>NC_042973.1:50747509-51086259 GCF_901001165.1 Salmo trutta
ATACTGTACTGTAACCCACCACAAGAGCACTGAACACACACCTGTTTCCACTTACACTACATACCAGAATCTTACTTACTTAAGCCAATAAACACTCGTATTCTGTTTGAAATATTGTAGTGTAAATGTATAAGCAATCAGCTCACAATTTTCCCTCCTAAGTTCAAGAATGTTAATAACTTTCCACTCTGTGTTGAGTGATTTTAGAAAGTGAAAATGTGTAGTCTTTCACAACAACAAACTTCTATTTGGGTTCTCTTTGATGAGCAACAGTTAAAAGGCCTGCATATGCTTACAAATATTCATATGAAGTCCTATCTGACTGCACTGAGTGAAGGAATACCATTCATACCACTGTTTTAGGAAAATGTATCAAGGAATTCCTTACTTGCCCTCTTTTCTCATATTTCTCTAAGTATAATCGCTTACATCAATAAAGATGAACGCTAACATTCAGACATCTCTAGATCATAAAGATGAGACTTGCCATTACTGTTTCCAGCAACTCTTTTTGATTTCAGTTTCCATTTTAAGAGCAAGATCTGAAACCAGGCAACTGTATCAGGGCACGACCCAAACAATTAGCCAAGCCAATGACAAGCACGTGAAGTTGTGTCGCTGGTGCTGTGAACACGACTAGTTTGCCTGAAACGCAACTAGGCCTACACCCTGAATGTTCATAGTTCCTCTTATGAGTGACACGTTGCTTTCATCCCCACCTGACTAGAACATTGGCTCCCCAATGTGCCCTTCCCAAGTCTGGGGTTCTGGCTGGGGTTTAGGCCTAACTCACGAGCCCCCTGTCACGACCACATCACAGCTGAAACAAAAGGCAGACAACCACCCACTCTATTTCTTCTGATGTACTATCCAGCTGCCCACAGTGGGTTCTGTGTTGGCAGGGACGAGCGAGTGTGTGTGTGTGTGTGTGTGTTGGCAGGGAGGAGCGTGAGGATTATTGGCGGCTGAGGAAATTAAATATTTATATACTAGACTGATGCTCTGCTCAGCGGTGGCAAACAAAACCCCATTATATGAGATAGGGTTAGCACTGCTAGCCTGGTTAAACCACCACACTGAATGCCCTATCAATGGTGATACTGGTAGTCTAGTTTAACCAGTCTGAATGTTGCACTCAATAATGATACTGCTCTCGTGGTTAAATCAGACTGAACGCTGCACTCAGTGGTGAGCCCTGAAGCACAAGCTCTATTGATGCATTTGTTTGTATATCTGTTACGATATTGGTTTGAAAATGGATCAATTGTTTTTTTTGTTTGTTCAATAATGGCCAAACCGAAAGGGAACAAAATGCAGCAAGAGACCATTCCAAGAGACCAGTCTGTTGGGTCAGAAATAAAAGGCCTTAGAAACCATTTTCAAAATCTTCAGTGAGGGAACATGGACTGCTGAAAGGGCCGTATGCCGTGTCAACAGAACGCTGCCTGGCTGTGCGTGGCAGCAGTAATGGGAGCTCTACTCTAACTCCAACCAAAGGTGAGACTGTGGTGTGTGTGGATGCTAGGCTAGTTAATCCCAATGCCGTAGAGAATGGAGGAGAGGGATTAACCCATGGTCCCTCACTGAAGAGTTTAACCCTAGCCTCCCTGAGGACGGTCCCTTTCTAAAGAAACCCAATGTTGGATTGGGGAAGAACGGGAACAGCCTTGCCCTCTCTCTCTCTCTCTCTCTCTCTCTGTTGGGGATCCCCTCTTCTTCATTGTCCCCATCACGAAGGCCAGCTGTCATTGTCCTCAGGAGGATGAAGGAGGAAAAGAAACCATTGAAGGGTGCATCCATCTGTGCCTGTCTGTCACCTCCCGGTGTGTTTTAAAGAGATGGACCCCTCACTGTGGAACTCAAATGACTTCAGGGCAATAAGGGGGGTCTAAATTGGGGGATCAAAGGGGGATCAAATGGCTTTATCACCTCTAAATGAGATGCAATTAGTCTTGATTCAGGTTTGTTATCTTACAGCCATGACTGACTTTGTTAAAAAATGTAGATAAGATATAAGACAGGGAAACTCAGGCATTGACATGACTAAGCATGGCCCATTGACAAACATGACTAAGCATGGGCCATTGACAAACATGACTAAGCATGGGCCATTGACAAACAGGACTAAGCATGGGCCATTGACAAACGTTAGTAAGCAAGTGCATGTCAACGTGTATAACGTGTATAACTATTGCGTCATGCTTCGCTAAGGGATCTTGGTCCCATCGATTACAGGTTCAATACCAATGGGTGTTAATGCAGTGCAACAACGCCAGGGTGGAACAATAACAGACTAGCCAAGCAGAAGAGATCTGAACACTAACAGCTCTTTTGTGAAAGTGTGAAAGAGCCATGTTTTCCATAGGCAGGTCAGGCGAGGTCAGTAGAGCTACGGGCATGGATCTGTATAGAACCAACTGACTTGAACAAATCAAATGAATTGTGTAGATATTGGCTACGTTCCAATATCCATACAGGCATGCCACTTCACACCACTTCACACCACGTGGTTTGCTAGTGTGGATTTCAGAATAGAGCAAAATCCTCTAAGTCAGTCCCCGTGAAGAAGATATGTGTTGTAATAACTAGACTGATATAAATGTGCTGTGTATCAGCAAATTGAATACCACTGACACTATCATGTAAACCGCTGTGAGATAGCTAATTCATAAAAGAAGAATCTGAGAATCTGCCCTCTAACTATTCTATCGGACAGCATAATCTACTTTTTGAATTACAAGAAGAGAATATGTATATCAAATCAAATTGCATTTGTCACATGCGCCGAATACAACAGTTGTAGACCTTACCGTGAAATGCTTACTTACAAGCCCATAACCAACAATGCAGTTTTAAGAAAATAGAGTTAAGAAAATATTTACTAAATGAACAAAAGTAAAACATTTAGAAATAAAGTATCACAATAATAATGAGGCTATATACAGGGGTTACCGGTACCGAGTCAATGTGCGGGGGTACAGAAGTCAAGGTAATTTATACATGTAAGTAGGAGTAAAGTGACTATGCATAGATAATAAACAGCGGGAAGCTTGTCCCCAGTGATGTACTGGGCTGTAAGCACAACCCTCTGTAGCACCTTACGGTCAGATGCCGTGCAGTTGCCATACCAGGCAGTGATGCAACCGGTCAGGATGCTCTCGATGGTGCAGCTGTAGAACTTTTTGATGATCTGTACCAACGCCAAATCTTTTCAGTCTCCTGAGGGGGAAAAGATGTTGTTGTGTACTCTTGACGACTTTATTGGTGTGTTTGGACCATGATAGTTTGTTGGTGATGTGGACACCAAGGAACTTAGAACTCTCAACCCGCTCCACTACAGCCCCGTCGATGTGAATGGGGCCCTGCTTTTTCTGTAGTCCACAACCATCTCCTTTGTCTTGCTCACATTGAGGGAGAGGTTGTTTTCCTAGCACCACACTGTCAGGTCTCTGATCTCCTCTTTATAGTCTGTCTCATCGTTGTCGGTGATCAGGCCTACCACCGTTATGTTGTTAGCAAACTTAATGATGGTGTTAGAGTCGTGCTTGGCCACGCAGTCGTTGGAGAACAGAGAGTACAAGAGGGGACTGAGCACGCACCCTTGAGGGACCCCCGTGTTGCGGATCAGTGTGGCAGATGTGTTGTTGCCTACCTGTACCACCTGGGGGTGGCCCATCAGGAAGTTCAGGATTCAGTTGCAGAGGGAGGTGATTAGTCCCAGGAGAATATATGGAGAACATAATATGTTCATTATTCATGTACCTTTTGGCAGCCCTCCAAAGATGGGGAGAGAGAGAGAGACAAGGAAAGTGAGAGAGCTATCTCGTTTAGACTCACTACACCTGTACTTTGTTATGAGAGACTGAGAGGGGACGGCAACAACAGAGCCTCCTCACAGAGCTCGTTCTTCTCACAGCTGTAGAGGACTATTCTGTAGGTGGTCCCTTTCCCCACACACACCTGCTTGAATGTGGATAACCGGGTCTTCACCACGCTGTGCTGAGCAGAGCAGCTGCAGCACAATAGCAGGGCTGATATTTAGAGCTGGGTCTGACATCGTTTAACACCCATGCTTTAACAGTATCACTGCATGAAAGGTATTTGTGCGGTTTGGCCCCTGGCAGGTAATGTCAGCCGTATGCCATAGCCTTGTGGAGTTAGGCTAAAGCGGGCGATCAAAACACATTGCTGATAAGGCTAATGTTGGAGCTGATTGATGGCGATAGAGATCCTTTTTTCAGATGTGGAACTTTTGTGAGTGGCCGGATCCTACCCTTTCATCCTGGGATGATGACTCAGAGGTCAGGAAAGACTGGGAGAGCATTCCCGGCTCCACCTCTCCACCCACTTTACAATCAACTCTTAGTCAATGAGCAATGGTTGGTCATGGGACACATTGAACTTATCATGCTACTTCAATGGCTATTGTGCCTTTCAATTGATGATGGGTTATGACAAATTCAGGAATGCTGGACACATCTGATGGAAATTTTAAAAAACTTTCCAAAAAAACAGGTCCAAGGAACTGTTAAAGGTCCAGTAGGCAATTTTGTGGGCTATTCGACCAAATTCACATCAAAATGTGAGTTATCGATCTGTCATTCTCATTGAAAGCAAGTCTGATAAGCGGTAGATCAGTTCTATGTGCACTATTTCTATACTTCACGTTATGATTAGCTTTTGTATCTTTTTACTTTCGGTTTTGTAAACCAGTTTCAAACAGCTGGAAATACTATAATTTTATAAATAAAAATATACTGTATTTCACAGCTGTTAAGATTGTACAATGATTCTCTACACTAAGTGTTTTCAAAGTCTGAGACATAGGGCCTCCCTTCAGAAAACCTAAAGACAGCCATGCTGAATGGAATACAGTGCCTTGCAAAAGTATTCATCCCCCTTGGCGTTTTTCCTATTTCGTTGCATTACAACCTGTAATTTTAAATAGATTTTTTTTGGGATTTCATATAATGGACATACACAAAATAGTCAAAATTGGTGAAGTGAAATGGGAAAAAAAATTAAATGGAAAAGTGGTGAGTGCATATGTATTCACCCCCTTTGCTATGAAGCCCTTGAATAAGATCTGGTGCAACCAATTACCTTTAGAAGTCACATTATTAGTTAGATTGCACACAGGTGGACTTTAAGTGTCACATGATCTGTCACATGATCTCAGTATATATACACAAGCAAGCGACACCATGAAGACCAAGGAGCTCTCCAAACAGGTCAGGGACAAAGTTGTGGAGAAGTACAGATCAGGGTTGGGTTATAAACAAATATCCGAAACTTTGAACATCCCACGGAGCACCATTTTAAATCCATTCTTAAAAAATTTTAAGAATATGGCACCACAATAAACCTGCCAAGAGAGGGCCGCCAACAAAAACTCATGGACCAGGCAAGGAGGGCATTAATCAGAGAGGCAACAAAGAGACCAAACATAACCCTGAAGGAGCTGCAAAGCTCCGGAGCGGAGATTGGAGTATCACCCCGAGAATACCATCCCCACAGTGCAGCATGGTGGTGCAGCATCATGCTGTGGGGATGTTTTTTATCGACAGGGACTGGGAAACTGGTCAGAATTGAAGGAATGATGGATGGCGCTAAATTCTGGGAAATTCTTGAGGGAAACCTGTTTCAGTCTTCCAGAGATTTGAGACTGGGACGGAGGTTCACCTTTCAGCAGGACAATGACCCTAAGCATACTGCTAAAGCAACACTTGAGTGGTTTAAGGCGAAACATTTAAACATCTTGGAATGGCCTAGTCAAAGCCCAGACCTCAATCCAATTGCGCATCCTGTGGTATGACTTAAAGATTGCTGTACACCAGCGGAACCTATCAAACTTGAAGGAGCATGAGCAGTTTTGCCTTGAAGAATGGGCAGAAATCCCAGTGGCTAGATGTGCCAAGCTTATAGAGACATACCCCAAGAGACTTGCAGCTGTAATTGCAGCAAAAGGTGGCTCTTTAAAGTACTGACTTTGGGGTGATGAATAGTTATGCACGCTCAAGTTTTCTTTTTTTTGTTATTTCTTGTTTGTTTCACAATAAAAAATATTTTGCATCTACAAAACGGTATGCATGTTGTGTAAATCAAATGATACAAACCCCCAAAAAGTATATTTTAATTCCAGGTTGTAAGGCAACAAAATAGGAAAAATGCAAATGGGGGTGAATACTTTCGCAAGCCACTGTATATTTAAAGGGTCAGTGTAGTCAAAAATGTGATTTTCCTGAGTTGTTTTCACAATATGAGGTTGGAATAATATTGCGAAATTGTGAAAATTAGGATAATACCATTTTAGCGGAAGAAATGTTTGAAAAGACCTGAAATTTCAGCTCATTTAGCATGGGTGGAGTTTTGGTCTGCCTGGTAACCAAAATGAATAGACCAATAACAAATCGTTTCAAACCTCTCTGCCAATAACATCTAGTTTTCAGATTACATATCCCTCCCATTAGGCTCCTCCAATTATGTCCCTCACTCAGACCACTCCCAGACATTCCTAGCAAAATGATTGCTTGAGAAATGGCTTTTTCTAAGAAGCTATTTATGCTTATTTGTTACAATTTTAATTGGAGAAAATAATCACTGTAAGGTACTTAATTGTTACCTGGAAATGATTTGATGTTGAGAGAAAATGTGTGCATTGGACCTTTTTAAAGATGAATATATTCCATTTAGTTTGTAAAATCATTTTTGAAGGCATTATTATCATGCTCCACATTTGGGCATAAACACAACTTAAACATTCAAGTGACTTCTACTTTGTAATAGAAACAAATATTTTATATCTTTGCCCTTTTTTAAAATGCAACTGTCCTTTTATCAGCTCTATTGAGCACTGAGGCTAAACCATGCTAGAAAATCCAATTATAGTTGCATTTAAAAAAGGATGCCATGGAGGCAATTTTAGGAGTTGAGAAACAAATGTGGAATACCCCTCTTTATAAATGTCCACGTGATTGTAGCAAAACACAGGCCTTTCATTTATGAACTATTAGAGTACAGAATAGAGTTTGACTTGGCATTCCTTTCATGCCTCCCCTGAAACTCTCTGGGGGCCCCCTGGGAAGGCGTTAGTGACGGGCAGGTTGACTCTTAACCCACAGTCCCCACGGTTATATCTGCGGGGCGGGCGAGTTTAGGGTCATGAAATATTGTGTGGGTGAAGGGCGGGTGGGTGGGTGGCCGGCGGTAGAATAAATCCTAAAATGGGAACTTTACAGAACAGTAGCCTAATGTTCGGGAAAGATGTGTTGAAGTGGTAAAAGAGGATAATAGCGGTGCCGGCTATGTTATGTGTGATGATTGTAAGGTGCTATACAAATTCCACAGTCACAAGATGGGGACATCAAAATGGCACATTGAGGGAAATGTAGGCATCTGTTCAGATGGGTTAAATTGAATAGGAGACTGGAATCTGGACACTGACTGTAGGTCTATAACCTCTCACATAGCTGGCTAATATAATATTAACTCCTGCAGCATTAAGCATTTCTTGCAGTAAAATGTAATATAATGATTTCTTATATATATGATTTCTTTCTTTCAGCATCTTGAGAGAATGAATGCGGTTATTGACTGTCTGTAACAGTGCTTTCTTTATCAGCATCATAAGAGCTTATTTCAACCACATAATATATGCATCTAAGCCAAACTGAAATCTTATTGAAAATATGTTGGGTAGTTTTCACAGCTTTTAATTTCCTTACCACAGGTTAAACTGATGTCGTTAGGACATTTTAGCATTTTTATAGCATTTTCTCCGCAGTCCCCAAATGTCTTTGCTAACCAAGAGAAGCAGAGATGAAAGAGAAACCTTTATCGATGTCAACTAGATTGAAGCATTCATTGTATTGATTTATGACATTCTGGTGAGCAAGAGTTTATTTACTTTATTTATTAGGGAAACAAGTAGGCAGATGCATGTACAGCACCAGTCAAAAGTGTGGACACACCTACTCATTCAAGTGTTATTCTTAACTTTTTATATTTTCTACATTGTAGAATAATAGTGAAGACATCAACTATGAAATAACACATATGGAATCATGCAGTAACCAAAAAAGTGATAAACAAATCTAAATTGATTTTTTATTTATTCAAAGTAGCCATGCTTTGCACACTCTTGGCATTCTCTCAACCAGCTTCACCTGGAATGTTTTTCCAATAGTCTTGAAGGAGTTTGCACATATGCTGAGCACTTGCTGGCTGCTTTACCTTCACTCTGCGGTGCAACTCGTCCCATACCATCTCAAAATTGAGTTGAGGCCAGGTGATTGTGGAGGCCAGGTAATCTGATGCAGCACTCCATCACTCTCCTTGTTGGTCAGATAGCCCTTACACAGGCTGGAGGTGTGTTTTGGGTCATTGTCTTGATGAAAAAGAAACGATAGTCCCACTAAGCGCAAACTAGATGGGATGGCGTATCGCTGCAGAATGCTGTGGTAGCCATGCTGGTTAAGTATGCCTTGAATTCTAAATAAATCACAGACAGTGTCACCAGCAAAGATCCCACACCTTCACACGTCCTCCTCTGTGCTTCACAATGGGAACCACATATGCGGAGATCATCCGTTCACCTACTCTGCATCTCACAAAGACACGGCGGTTGGAACCAAAAATCTCAAATTTGGACTCATCAGACCAAATGACAGATTTCCACCGGTCTAATGTCCATTGCTTGTGTTTCTTGGCCCAAGCAAGTCTCTTCTTCTTATTGGTGTCCTTTAGTAGTGGTTTCTTTGCAGATATTCGACCATGATTCACGCAGTCTCCTCTGAACAGTTGATGTTGAGATGTGTCTGTTACTTGAACTCTGTGAAGCATTTATTTGGGCTGCAATTTCTCAGGCTGGTAACTCTAATGAACATATCCTCTGCAGCCGAGGTAACTCTGGGTCTTCCTTTCCTGTGGCAGTCCTCATGAGAGCCAGCTTGATCATAGCGCTTGATAGTTTTTGTGACTGCACTTGAAATTTTATGCATTGACTGACCTTCATGCCTTAAAGTAATGATGGACTGTCATTTCTCTTTGCTTATTTGAGATCTTCTTGCCATAATATGGACTTGGTCTTTTACCAAATAGGGCTATCTTCTGTATACCACCCCTACCTTGTCACAACACAACTGATTGCCTAGAAACACATTAAGAAGGAAAGAAATTCCACAAATTAACTTTTAACAAGGCACACATGTTAATTGAAATGCATTCCAGGTGACTACCTCATAGGGCTGGTTGAGAGAATGCCAAGTGTATGCAAAGTTGTCATCAAGGCAAAGGGTGGCTACTTTTACGAATCTCAAATACAAAGCATATTTTGATTTGTTTTACACTTTTTTGGTTACTACATGATTCCATATGTGTTATTTCAAGGTTTGATGTCTTCACTATTATTCTACAATGTAGAAAATAGTACAAATAAAGAAAAACCCTTGAATGAGTAGACATATCCAAACTTTTGACTGGTACTTTATCTAATTATAGAGATGTTGACTAACGAATAGCCTGCCAAAATGTCGGAAACATAAGCAGAAATGTAGGCCTAAGACATGCTAACCTCTCACCACTACCAATAGTAGTGGAGGTTAGCATGTTTTGGGGGTATAATTTTCACCCTCTATCTTTGTCACTCATCAGTATTCATAATTAATTCTGGATTATCCGTAATCATGGTAGCATCCACATTAATGTGGAAGTGTTTAGAAACATATGCTATTCTTATTTATAATTAAAGTGACTCAAAATGACATAATACATTATTTACCATTAATTTCTATTGGGCACAAAATGATCTGAAACACAACCAAAACTAACCTCAAATGCATTCAACAAGTTTGTAGAGTCACATGCTCGATGTAGTCATTGTGTGCTAGGAATATGGAACCAAATACTAAACTTGACTACTTTATTTATCTTAGGGGTGTCTTTCATTTTGACCCCTACCTTTTTGAAATGTATTTTTAATTTTTTGTTCAACCAAAATCTTTTCTCTGAGCAATTGTATTAGTGTAAAATAATATAATTTCCCACTTTTTTGCATACAATATTCTGGAGCTCAGTATTGGAATTATTTATTTTATACAGTCATTGTTGGTCTTTATCAAGGGTGTCAATAATTTGGGACCCGACTGTAGCGCGTATTTTCTATATTTGCGTATTAGGTTTGAGTACAGGCCTCAGATTTTTACTTTATCACGTATAGTCGAGCGGTTGCGGCAGGGTTATTAATAATTGTGGGCGGCTGCGGATGAACAAACAGCTGACCACTAGAAGGCCTGCCTCACACTTTGAAAACCTCCGCTCTACCTTTGCTCTCCCTTTTTGCTTGTTTTGTCACATAAACCGAAATTAGGCAAACGTGATAAAAGTTTAGCAACCGGGAAATGGCGGTGCGATTTCTATCTATTGTTAAAATGATCATACACCACAGAAAGACGATCAATATGCCTAATGCATTAATGAGTGTAGGCTACATGACATTCTAGAAAATAACACATTTAAATGAATTGCTTCAACCTGCATCTATTCAACTTCAATAACGTGCTCATAAAGTTTCTCAGCCCCCTGCCAGCACAGCCCTGTGTCTGTGTGTTCCATTTGACTCTGTGGATCAGATGTCCCAGGCCAGGGAGTGGGACATCACTAGTCTTCCTTATATGGGCTCGAGCAGCAGAGCCTGTATAACCAAGCCGTACTAACCCTGTCCCTTTTTTATTTACGTGTGTGTGTGTACGTGCATGACTGTGTGTGTGTGTGTGTGTGTGTGTGTGTGTGTGTGTGTGTGTGTGTGTGTGTGTGTGTGTGTGTGTGTGTGTGTGTGTGTGTGTCTGTTTGTGTGTGTGGCGGGCACCACTGTGGAAAATCTACCCTGGCTATCAGAGTTGCTGCTTGATATATGCTCCAGGGATATACTATAATGTCGAGTTACTTTGACTGTCTCTACTGTCTCACAGACAGCCATCTTGATTTATCATGTCATCTGTGCTGAGACTAACTGAAGTCAGACAGCAGCAACAGTAGCAGCAGCAGTCAAATATGAGCTATGATTTGCCCCGTTTTATATTTTTTTCTCCTAACCTGGGTGGTATTGTGAGAAATGTGTTTTTAGAACTGTCATTGTTTAATGGAACTGTTTTATCAAACTATAATTCCCATAAAGCCATGCTTCTCTTTCTAGCATCGTAGGCAATCTCACATAGTATACATAGCTGTCACGCCCTGACCATAGAGAGCCCTCTGAATTCTCTATGGTGGTTAAGGTCAGGGTGTGACTAGGGGGGGGTTATCTAGTATTCATATTTCTATGTTGGTGGTTTGTTTGGTTCCCAATTAGAGGCAGCTGTTTATCGTTACCTCTAATTGGGGATCATATTTAGGTAGCCCTTTTTCCCACCTGCGTTTGTGGGATATTGTTTTGTGTGAGTGCATTCAGCACCACGTAGTTCACGTTTCGTTGTTTGTTTATTGTTTTTGTTTAAGTTTCCTTTAAATAAAGATGTGGAACTCAACTCACGCTGCACCTTGGTCTGTCCTTTATGAAGATCGTGACAATAGCAGCTGATTTTGTTCAGTTTTGTCTGTTTTTTGTTTTGTATCTGTATATGTGAAATAATAATTTTCTATACAGTGTCCATATTATTAAAACAGTCACACATCCATGGAAGTTGGGTCAGAGTCGCTGGCAGTTTGGACTTGGTGTCATTAACGCTTGAAGTAGGAGTCCTAATATGGACACCGTACTCCTGGTCCTGAGGGATTTTCTCTTCAGATTTGGCCATGTGACCACTTGAGTAAACATATTTAGAGGAGCGGTTGTAACAGAACCCTTATTCAGACCAGCAGCAACACTAGGGCAGCAGACTCTGCAGTCTCCCCTAGCCTAGTCATCCCTTTAAATGTATCTCTACAACTCAACAGAACATGTCCTTTGATCTTACCTACATATTTTTCTCTGTGTCTTGAGTTTTCTATATCACTTTGCTCATTGTGTATTCATGAACAAGGTTCCATATCTTCCTGAGACCCAGCAATTCATTTTTGTCCTCTCTAGTGAACATCAATTCTTGGTCAAGATCGCTGAGGCCATACCATCCACTGTATTAAGTCTTGTTGTCCCTTTGAGAGGACATTCTGGGTTTTTCAATGATACAGTATCACATGTGGGGGTGTGACCTTGACAACTTTTTCTTCCTTTCTCCACTGGGATTCTCTGCCTCTAACCCTATTACAGGGGCTGAGTCACTGGCTTATTGGTGCTCTTCCATGCCGTCCCTAGGAGTGGTGCGTCACTTGAGTGGGTTGAGTCACTGACGTGGTCTTCTTGTCTGGGTTGGCGCCCCCCTTGGGTTGTGCCGTGGCGGAGATCTTTGTGG
Source organism: Salmo trutta (assembly GCF_901001165.1). Lineage (NCBI taxonomy): Eukaryota > Metazoa > Chordata > Actinopteri > Salmoniformes > Salmonidae > Salmo > Salmo trutta. Next base: position 50,759,896 of record NC_042973.1, read on the forward strand.
GCTATACTCGGCCTAGTCTCAGGATGGTAAGTTGGTGGTTGAAGATATCCCTCTAGTGGTGTGGGGGCTGTACTTTGGCAAAGTGGGTGTGGTTATATCCTTCCTGTTTGACCCTGTCCGGGGGTATCATCGGATGGGGCCACAGTGTCTACTGACCCCTCCTGTCTCAGCCTCCAGAATTTATGCTGCAGTAGTTTGTGTCGGGGGGCTAGGGTCAGTCTGTTATATCTGGAGTATTTCTCCTGTCTTATCCGGTGTCCTGTGTGAATTTAAGTATGCTCTCTCTAATTCTCTCTTTCTTTCTCTCTCTCTGAGGACCTGAGCCCTAGGACCATGCCTCAGGACTACCTGGCATGATGACTCCTTGCTGTCCCCAGTCCACCTGGCCGTGCTGCTGCTCCAGTTTCAACTGTTTTGCCTGCGGCTATGTAACCCAGACCTGTTCACCGGACGTGCTACCTGTCCCAGACCTGCTGTTTTCAACTGTCACGGTTGTCGTCGGTAATGGAGGACCAAAACGCAGCAGGTATGTGTATGCTCATCTTGCTTTTTAATAAATACAAAATGAACACCAAAATAACAAAGAACGAACGATCAACAAAAACAGTCTGGTAAGGCACAAGGCTAAACACAGAACACATGAAAACCAAACAGTGCCCAAAAACCCCGGAATACTTAAATCAAATGCCCCTTCAACAAACACACCACCACGAACCACATAAAACGAATACCCTCTGCCACGTCCTGACCAAACTACAATACCAATTAACCTTATACTGGCCAGGACGTGACAGTACCCCCCCCCCTTAAAGGTGCTAACCCCGGAAGCACCTTACAAAAACAAAAAACAAAAAACAAACCACAACCCCAAACAACAAAACAAAATTTCCCCTCTACTAAAAGGGAGGGAAGGGAGGGTGGCTGCCGTCAACGACGGCACTGTGCTACACCCCCCCCTCCCCAACCCACCTATATCAGGAGGTGGCTCCGGTTCTGGCCGTTCCAGGCAGTCGGGCCACTCTGGCAGCTCGGGGCAGTCTGGCCAGTCTGGCCGCTCGGGACAGTCTGGGCAGTCTGGCAGCTCGGGGCAGTCTGGCCAGTCTGGCGGCTCGGGACAGTCTGGGCAGTCTGGCGGCTCGGGACAGTCTGGGCAGTCTGGCAGCTCTGGCAGTTCAGGGCAGTCTGGCAGCTCCGGCAGTTCAGGGCAGTCTGGCCGCTCCGGCAGTTCAGGGCAGTCTGGCTGCTCCGGCAGCTCAGGGCAGTCTGGCCGCTCCGGCAGCTCAGGGCAGTCTGGCCGCTCCGGCAGCTCAGGGCAGTCTGGCCGCTCCGGCAGCTCAGGGCAGTCTGGCCGCTCCGGCAGCTCAGGGCAGTCTGGCCACTCCGGCAGTTCAGGGCAGTCTGGCCACTCCGGCAGTTCAGGGCAGTCTGGCCACTCTGGCCACTCCGGCAGTTCAGGGCAGTCTGGCCACTCCGGCAGTTCAGCGCAGTCTGGCCACTCCGGCAGTTCAGCGCAGTCTGGCCACTCCGGCGACTGTTGACTGGCGGGCAGCTCTGGTGACTTGACTGGCGGGCAGCTCCGACGACTGTTGACTGGCGGGCAGCTCCGACGACTGTTGACTGGCGGGCAGCTCCGACGACTGTTGACTGGCGGGCAGCTCCGACGACTGTTGACTGGCGGGCAGCTCCGACGACTGTTGACTGGCGGGCAGCTCTGGTGACTGTTGACTGGCGAGGCTGGGTTTACCCACTTGAAGCCTGGTGCGTGGTGCTGGTACTGGGCTTACCAGATTGTGAACACGCACCTCCAGGCTAGTGCGGGGAGCGGGAACAGGACGAGTCGGACTGGGTTGACGCACTTCCGGGTTCGCACGAGAGACAGGAGCTGGAAACCCAGGGCTATGGAGGCGCACAGTCGGTCTTGATCTTACCTCCTGCACAACCCGCCTTGGCTGGATGGAACTAGTAGCCCTGTACGAGCGTGGTGCACTTTGAGATATCAGCTGATGTAAGAAGGGCTATATAAATACATTTGATTTGATTCCTGGTTCTTTATAAAATGGCTGCCGTCAAAATTAGCAGTGAAGAAGTGTGTGTAATTATGAATGATCATTTTTCTGAGTTTGATATTCAAATTTTTTTCTAGTAAGTGAATGTCTCAGGAATAGTTAAGTCGTCAAGACTGTGTAATAATGTTTTCACATTAAATAATAACTATCAAGAAATGTCCTCTGTGGTGGACACCCAGATGCCGTAACATTTTTTTTCACTTACTGTACCCATTGACTAATGTATTTTTTTTCTTTCACATTTTCGTCCTAATGACCACTACAGAGGAAGATTTTGCACTTACAATAAAAGATAAATAACAATATATATTTTTTAAACAATCTTGGTAACTTATTTTGTTCACCCCAAACACTTACGTTATATAAAAACAAATACAAAATCCCAAACTTTTTTTTTTTTCAGGTCTCAGGAGGATATAATAATCCATTATTTGATTCAATAATATGTATTGAATCACACATTGTGTTTCTGGACATGCTATTCATGCTAGCTAGCACAAAGTACACTTAGCCATTTTTCTAAGTCTCCCAGAGACAATATAACATGATTAAAGGCTTACTTTATAAGTGCAACACTAATGGGAACTTAGAACCACAATCCTGTTACCTTTGTTTTTCAGTAGCAGCTCATTTCAGAGGCTTTTAGGGGTTTTAATTATCACTCACAGTTCCCAGACCAGTCTAGCCTGGGTCAATTAAACATTATGTATGGTTTTCTGTAGAAATTTGTGCTCTCAGGAGTGAGTGTGTGTGTGTGTGTGTGTGTGTGTGTGTGTGTGTGTGTGTGTGTGTGTGTGTGTGTGTGTGTGTGTGTGTGTGTGTGTGGTCGCAGGAAACTCACATCTATCAAACTAACAACCCTGTCCATTTAGGCTCTTGACAAAACACTACAGGACTCACTGAGTAATCAGATTGGTTGACACTAAATGCTGCTAAGAACAACTTTAGACTGAAGGACTAGTGTAAATGGAATGAGTATTCTGTATTATGGTAAGGCCTTCCCACCTAGCAAAATGTTGATGAAACGACGTTGAAAAGACGACTATGCCTGAAGTCCAATCTATGTTCGGTTTTGGTTGAAAGTGAAAGTTTAAAACACGCATTATTCATGTCGTTGAAAAGACGACTTTACAAAGACATATTCGGTTTTGTTTGAACGTGAAAGTTGAAAATATCTATTTTCCAAAGACTTCAAAACAACTTATTTTCAATGTACTTGCAGCCAATACACATGGATCCAGTATAAACAATTGGTCTGTGAAAATGTTTATTAATCAAATCATATTTTATTAGTCACACGCCGAATATAACAGGTGTAGGTAGACCTTACAGTGAAATGCTTACTTACGAACCCCTAACCAACAATGCAGTTTAAAAAATAAGAGTAATAATAAGAACTGAAAGTAACAAGTAGTTAAAGAGCAGCAGTAAAATAACAATAGCGAGACTATATGGGGGGGGGGGTATCGGTACAGAGTCAATGTGCGGAGGCACCGGTTAATTGAGGTAATATGTACATGTAGGTAGAGTTAAAGTGACTATGCATAGACGATAACAACACAGAGTAGCAGCGGTGTAAAAGAAGGGGGGGGTCAATGCAAATATTCTGAGTAGCCATTTGATTAGGTGTTCAGGAGTCTTATGGCTTGGGGGTAGAAGCTGTTTAGAAGCCTCTTGGACCTAGACTTGGCGCTCCGGTACCGCTTGCCGTGTGGTAGAAGAGAGAACAGTCTATGACTAGGGTGGCTGGAGTCTTTGACAATTTGCAAATAGTCTGGGAAGCCATTTAACAATCATATACAGTATCAGTCCAGTATTTACATACAGTATTTCTTTACAACATCCAAGTGCTAATTCTCTTTATTCCACTACTGAAGAAGCATGAATCAAATCATCCTACCTATTCATATTTCATGTTTTGGACATCCAGCATGACAAAAGATACATTTATTTTATTTATTGAATATTCGAAACATACAATATACTAGCAGTGAAGCCGCTCTATAACTACATCATACCAGTCATCCAACAGATTCCCATTCAGAGCGACACACAGAAGCATCCAGGGTCAATGGCATGTTGACCGATCTACCACCAGGCCAAAAAACGTGAACCCCCCCCCCAATAAACCAACAACCAAGATAATGAACTAAAGAGGAAAAGACAGAAGAAAACAGCAAATAACAATGCAAAAAAAAATATTTAAAAAAATAATACATTTAAAACAAAGGACATCAAAGACAACTAAAATCATAACAGCAATGCCAACTGTATATGTTTGTGTGCATGTCTGGCACTATTACATGTATGTGTGTGTTCTTGTATGTGTTTATTTGAATGAGAGTGTGTGTGTGTATATGCATGTGTACAAACACCTGCACGGCATCAGCCTCAGGCAAACCGGCATTGATTGTAAAAACACTGCCATTTAGTGTCATTGAAATGTACTTTTATTATGTTTTATTTGTACTTTTTTCTCTTTTTTTTACTTTTATCTTTGACCATCATTCTCTCTCTCACACACAGCAACTCCACTCCCACTTGTCTCCAATTCCACATACCAACCCTCAGCTTCCCTCAGCCCATCCCATCTATCTCTGCTGGCCACCCACTTCGGGTTTCTAAGCAAAACATATCTTTCAACTATGCTGTGATGTTTAACGTACAATTTCAATCTATCTAATCGAATAGAATCCACAGATTGCGAGTTGAAGATAAATACTTTTACTAAGAGCATTAGTAATTGACTGACCCGGTCTCTCCAGATCTCCTAACAGTACTATTTCTAGCGTCAATTTTAGATCAATGCTATGCATTTTCAGCCATTCCTGAACCTGAGACCAGAAACAGGCTACCTGAGGGCAATACCAAAATAAATGGTCTATTGATTCTGTATCCTCACAACAAAATCTGCAGAGCTTCGATGATTTTATGCCCCAAATATTCAACATTTTGTTAGTGGCAAGAATTCTATATAATAACTTTAGCTGAAAAGCACGAAGTCTTGAATCTTGTGTTGTTTTATATATCAACTCATACACCCTGTACCACGGAATCGGTACATCAAAAATCTCTTCCCAACTATTTTGCAATCTGTATTGCAAAGATACGTTTTTTTATTACTACATGCCTCACCATTAATTGAATTATTGCCAATACATATTAAGAAAGGGGATTGCATGTTGATATGAACATTTCATGTAACATTTAGTAATCACTATTATTTATGCAACCAACAGAGAATTGATTTGTACAAGCTTATATTTTGGGTTGGGCATTGTATCTTACTCTTACTCCTTTAATCACTGGCATCGACATATTGAGACACTCCCCCACCACCATGCCCATGCGCCTCACACGCATGGTGGCTATGCAATCCTCCCGGCATGCATTGCAGTAGCTCTGACAGGGGGAAGGACATCAGGGTTGTGATCATTAGGCACCAAACAGAAGAAAGCTGACTTCAACAAGGCGGGACTATATGGACACGTCCCATAACAAAACGCTCATTGTTGGGTTTTTTTCCCATTTCTCAAATGAACAAAACCCAGAGGTGGACATATTGTCCTACCATGACTACAAAAAGTATGTTTAACCGTTATGCCACTGGTATGACAATCAGCAATAAAGTGAAGTGCATCACAGCCTAACATAACTCTATTAAGGAGAATGCACAGCTCTCTCATCTTTGAACTGTATTTGCCAGTGAGTGTGCACAAACTATGAAATAACAAGTATGGATTCATCTCATAATCAAAAAAATCTAAAGATATTGTATATTTGAGATTGTTCAAAGTAGCCACCCTTTGCCTTGATGACAGCTTTGCACACTCTTGGCATTCTCTCACACAGCTTCATGAGGAAGTCACCTGGAATGCATTTCAATTAAACAGGTGTGCCTTGTTAAAAGTTCATTTGTGGAATTTCTTTCCTTCTTAATGCGTTTGAGCCAATCAGTTGTGTTATGACAAGGTAGGGGTGGTATACAGAAGATATCCTCTATTTGGTAAAAGACCCAAGTCCATTTTCCAAATTTTTGATCTTTAGTTTCAACCAAATAGGTGAACAGATGTTCTCCGCATGTGTGGTTCCCACCGTGATGAATGGAGGATAAGGTGTGGGGGTGCTTTGCTGGTGATACGGTCGGCGATTTATTTAGAATTCAATGCACACTTAACCAGCATGGCTACCACAGCATTCAGAGGTGATACGCCATCCCATCTTGTTTGCGCTTAGTGGGACTATCTTTTTTTTTTCAACAGGAAATTGACCCAAAACACACCTCCAGGCTGTGTAAGGGCTATTTGAACAAGGAGAGTGATGGAGTGCTGCATCAGATTACCTGGCCTCCACAATCACCAAACCTCAACCCAATTGAGATGATTTGGGATGAGTTGGGCCGCAGAGTGAAGGAAAAGCAGTCAAAAAGTGCTCAGCATATGTGGGAACTGCTTCAAGACTGTTGGAAAAGCATTCCTCATGAAGCTGGTTGAGAGAATGCCAAGAGTGTGCAAAGCATGGCTACTTTGAAGTGTGCAAAGCTGTCAAGGCATAGGGTGGCTACTTTGAAGAATCTAAAATATATTTTGATTACTACGCGATTCCATATGTGTTATTTCATAGTTTTGATGTCTTCACTATTATTCTAGAATGTAGAAAATATAAAACATTAAGAAAAACCTTTGAATGAGTAGGTGTGTCCAAACTTGACTGGTACTGTAAAAGTCAAGGGGTCTGAATACTTTCCAAATGCACTGTATATATACACTTCACATGCGACTCGTAATAAGACTAAGCAATTAGCCTATTAAAATGTTTTTCTGACTCCATAAAGATAATTAAGATATACAAGGAAGCATTAGTCAATGAGTTGACATTGACTAGCAAAAATTGGTCTGAGAACTGTTAAATCACAGGCAGATATTTAATTGACATTGTACAATGAATGTATTCACATACAAGGCATGAAGCTTAACTTACAAAGATCCGAAGGTTAACTTAGAAGACAAAGCATTAACAAAGAGATGCCTATTAGGCCAGAGAGCTAGACGCATAGGAAATGAAAATTGATCATGCAACCTTCCTCCATAAACTGAATAGAAGATAAGAGAGAGAGCAAAGGCATTTAATTCCAGTTATAACATCTGAAGGTGTAACCTTTCAACCCATAACCTACCACCATTGACCAATCAAACGATACCAGTGTAACCAGCATCTAAAAGCTTGTGTAGGGGATGAGACCAATGTAAATAAGACAGAATTCCTGAGAAGACAATAAAATCTCTCTGCATAGAGTAATTCAGAGTTCACCCTGTACAGATACATGTAACCACAGAGGTCATACATCCATATAGATACCATCAGAGTTATCCCCAGTGAACAAGTTTCACATAGATACCAAACATAGATCATATAGCATTGTTCTATCACAATAGTCAGTGCTCTGGATACTGTCACAGAGACATACATTTTGGCCCTTCAGAGGGGAAGGGCTGACTAGTCCTTGGGCATTATCCAATTGGACCATTTTCCATGCAGCTCCAGGTGACAAAGAGCACATTCATTCAGGCCGAGCCTACACGTGTGTGAGACAGGGCTTCAGACAGACAATAACGTCATCAGTGGCATGTGTCAGTGGAGGATCATTGCTGCCAGACAGACAGTGAGGGCCAAGGCACCAATCAGCAGAACAGACCTTTACAAAGTCAACACATTTTGACAAATGTAGACAGAGCCATGGTGACTATAGATGATGCATCTCAGACTATGCAAAAGTATATCCCCTGCTTTGTCTGGCCTGGGGTTCAGTTTCTCCGGACCATTCTCAATGTGTTATTTGATATTACAGGGATCTGTCATTGCATTGTGATAAATATGATACTGATTCAATATTAGTCTGATTTCACAGATGGGCCTTTTGTTTATCACAATCAGATTGGACTGTAGGCTATTTACTAATGCAATCGAGATTATGGCTTTTCCCATTTTCACAAGCTACAACAACACCTAAGATAATTTCATGTGAATAACAAAAGTGAATTCAAAGACAGATCTCCATTAGGCAAAGGAGAATTCCTCTCGTCCATTTTTACCAAGCTGGATTCACGAGCCCCATGCTGATGTTCTTTGATTGGGTGGTTGGGGTGGAAGGTGGACTGGAGAGAGAGAAAATGAGAGCTTGTTTCTTTGTGCAGAGTGGTGGTCGGGCAGTCGGTCTAGGCAAGCGAGTTAAATGCATACAGCAGGGCGGGCGCCCTGGGGGTGTCTTGGTAATTGCTGGCGAGTCATAAAGGGCAAATAGAATGTTTACACTACCCTGGGGTCACCAGCATCATGTGTGCGCACACACTAGCGTGATGAGCACCACCCAGCTAACACATTTCTGTTAGTTCTTCTGAGAACCTTTTTAGCATGTTTTGGCATAAGATTAAGGAGAACATTCCCTTACTGTCAAACAAAACATACCCAGAACGTGGTTACCATGTTCTTAAAATATGCAATATTAATGTTCTAGACACGTTTCATGGGACGTTGCAAGAACATTCATGTGTCCAGTTTTCTGTGGGTTAAGAGAATATTCCATCAACATCCCACTAACATACGCTTTGCCTAGTTAAATAAAGGTTAAATAAAATACACAGAACATGGTTGCCATGTTCTAAGATACGTTTCTTGAGAACAGGAAATGTGTCTAGAGCATTAATATTTTATATTCTGAGAAAATGGCCACCATGTTCTGTATATGTTTAGTGTGACATTGATGGAACAATATTCTCCCAACTCACAGAAACTGGACATTGCAACATTCCCATGTCAAGAACATTAATATATTATGTTCTGAGAACATGGCAACCATGTTCTGTGTAAGTTCTATTTGACATTAAAGGGATAGTCTCTTGGAAACATTCCTTGCACATCACGGGAACATTCCTATGAAAACGTTAGTTAATGACCTGAGACTATTAAGTGAATGTTCTCTAAAGTTGTGGGAACTTTTGTTGCTAGCTGGGCACTCTCCAAAAGCTCCTGAACATTTGCAGTGGGGCCCACTTTGTTTTTGTTATCCTGCTTTAAAAGCTAATTAGCCTTTCACCGTATCCCCATTTAATTCCTTCAGTACATGTCCATGTTTATATAGCTTGTAGAGGCTATCATTGCCACAGTAATCTAAGAGAGGGTGTCATGTTAAAGGGGAATTTCACCCGGGCTCTGCCACGGCATACAGTCATTACTATATTAATAACATTCAAGTTTTAGTATAAACATCACAATTATCTAAACCATAAGCTAGCACAAGCACATTTTAATTTCACTGCTGGAATCGGGAAGTTTCGACACCCGTGTATTCGTCTGCTCATAGTGAACCACAAAGTCCGGCATTCATAGCGAATGCCTGGCTGTGCTAATTACAAACAAGTGTGTAAATTAGTTATCCTTCACCATTTTACCTACCACAGATTAACCGCAAATCCATTTCGACGACAGCTGAGAAGTGATGCGATACCATACATTTTTTTTCCCTTCACAACAAAACAGAAGATTCTCTATTAGAGGTAACCAAACATTTTCTAGATTGCTAGCCTAGCTGGGTAAGTTAGCTAGCTAACGTTACAGTCCTGCATTGAACTCTGAAAGCCATCAGCTAAATCATGTAGCTATCTTTTGGTATACACACTGTCAATCAATTTCGCCGATGCCATGGTAGTCAATGCTAAACTGGTAGCTAGCTACCTTCAGCAGAGTAAAAATGTTTGTTTGTTCGGTCTACCTTTAACTGACGTAAGCTAACATAAGCTAGCTAATGCTACCAAATAAAGAGTCTCTCAATTTGGTAGCCATCTATTCCACCCTTGTCTGGAAAACACTCTGTTACCAAAAATAGAATTGTTGATATAGCTAACGCACTCTGTGTGTTGATAGCAATGATGAATGTGTATAAATCATGTATGATTGGTTCTCAGCCATTCTCAGCTGGCTAGCAATCTTGCTGCCAATGTAGTGATGCTAGTTAGCTAACAGCAAGCTGACAATATTGAAATGCTTAGCTAGTCAGTCTAATAGAGATCAATACAATTAGTGGGGAGGTTAAATTGTGTATTTTGTTGTAGATGGTACAGAATCTGATTCCACCAACATGCGCTTCCAACTCCTAGCTCTGCACAAGGTTTAGGTAATTTGGCCAAAATATTTCAAGCGGACGGCTAAGGTACCTCAATTTATTGTAAGCATGGTATAAATATGAATTGGGCGGTGTTTGCATGGTTTCGATTTGTGTTATGGGGTTACAAGTGGTTAGAGGTTAGAGGTTAGTTAGAGGTAGCCTGAGGACCATAGAGTACCTTCCAGACCATGTAATCAATCTGCCCCTCTTCTCTTTTTACCTTTTTATTTTTGTAAAACTCAGGTTATATGGAGTCATTCCACAGTGCCCTACTGAAAAATACCCCAATGCGGGGGCATTTTGGGTACACAAGCATGAGGGAGTGGACATGTGGTTATGGAGCACAACAAGATTGTGGGACAGAAACCAGCAAGGGACACTGAAAGATATAAAAACAGGACTACAACAGTAATGACACAACCATCTCAGTATTCTCAAAACACAACACAAAGAAATGTCTACAAAATTCCCCTGCAAAGGGTTACTGTTGACAATAATGATCTGTCAACGGGCTGGGGGAGGTTTACATTTACATCATTTAGCAGACGCTCTTATCCAGAGCGACTTACAGTAGTGAATGCATACATTTCATACATTTTGTTTCTGTACTGGTCCCCCGTGGGAATCGAACCCACAACCCTGGCATTGCAAACACCATGCTCTACCAACTGAGCCACACTGGACCACAGACAGTACTTTTTTGTTGTGCAGGATTGTGCTTAGTAAATTCATTGTTGTGTATGAGAACGAGAGGTGCCATTTCTCCTCAATCTCCCATACACAACAATTCATACTGTGTAAGAACTGCCTTCCTAAGACTTTTCACACCTTCTTTAGCTCTTCACTTAATGTAGTTGACTGATCTTTCCTCTCAAAAGCAGCTCCCAATGTCCCCTCATTGTCCCTAAACAATACGCTTGCCAGTCCCATTCGGTTGATACCTTTACCAACAAAAGCATGTTGCCCTACGTCCCTTCCACAAAGAGTAAAATGCTAAGACCACAACCATGACTTTCCAGGAGACGTGCAGTATCACCAAATATTTTTTCACTAATTGGTCTTTTGATCAATCGGATCAGTTCTGAAAAATATCTGATATGATTAAGACCAATTAGTGTAAAATAGACCAGAATTGGGCTGCTTGTGTAAACACAGCCAGTGTGGCTCAGCATGAGACGATGTAGAACAGGGGTCTCCAACCTTGTTTCTGGATAGCTACCCTCCAGTAGGTTTTCACTCCAACCCCAGTTGTAACTAACCTGATTCAGCTTATCAACCAGCTAATTATTAGAATCAGGTACGTTAGATTAGGGTTGAATTGAAAACCTACAGGACGATAGCTCTCCAGAAACAGGGTTGGAGAGGCCTGATGTAGAACCAACAAAATAAATATGGATATTTTCTAATCTTCTAAATTTGTTTGCCCACATGAATTCTCAGAAGATATTTATATAAACTGTATATGACTCTGTAGCATCAAACAGATGCTTCAGATTCAGATCTCAAATCTAAAATACAGGAGAGTGTACACTATTTAATGCTAACTAAAGACAACTAGGTATTCAACAATATATGGTAAAGTAACATACCAAAAAATTATTGTATGAACAGGTCTCAGGTGTAGAGACACACAAGTGCAGAGAACTGTAGTACCAGATAATGTGATTTACCCAAATATTTTTTGCTAACATCTTGTCTATTTCAAGTCTTCTCTCATTGATCGAGAGAGGTGGGTGTCCACCCCAAAGTGCTGCAAGTCATGACAGACCTTTCTCAATCAATAAGTGAGAAGACTTGATATAGACACGAGGGCATTGCACATATATTTTGATTACTTTATGGAGCAAAAAAAGTATTTATTTAAAAAACAAAGCATTTTCTAAATTCAAACTGACCCCCTGCTTCCCCGAATTGAGGACGAAGACACCATTGCTAAGGTTGGTAGAAAATTCTCTGTGCTGCAACATACAGTACCTATCCTGTAATTCCTAGTAATGGATACCAAAACTCTTTGGTTAAATCACATTATCTAGTGTAACAATCTGTCGCTAAGAGAACTGGTAATGAGCAGATGATGGGAGAGGTGGTCATGATGAAATTGCCTTATCAAATAAACATACAGCAAGTTCAGGGAATACTTGTAAAGCTGTGGGAGGAGTGTTGTCATGATCAAACTGCCATTCAAATCAAATCAAATCAAATCAAATTTATTTATATAGCCCTTCGTACATCAGCTGAAATCTCAAAGTGCTGTACAGAAACCCAGCCTAAAACCCCAAACAGCAAGCAATGCATGTGAAAGAAGCACGGTGGCTGGGAAAAACTCCCTAGGAAAAACTCCTGAGAAAGGCCAAAAACCTAGGAAGAAACCTAGAGAGGAACCAGGCTATGAGGGGTGGCCAGTCCTCTTCTGGCTGTGCCGGGTGGATATTATAACAGAACATGGTCAAGATGTTAAAATGTTCGTAAATGACCAGCATGGTCAAATAATAATAATCATAGTAATTGTCGAGGGTGCAACAAGCACGTCCGGTGAACAGGTCAGGGTTCCGTAGCCGCAGGCAGAACAGTTGAAACTGGAGCAGCAGCATGGCCAGGTGGACTGGGGACAGCAAGGAGTCATCATGCCAGGTAGTCCTGAGGCATGGTCCTAGGGCTCAGGTCCTCCGAGAGAAAGAAAGAAAGAGAGAAAGAGAGAATTAGAGAGAGCATATTTACATTCACACAGGACACCGGATAAGACAAGAGAATACTCCAGATGTAACAGACTGACCCTAGCCCCCCGACACATAAACTACTGCAGCATAAATACTGGAGGCTGAGACAGGAGGGATCAGAAGACACTGTGGCCCCATCCGATGATACCCCCGGACAGGGCCAAACAGGCAGGATATAACCCCACCCACTTTGCCAAAGCACAGCCCCCACACCACTAGAGGGATGTCTACAACCACCAACTTACCGTCCGAAGACAAGGCCGAGTATAGCCCACAAAGATCTCCGCCACGGCACAACCCAAGGGGGGGGCGCCAACCCAGACAGGAAGACCACGTCAGTGGCTCAACCTACTCAAGTGACGCACCCCTCCCATGGACGGCATGGAAGAACACCAGTAAGTCAGTGACTCAGTCCCTGTAAAAGGGTTAGAGGCAGAGAATCCCAGTGGGAAGAGGGGAACCGACAAGGCAGAGACAGCAAGGGCGGTTCGTTGCTCCAGCCTTTCCGTTCACCTTCACACTCCTGGGCCAGACTATACTTAATCATAGGACCTACTGAAGAGATAAGTCTTCAGTAAAGACTTAAAGGTTGAGACTGAGTCTGCGTCTCTCACATGGGTAGGCAGACCATTCCATAAAAATGGAGCTCTATAGGAGAAAGCCCTACCTCCAGCCGTTTGCTTAGAAATTCTAGGGACAATTAGGAGGCCTGCGTCTTGTGACCGTAGCGTACGTGTAGGTATGTACGGCAGGACCAAATCGGAAAGATAGGTAGGAGCAAGCCCATGTAATGCTTTGTAGGTTAGCAGTAAAACCTTGAAATCAACCCTTGCCTTAACAGGAAGCCAGTGTAGGGAGGCTAGCACTGGAGTAATATGATCAAATTTTTTGGTTCTAGTCAGGATTCTAGCAGCCGTATTTAGCACTAACTGAAGTTTGTTTAGTGCTTTATCCGGGTAGCCGGAAAGTAGAGCATTGCAGTAGTCGAGCCTAGAAGTAACAAAAGCATGGATTAATTTTTCTGCGTCATTTTTGGACAGAAAGTTTCTGATTTTTGCAATGTTACGTAGATGGAAAAAAGCTGTCCTTGAAGCAGTCTTGATATGTTCTTCAAAAGAGAGATCAGGGTCCAGAGTAACGCCGAGGTCCTTCACAGTTTTATTTGAGACGACTGTACAACCATCCAGATTAATTGTCAGATTCAACAGAAGATCTCTTTGTTTCTTGGGACCTAGGACAAGCATCTCTGTTTTGTCCGAGTTTAAAAGTAGAAAATTTGCAGCCATCCACTTCCTTATGTCTGAAACACAGGCTTCTAGCGAGGGCAATTTTGTGGCTTCACCATGTTTCATTGAAATGTACAGCTCTGTGTCGTCCGCATAGCAGTGAAATTTAACATTATGTTTTCAAATGACACCCCCAAGAGGTAAAATATATAGTGAAAACAATAGTGGTCCTAGAACGGAACCTTGAGGAACACCGAAATTTACAATTGATTTGTCAGAGGACGAACCATTCACAGAGACAAACTGATATCTTTCCGACAGATAAGATCTAAACCAGGCCAGAACTTGTCCATGTAGACCAATTTGGGTTTCCAATCTCTCCAAAAGAATGTGGTGATCGATGGTATCAAAAGCGGCACTAAGATCTAGGAGCATGAGGACAGATGCAGAGCCTCGGTCTGACGTCATTAAAAGGTCATTTACCACCTTCACAAGTGCAGTCTCAGTGCTATGATGGGGTCTAAAACCAGACTGAAGCGTTTCGTATACATTGTTTGTCTTCAGGAAGGCAGTGAGTTGCTGCGCAACAACTTTTTCTAAAATTTTTGAGAGGAATGGAAGATTCGATATAGGCCGATAGTTTTTTATAATTTCTGGGTCAAGATTCGGCTTTTTCAAGAGAGGCTTTATTACTGCCACTTTTAGTGAGCTTGGTACACATCCGGTGGATAGAGAGCCGTTTATTATGTTCAACATAGGAGGGCCAAGCACAGGAAGCAGCTCTTTCAGTAGTTTAGTTGGAATAGGGTCCAGTATGCAGCTTGAGGGTTTGGAGGCCATGATTATTTTCATCATTATGTCAAGAGATATAGTACTAAAACACTTTAGTATCTCCCTTGATCCTAGGTCCTGGCAGAGTTGTGCAGACTCAGGACAATGGAGCCCTGGAGGAATACCCAGATTTAAAGAGGAGTCCGTAATTTGCTTTCTAATGATCATGATCTTTTCCTCAAAGAAGTTCATAAATTTATTACTGCTGAAGTGAAAGCCATCCTCCATTTGCGAATGCTGCTTTTTAGTTAGCTTTGCGACAGTGTCAAAAAGAAATTTCGGATTGTTCTTATTTTCCTCAATTAAGTTGGAAAAATAAGATGATCGTGCAGCAGTGAGGGCTCTTCGATACTGCACGGTACTGTCTTTCCAAGCTAGTCGGAAGACTTCCAGTTTAGTGTGGCGCCATTTTCGTTCCAATTTTCTGGAAGCTTGCTTCAGAGCTCGTGTATTTTCTGTATACCAGGGAGCTAGTTTCTTATGACAGATGTTTTTAATTTTTAGGGGTGCAACTGCATCTAGGGTATTGCGCAAGGTTAAATTGAGTTCCTCGGTTAGGTGGTTAACTGATTCTTGTCCTCTGACGTCCTTGGGTAGGCAGAGGGAGTCTGGAAGGGCATCAAGGAATCTTTGGGTTGTCTGAGAATTTATAGCACGACTTTTAATCTTCCTTGGTTGGGGTCTGAGCAGATTATTTGTTGCAATTGTAAACGCAATAAAATGGTGGTCCGATAATCCAGGATTATGAGGAAAAACATTAAGATCCACAACATTTATTCCATGGGACAAAACTAGGTCCAGAGTATGACTGTGGCAGTGAGTAGGTCCAGAGACATGTTGGACAAAACCCACTGAGTCGATGATGGCTCCGAAAGCCTTTTGGAGTGGGTCTGTGGACTTTTCCATGTGAATGTTAAAGTCACCAAAAATTAGAATATTATCTGCTATGACTACAAGATCCGATAGGAATTCAGTGAACTCATGAGTCATCTGCTTAAAATTCAGCAAAATGTGTAATACCTCGAGGGATTAGTTCACGAGATGCAGTTCTGCTACAATGACACACGCATGCAAAGGAATTCTGTATCTAGAATCCCCTCCAGCAAGGAGCCCAGGCAGCACACGGTATTATACTCTATTGTACAGTTTGAACGACAGTTGATCCGTGCCAGCATAACATCAATATTAGGGTAGACTAGTTGAACATGCAAATATGTGTACAGGCACAGATATTACATTTGTAACAGTATCTAGCCTAATAGAAATAAATATGGCATAACCCTTAACCTTTGCACAGTGACCAGACCGTACAAATGAGCCTAGGTAGGTAGGCAGACAGTATCTACCGACAGCCATGTCTATCAGGCATGCTTAGGCAAATATTTTGATAGTCAAACCAGCTTCCTGTCTATTTCATCCAAGGTCATAATCATAACCAATGTCAACCCTCATCAATGATGTTACATTGCTAGCTAGTAAAATGATTTACAGTTGCTGATGTTACACGTTTGCTAACAAGTTACTAATGGGAGGTGTGGCGCATAAGAAGTTAGCAGGCGCCAGGCTAACTAGCTAGCCAACTCCAGTCATGTGCCAACGTTTGCTGGTAAACCTGGTTTAGTTGGCTGGTTGTAATGTTGTAGCTTGCTGTTCAGTAGCTAGCCAAATATATGACTAAAAAGACAAGAGGTTTTACAATTAAGATACAAAAGTAATCCGATTGTAAAACCTCTATTTTTAGTCATCGATATGGCTACCGGTAGTTGTTTAGCTGGCTAACTTAGCTAGTTAGCTAGCTACATAGCCGGCTATGTTAGCAAACAGAAAAATAACTTAATTTCCCCCCACTGTAACACAGAAGTATGTTGGCCAGCAATACCCAATAGTGTTTCAGTAGATAAACTAAAGTTAGCTAGCTAGGTGGCTTGCAGGAAAAATAACTTAGCTAGGTGCCCTATTTCTCAACTGTCCTCTCGGTGCTGGCACCAGCTGTATCTGAGCTCTTTGTTTCGAATCCTCTTTGCTATATTCCAGTTGAAACATGTATGATTGAATGTCATAATGTAAAGTGCATTCTTGTCACGGTTGTCGTTGGTGAATGAGGACCAAAATGCAGCAGGTACGTGTATGCTCATATTTAGATTTATTCACTTACAAAAACAACTGAATACAAAATAACAAAACCACTAGAACTAACAAACGAACAACAAAACAGTCTGTCAAAGCATAGTGCTTTACACAGAACAATCACCCACAAAACACAAACACAAACACACCCTCATTTATGAGACTCTCAATCAAAGGCAGATAGAAAACACCTGCCTTCAACTGAGAGTCCCAACACCAATTCACCAGACATAGAAACAGACATACTAGACTCCACATAGAAATACCTAAACATAAACCAACACCCGGAATTACTAAAACAAACACCCTTAAACAAACACACCACCCTGAACCACATAAAACAAATACCCTCTGTCACGCCCTGACCAAACTCCAAAACAATTAACCTTATATACTGGCCAGGACGTGACAGTACCCCCCCCTTAAAGGTGCTACCCCAGAAGCACCTTAACAAAAAAAAAAAAATTACCCCCAAACAATACCCAAAAGAAAATTCCCCCTTACTAAAGGGAGGGAAGGGAGGGTGGCTGCCGTCAACGACGGCACTGTGCTACACCCCCCCTCCCCAACCCACCTATATTGGAGGCGGCTCAGGTTCTGGCCGTTCCAGGCAGTCTGGGCAGTCTGGCGGTTCGGGGCAGTCTGGCGGCTCGGGGCAGTCTGGCGGCTCGGGGCAGTCTGGGCAGTCTGTCAGCTCGGGGCAGTCTGGGCAGTCTGGGCAGTCTGTCAGCTCGGGGCAGTCTGGGCAGTCTGTCAGCTCGGGGCAGTCTGGGCAGTCTGTCAGCTCGGGGCAGTCTGTCAGCTCGGGGCAGTCTGGGCAGTCTGTCAGCTCGGGGCAGTCTGGGCAGTCTGTCAGCTCCGGCAGTTCAGGGCAGACTGGCCACTCCGGCAGTTCAGGGCAGACTGGCCACTCCGGCAGTTCAGGGCAGACTGGCCACTCCGGCAGTTCAGGGCAGACTGGCCACTCCGGCAGTTCAGGGCAGTCTGGCCACTCCGGCAGTTCAGGGCAGTCTGGCCACTCCGGCAGTTCAGGGCAGTCTGGCCACTCCGGCAGTTCAGCGCAGTCTGGCCACTCCGGCAGTTCAGCGCAGTCTGGCCACTCCGGCAGTTCAGCGCAGTCTGGCCACTCCGGCAGTTCAGCGCAGTCTGGCCACTCCGGCAGTTCAGCGCAGTCTGGCCACTCCGGCAGTTCAGCGCAGTCTGGCCACTCCGGCAGTTCAGCGCAGTCTGGCCACTCCGGCAGTTCAGCGCAGTCTGACCACTCCGGCAGTTCAGCGCAGTCTGACCACTCCGGCAGTTCAGCGCAGTCTGACCACTCCGACGACTGTTGACTGACGGGCAGCTCCGACGACTGTTGACTGACGGGCAGCTCCGACGACTGTTGACTGACGGGCAGCTCCGACGACTGTTGACTGGCGGGCAGCTCCGACGACTGTTGACTGGCGGGCAGCTCCGACGACTGTTGACTGGCGAGGCTGGGTTTACGCACTTGCCGTTTAGTGCGGGGAGCGGGAACAGGACGAGTCGGACTGGGTGGACGCACTTCCGGGTCCGCACGAGAGACAGGAGCTGGAAACCCAGGGCTATGGAGGCGCACAGCCGGTCTAGATCTTACCTCCTGCACAACCCGCCTTGGCTCGATGGAACTAGTAGCCCTGCACGAGCGGAGTGCTCGTACAGGGCAGACTGGGCTGTGCAGGGGCTTGATGGTAGCCGTGCGTAGAGCGGGAGTTGGGTAGCCTGGTCCTCGGAGGCGTACCGGCGACCAGATGCGCTGCGCAGGCATCCTCCTACCAGGCTGGATGCCCGCTCTAGCACGGCACCTGCGAGGGGCTGGAATAACTCGCACCGGACTGTGCGTGCGTATGGGTGAGATATTGCGCTTCTCAGCGAAACATGGCGCTCCCCACCTCATACGCTCCTCCATATAACCACGGGTAGCTGGCCTCCGGCTCTTCCTAGGCCTTGCCAAACTACCCGTGTGCCCCCCCCCAAAATTTTCTTGGGGGTGCCTCTCGTGCTTCAACGCCAGTCTTGTCCCTCGGAAACGTTCCCGGTCCATACCCGCCTTACTCCTTTCCTCTCTCTCGCGTACCACCTGTTTCCAAGGAAGGCGATCTTTCCCTGCTTGGATTTCCTCCCAAGTGTAGGAGCCTTCTCCCTCCAAGATCTCCTCCCAAGTCCATCTCTCTCGTTTGTCCTCTTCGAAAACCGTCTGCTCCTTCCTCTGCTGCTTGGTCCTTGAGAGGTGGGTGATTCTGTCACGGTTGTCGTTGGTGAATGAGGAACAAAATGCAGCAGGTACGTGTATGCTCATATTTAGATTTATTCACTTACAAAAACAACTGAATACAAAATAACAAAACCACTAGAACTAACAAACGAACAACAAAACAGTCTGTCAAAGCATAGTGCTTTACACAGAACAATCACCCACAAAACACAAACACAAACACACCCTCATTTATGAGACTCTCAATCAAAGGCAGATAGAAAACACCTGCCTTCAACTGAGAGTCCCAACACCAATTCACCAGACATAGAAACAGACATACTAGACTCCACATAGAAATACCTAAACATAAACCAACACCCGGAATTACTAAAACAAACACCCTTAAACAAACACACCACCCTGAACCACATAAAACAAATACCCTCTGTCACGCCCTGACCAAACTCCAAAACAATTAACCTTATATACTGGCCAGGACGTGACAATTCTGAAAGTAATCAGAACCCTTCACTTTTTCCACATTTTGTTACGTTACAGCCTTATTCTAACATGATTAAAAAAATAAAATTAAAAAAATCTACACACAACACCCCATAATGACAAAGCGAAAACAGGTTTAGAAATGTTTGCAAATGTATTAAAAACAGAAATACCTTATTTACATAAATATTCAGACCCTTTGCTATTACACTCAAAATTGAGCTCAGGTACATCCTGTTTCCATTGATCATCCTTGAGATGTTTCTACGACTTGATTGGTGTCCACCTGTGGTAATTCAATTGATTGGACATGATTTGGAAAGGCACACACCTGTCTCTATAAGTTTACAGTGCATGTTAGGGCAAAAACCAAGCCATGAGGTCGAAGGAATTGTCCGTAGAGCTCCGAGACAGGATTGTGTCGAAGCACAGATCTGGGGAAGGGAACTAAAACATTTATGCAGCATTGAAGGTCCCCAAGAACACAGTGGCCTCCATCATTTTTAAATGGAAGAAGTTTGGAACCACCAAGAATCTCCCTAAAGCTGGCCACCCAGTCAAACTGAGCAATCGGGGGAGAAGGGCCTTGGTCAAGGTGACCAAGAACCCGATGGTCACTCTGACAGAGCTCAAGAGTTCCTCTATGGAGATTGGAGAACCTTCCAGAAGGACAATCATCTTTGCAGCACTCCACCAAGCAGGAATTTATGGTAAAGTGGCCAGGCGGAAGCCATTCCTCAGTAAACTCCCACTTGGAGTTTGCCAAAAGGCACGTAAAGGACTCTCAGACCATGAGAAACAATACACCGGAAGCTGTCATAGGGTATATCATTCAACGTGTGAAGCCCTGACCTGCCTTCCTCGTGGGCAATTATGTGTGAAACACATCTCACTGTCCTAGAAATGCTTCAAACATGATGAAAACAATCCCAGATGTCTGTCAGACTCACCGATTTGACTCTTACAAGTCATAGAAAAAAATGCAAGACTCCCACTCACAATTAAAGCTGACAATTGTGTTATTCTTTGTAGATTAGTAGTGGAACGTTTTGGCCCTCAAGGTCTTTATTAGAACCATCAGGATTATTGACTGAAAGTCCTGAGCTATGGTTCTCATCTAGCATTCAACACATCTCAGCTGCATTCTAGTCATGGAATAACAATATGCTGTAAATTAGTTATAAGACCAGGATCAACTGATCAACATCCTGGTCATACACTGAAGATGAGGATCCTGCTCATGAATAACATTAGAATTCGGGTTGTGAATGTTACGACCGCAGGAAAACTAGCTCTCGTCATGGCGTCAGCTAATGGAGATCCTAATAAAATAAAGTAGTTGTCTACCTTGTCTACCTTAACTGTTGATGTCGTTGTTTGTTGTGTTATTTCCCACCATGCCCTCCCACTGGGCACAGACATTAATTCAATGTATATTCTATGTATTTCAACCAGTGTGTGTGCCCAGTGGGCTGGGGCTGCTGACCTCTGACCCCTGATGACCCCCAGGCTCTGAGTTCAGTCTGTGGTGAACCGTGGGTCTCTGAAATGAGGGCACGCCTTCCTGCCCTCCCTTCCTGGCTGGCTGTGAACTACCCAGACACCCCTAGGGCATGTTGGAGACAAACTACCCGCCACAACAAAACCAAAATTGGGTTCACAGCTCTCAATGCAGAAACCACAAGGCCTAGCCTTGCCATCAGGGAGACTGTTGAGCCTTGTGGTTAACACAGTCATTTAATAGTGGTTTAACTTTTGTTTTGTTGAGTCTCTGTGTGAGTGATAATAGAAATAGGCCATATATAATGTAGAACACACATGCCTCTCTGACATGCAGAATAGGGAAACACGTCAACTCTCTTCTTCTTCTTCTTCTTCCAGCCCTTTCCCTCACTCCTGGGCCCCTGAGCTCCTGTCAGAGTTTCAGATTTATACTACCTCCAGTAGATTCCAACTGACAAAACCAACGGCCGTTTTACCTGACATGTTAAATGTAAGGGGAGAAAGTCCTCTGGGGTTTGGCTATAACTCTGAAAACGTCTCTCCTCTCCTCTCTTGATTGATGTTCTATGCAATATCACATGCAGGCAAATTATTAAAGACTTTTAGAATTAAAAAGCTATTTGTATTTAATCAAATGTAGGCAATGAATGTAATGTTTCTACATGAGCTTTGGACCTATTTGTAGTGTTAGAATGATCTTGTTTCCAGCACCAAGTTGCTGTTCTTGGCAGTAAACAACTTGCAGCGTCCAAACCAAAGTCTGTGGTTGTAATCTTTTTTTCTCTCCACTCACTCCAAATTGGCTTTTGCGTCTGCTTAGTCTCAGCCTAAGCAGAAACTCCACAGGTTTAAATGTTGTTTTGGGTGAACGAAGAGAAGACCCCTCTTTAAAATTTCAGCAACAGCTTTCTAACAGTCTTTAATTGTGGGCACTTTCAATGTCTGTGTCCCAAATTGCACCCTATATTACCAATTTCAGGCACTACTTTTGGCCAGAGCCAATAGGGCCACTAGTAGGGAATAGGATGCAATTTGGTTACGCATGCCATGCTCCAGAGATCCCTGGTGGGATAGCAGCGCTGCTTCCCACCACAACAAAGTGAAGCACCATGGGAGGGTCCCCCTTCGATTCCAGGCCAAGACTCTGGGAGCTTTACTGAGCTAGAGCCAGACATCCACTGGTAATGGAGCTGTGAATCATATCAAGATCCTGCGAGAGGGGAATGTAATGAAATGGATTTCGGACATTCCACATCTAGCTTTTCCAATGTTCTGTGGATGGGTAAGCACGACTGCTGAAGTCACAGAGAAAGAGGGAGCGAGAGGGAGAATGAAAAACAGAGCTGTGTAGTATGTCTGCCATAGAGAGATATGGCTACAGTATACATTTACATTTACATTTACATTTATACAGTGTTACTGTAAGAATGCATGAATAGCGGACTCCGGTAACCTGCAGATTTAACAACTTAAAGAGTATATAAAATATTTCTCTCTACATACTTTATGAATCAGACCATCTAGGAATAAATGTATGCCTGCCATGTAGAGACTTAGGCTAGTAGCTACAGTACACGGTGTTACTGTAAGACTGCTAGATTCAAACAGTGGCCGCCGGTAAACCGCTGAGAGAACAACAGAGAAGTATTTATTTCACTTCTGCTGTGTGAAAATCATCGAGACCATCTAGAGAAAAAAGTGCCAACGGAAGAGGGAGAGTTGTTTTGAAACCTGGCCCACGTCAGGGTCAGTAACAGGCGTACAGCACATCTCTCTGGCATGGAGATGTATACTGTGATCCCTGCTCCCATAGGGGCTACCCCAGGCCCAGGAGCATGGTCGATACCGGCATGCATGTCCACATAGGGGTGTTCCTAGGCCATGTTAGACACCAACACAGATATCCATGCTCACAGTGAGAGCATAGAGATAGGGAGAAGAGACGACCCTGTCTGCTGACAGTGATACTGTAAATGTCATCACTACATGCTAGTGGTGAAATACAAACAAATGACCACATTAATTAAGCAATAAGGCATGAGAACCCGGGGATTATTGTGCGATAACTCCCAATTAAGAGCTGTTCTTAGACCCGAGGCGAAACAAAGGGCTGGGAAACAAGCCTTAGGAGGGAGTTATCACACGATAATTCCCAGGTTCGAGTGCCTTATTGATTTTATGAAACGGTTGCCAACATATAACAACAACAAAAAAATGTTATGACATGTTTTCATTGAAACATAATTTTAATGAGTAAATTAGCTTCATTTCGTCATTCCACCAGACGATATAGTACGGGCAAAAGCCAGTTGTTGGTTCTGAAGTTGCTAACCATGCCGGCTGGTCGTAAATTCGATTGTCATGTTTTCACCTAGTCGTTTATTCCATTTATTCCACGTTGCCATGCTAAACAAATCATTGGCATGTAGCTAGCAGAGTTTTAACGATGACGAGAGACAAGAATTTCAATAAATGGAAAACAAGAACTTCAGCAAATAATGATTTAACAAATAATTTATAAATAGGCAACAACCAACTGATTGTCGAGTCAATATGATACAGTAGTTATGGAGGATAGCTAGGCTAACGTTACTGCTCCTTTGCTAGCTAGTTAGCCAATTTAAGCTAAGACACAATCACATCAAGCAGCTGAAATGACTATGTGCATTTTTGTTTGTTTTACCTTGGTTTCTATTGCCAATTCCTTGGATATAGCATTATAATGATCCTGATAAATGAATTTGCCTGGATCAGAGAACCTGTCAATCTCGTCACGTTCATTTGTATGACATGGTGAAGATTGCAAAGAAATGCTACATGTTGCACAGGTCAGATAGACAGACAGCGAGGCTTATATTACCCCTGCTGTACCAAACCAAATGTTAGGCAAGAACCATGGGGAAATAATGTCTAGACTTTTTTACAAGGGGAGATTAAGTTTATGAATGCCTGGCTGGGCTGTGGGACAGTGGATGCACATTGATAGTTGAAATGTCATTATGGCATTTTGTAAGCTTGATCAATGGATGTCCTCACTGTTCTGACGAGAAGACAATTATGGGGTTCTAAGAAGTACTTCTTGTTTGTTTGTTTATTTCATTTATTCTACTTGTTCACAAATACCATTTTGTCACTATACAATCAACTTGTTTGAGTGAGATAAGGGCAAAAACCTACATTCACTTTACCACCCTTTATCCTCTGATTGCTTTGACATGCATGCAACATCACCTCAATTGACTGCAATGGCTGATGTCATTAATGCATGGCTTCAAGCTTCAAGCTGCGGAACTCCTGTTCCCTCTAAGAATCAAGTTAGAATGGGACATTCAGTACTTTTACCTGGCATTCGTCTGACCTGAGTTGACTGTAGGTATGCACTGGGACAAATGTACAGAGAAAGGCAGTCCAGCGCATAGAAGTAGAATTACTAGAATGGACAATCCCATGCAAGTCAATGTTCTGTGATGATGGGCTTTATCCATTCTAATTCTATTTCTATGTGACCATGATGGCAGAGTTAGTTTGCCCTGTGGCGTGGGACACTCAGCCAAGCCATCATTAGTTCCTGTAAGTGCTGTGATGGTGATGACACATGAGGCTGCAGTACATTCAGCTCAACCATCTGGAGATATAACTGCAGGCCAAACACAGGCAGGATAGATGGACGGACGTGCAACAGCATGCCAACTGTTTCCATGAACACCCTGTAAGTCCCTCAGATCATTGAATGTCATCGCCGGTATAGCGATGATCAACGGTTAAGAACATCTGAGGGATCATTCGTATGATGCATGGAAAAAGGGAGTAAGTCAAGACAAAGCAATGACGTGATAGATGCCAGACAAATTCCTTAATAAGACCAAGAAGCTGAAATGAAATGATTGTCCAGGTCTAAAAAGCACTTGCAATGAAGAAGTGAAATTCCATTGAACATTATTTTTAGTCTAGGACTAGGCTTATTCTGTGTCTGGGAAACCAGCCCAAAGTCTGAACAGCATAGTTGAAATTGGGATTAGATCAATTAGACTGTAAATGTCCATTAACATGTGTAGAAAATCCCCTGCACCATTGCCTGTACAGCACCTTGCTGTGATCAGGAATGCTGGTTCACTTCCTTGCCGTCTGTACTTACCTTTAATTAAAGGGCTGTGATATATCCTTGGCTCGTTTACAGCACTAACAGAAAGTGCCCCCCCAGTGTGTTTAAAAACCTTGTTGGGACAGTTATCTAACTAACTTACAGTACTGTAGTAAAGTTTCACCAGTGTGTGTGTGTGTGTGTGTGTGTGTGTGTGTGTGTGTGTGTGTGTGTGTGTGTGTGTGTGTGTGTGTGTGTGTGTCAAAGATAAACTTACATTTTTATACTAAGTGAAGGATTAGGAAGCATGAGTTTAATACAGTTTCCCCCCTCTGTCTCTTTGCTCAGATCTGTGCCAAATCGCTTTACACTTCATATTGCATAGAGTGAGAGAGAGCATATTTTTTGGCAACGTGCTGCTGCTGTATAATTGAAAAATGCAGAGTATCGAATGAACGGCCGTGATCCAGGTGTGTATAAACAAACGCTTTTTTTCAGGAATGCTGTGGCTTGAGAAAACAACACCATTTTTTGTGCAGCTAGGTAGCTGTGAAGCGAAGGTGGGGGAATGAAAACAACTTGGTATGAATGCAGGGTCTCAGAGAGAGAGACGAGTCAGAAACCAGCCAGCTCTGATTAGAGGCCTTCATGGGTCAAAAATGTTGTACCCATTCCGAAATTGACCTGGGCCTTTCCATCCGGACCCGATATGTATCATTTTCTTTATACAGTACCAGTCAAAAGTTTAGACACACCTACTTATTTAAGGGTTTTTCTTAATTTTTTACTATTTTCTACATTGTAGAATAATAGTGAAGACATCAAAACTATGAAATAACATTTCTGGAATTATGTGGTAACCAAAATTGATGACAGCTTTGCACACTCTTGGTATTCTCTCAACCAGCTTCTTGAGGTACCTGGAATGCATTTCAATTAAAAGGTGTGCCTTGTTAAAAGTTAATTTGTGGAATTTCTATCCTTCTTAATGCGTTTGAGCCAATCAGTTGTGTTGTGGCAGGTAGGGGTGGTATACAGAAGATAGCCCTATTTGGTAAAACACTAAATCCATATTACGGCAAGAACAGCTCAAATAAGCAAAGAGAAACGACATGAAGGTTAGTCAATGTGGAAAATTGAAAGATTTTTGTACAGTAGCAAAAACCATCAAGCACTATGATGAAACTGGCTCTCATGAGGACCGCCACAGGAAAGGAAGGCCCAGAGTTACCTCTGCTACAGAGAATAAATTAGGGTTACCAGCCTCAGAAATTGCAGCCCAAATAAATCCTTCAGAGTTCAAGTAACAGACACATCTCAACATCAACTGTTCAGAGGAGATTGTGTGAATTAGGCCTTCATGGTCAAATTGCTGAAAAGAAGTCACTAGAAAAGGACACCAATAAGAAGAATAGACTTGCTTGGGCCAAGAAACACAAGCAATGGACATTAGACCGGTGGAAATCTGTCCAAATTAGATTTTTGGTTGCAACCGCCGTGTCTTTGTGAGACGCGGAGTAGGTGAACCAATGATCTCTGCATGTGTGGTTCCCACCGTGAAGCATGGAGTAGGTGTGATGGTGTGGGGGTGCTTTGCTGGTTACACTGTCTGTGATTCATTTAGAATTCAAGGAGCACTTAACCAGCATGGCTACCACAGCATTCTGCAGCAATACGCCATCCCATCTGGTTTGCTCTTATTGGCATTGTCATTTGTTTTTCAACAGGACAATGACCCAACACACCTCCAGGCTGTGTAAGGGTTACTTGACCAAGAAGGAAAGTGATGGAGTGCTGCATCAGATGACATGGCCTCCACAATCACCCGACCTCAACCCAATTGAGATGGTTTGGGATGTTTTGGACCGCAGAGTGAAGGAAAAGCAGCCAACAAGTGCTCAGCATATATGGGAACTCCTTCAAGACTGTTGGAAAAGCATTCCTCATGAAGCTGGTTGAGAGAATTCCAAGAGTGTGCAAAGCTGTCATCAATTCAAAGGGTGGCTACTTTGAAGAATCAAAAATATGTTTAACACTTTTTTGGTTACTACATAATTCCATTTATGTTATTTCATAGTTAATTCCATCTTCCATTGATTAGATATCTCCTAACTTTTGCCACACACGGGGCTTTATGACTGTAGCCTATTGGCGCTTTGATGACTTATGATTGGCCAACAACAAGCTTCAAATCAAATTGTATTGGTCACATACACATGGTTAGTAATCTAGTAATCTAACAATTCCACAACAACTACCGTCTGTAATACACACACATCTAAGTAAAGGAATCGAATAAGAATGTATAAATATATGGATGAGCAATGACAGAGGGGCATAGGCAAGATGCAATAGATGGTATAAAAACAGTATATACAGTACATATGAGATGAGTAATGCAAGATATGTAAACATTATTAAAGTGGCATTATTAAAGTGACTAGTGATCCATTTATTAAAGTTGCCAATGATTTCAAATCTGTATGTAGGCAGCAGCCTCTCTGTGTTAATGATGGCTGTTTAACAGTCTGCTGGCCTTGAGATGGAAACTGAAAAACAGCTTCTCGGTCCTTTTTTATTTTTTACCTTTATTTGACCAGGTAGGCTAGTTGAGAACAAGTTCTCATTTGCAACTGCGACATTGGCCAAGATGAAGCATAGCAATTCGACACATACAACAACACAGAGTTACACATGGAATAAACAAAACATAGTCAATAATACAGTAGAACAAAAGAAAACAAAAAGTCTATATACAGTGAGTGCAAATGAGGTAAGTTAAGGCAATAAATAGGCCATGGTGGCGAAGTAATTACAATATAGCAATTAAACACTGGAATGGTAGATGTGCAGAAGATGAATGTGCAAGTAGAGATACTGGGGTGCAAAGGAGCAAGATAAATAAATAAATAAATAAATACAGTATGGGGATGAGGTAGGTAGATAGATGGGCTGTTTACAGATGGGCTATGTACAGGTGCAGTGATCTGTGAGCTGCTCTGACAGCTGGTGCTTAAAGCTAGTGAGGGAGATATGAGTCTCCAGCTTCAGAGATTTTTGCAGTCCTAGCTTTGATGCACCTGTACTGACCTCACCTTCTGGATGGTAGCGGGGTGAACAGGCAGTGGCTCAGGTGGTTGTTGTCATTGATGATATTTTTGGCCTTCCTGTAACATCGGGTGCTGTAGGTATCCTGGAGAGCAAGAAATTTGCTCCCGGTGATGTGTTGGGCAGACCGCACCACCCTCTGGAGAGCCCTGCGGTTGTGGGTGGTGCAGTTGCTGTACCAGGCGGTGATACAGCCCGACAGGATGCTCTCAATTGTGCATCTGTAAAAGTTTGAGGGCTTTAGGTGACAAGCCACATTTCTTCAGCCTCCTGAGGTTTCTTCACCACACTGTCTGTGTGGGTGGACCATTTCAGTTTGTCCGTGATGTGTATGCCGAGGAACTTAAAACTTCCCACCTTCTCCACTGCTGTCCCATCGATGTGGATGGGGTGTTGCTCCCTCTGCTGTTTCCTGAAGTCCACAATCATATTCTTTGTTTTGTTGACGTTGAGAGGTTGTTTTCCTGACACCACACTCCGAGTGCCCTCACCTCCTCCCTGTAGGCTGTCTCGTTGTTGTTGGTAATCAAGCCTCCTACTGTTGTGTCGTCTGCAAACTTGATGATTGAGTTTGAGTCATGCATGGCCACGCAGTCATGGGTGAACAGGGAGCACAGGAGGGGGCTGAGCACGCACCCTTGTTGAGGATCAGCAAAGTGGAGGTGTTGTTTCCTACCTTCACCACCTGGGGGTGGCCCGTCAGGAAGTCCAGGACCCAGTTGCACAGGACAGGGTTGAGACCCGGGGCCTCAAGTTTAATAATGAGCTTTGAGGGTACTACGGTGTTGAATGCTGAGCTATAGTCAATGAACAGCGTTCTTACATAGGTATTCCTCTTGTCCAGATGGGATTGTGCAGTGTGATGGCAATTGCATCGTCTGTGGACCTATTGGGGCGGTAAGCAAATTGAAGTGGGTCTAGGGTGACAGGTAAGGTGGAGGTGATATGATCCTTGACAAGTGTCTCAAAGCACTTTATGATGTCAGATTGTCATTTAGTTCAGTTACCTTTGCATTCTTGGGTACAGGAACAATGGTGGCCATCTTCAAGCATGTGGGGACAGCAGACTGGGATAGGGAGAGATTGAATATGTCCGTAAACACACCAGCCAGCTGGTCTGCGCATGCTCTGAGGACGAGGCTAGGGATGCCGTCTGGGCAGGCAGCCTTGCGAGGGTTAACACGTTTAAATGTCTTACTCACGTTGGCCACGGAGAAGGGGAGCCCACAGTCCTTGGCAGCGGGCCGCGTCGGTGGCATTGCATTATTCTCAAAGCGGGTAAAGAAGGTGTTTAGTTTGTCTGGAAGCAAGACGTCGGTGTCCGTGACGTGGCTGGTTTTCTCTTTGTAGTCCATGATTGTCTATAGACCCTGCCACATACGTCTTGTGTCTGAGCCGTTGAATTGAGACTTCACTTTGTCTCTATACTGACATTTTGATTGTTTGATTTGAAACAGTGTAGTTATTCCCTCTGTATGTTGCCATATTCCCAGTCACCTTTCCATGGTTAAATGCAGTGGTTCGCGCTATCCACGGTTTCTGGTTAGGGTAGGTTTTAATAGTCACAGTGGGTACAACACCTCCTATACACTTCCTTATAAACTCACTCACCGAATCCGCGTATACGTCGATTATATTCTCTGAGGCTACCCGGAACATATCCCAGTCCGCGTGATCCAAACAATCTTGAAGCTTGGATTCCGATTGGTCAGACAAGAGTTGAATAGTCCTTAGCACGGGTACTTCCTGTTTGAGTTTCTGCCTATAGGAAGGAAGGAGCAAAATGGAGTCGTGGTCAGATTTACCGAAAGAAGGGCGGGGGAGGGCCTTGTATGCATCGCTGAAGATAAGAGTAGCAGTGATCCAGTGATTTTCCAGCGCGAGTGCTACAGTCAATATGCTGACAGAATTTAGATAGCCTTGTTTTCAAATTTGCTTTGTTAAAATCCCCAGCTACAATAAATGCAGTCTCAGGATATATGGTTTCCAGTTCGCATAAAGTCCAGTGAAGTTCCTTGAGGGCCGTTGTGGTATCGGCTTGAGGGGTGATATACACGGCTGTGACAATAAATGAAGAGAATTCTCTTGGGAGATAATACAGTCAGCATTTGATTGTGAGGAATTCTAGGTCAGGTGAACAAAAGGACTTGAGTTCCTGTATGTTGTTACAATTACACTATGAGTCGTTAATCATGAAACATACACCCCCGCCCTTCTTCTTCCTGGGGAGAGGTTTATTACTGTCAGCGCGACGCACAAAGAATCCAGGTGGCTGTACCAACTCCGACAGTATATCCCGAGAGAGCCATGTTTCCGTGAAACAGTATGTTACAATCCCTGATGTCTCTCTGGAATGCAACCCTTGCCCTGATTTTGTCAACCTTGTTCTCTAGAGACTGGACATTAGCGAGTAATATACTCGGAAGTGGTGGGTGGTGTGCCCGTCTCCGAAGTCTGACCAGAAGACCGTTCCGTCTTCCTCTTCTCCGGCGGCATTGTTTTGGGTCAGCCTCTGGAATCAGCTCAAATGCCCTGGGTGGTTTGGACAAATGATCCGCTTCAGGAAAGTTGTATTCCTGGTCGTAGTGCTGGTAAGTTGATGTCGCTCTGATATCCAATAGTTCTTCCCGGCTGTATGTAAAAACACTTACGATTTTCTGGGTTAACAATGTAAGAAATAACACATAAAAAAAACAAAATACTGCAAAGTTTCCTAAGGACTAGAAGCGAGGCAGCCCTCTCTGTCGGGGTCACCTTGTCACCCGCTATCCTCGTGAAAAGCAAGAGCAGCAGCATAAATGATTAAAACAAATGATCTCGCTCTCTCTACTGCAGCAGTCGTGCACGGGTCCTTCCGTACATCAGTTTAAATTACACATATACCCGAGACCTGTGACAATCATATCAGATCCGACCCAGACCCGTGACATTATTTATGGGACTCGGGTATTCGGATCTGTGAGTTGGAACCGTGAAGACCTCTAGCTCTGATTTACAGTAAATGTGGGCTCTATGGAGAGCATGCCACTAGTTCCCTTTTCACACTACTCAGCAGAGACAAGATGCACTGTGTTGGCCTGGTTACCTATCCACCACAGTTGCTAGAATGGTGCTGGAAAGGACAATGTGAACTGGCTCAGGTATTTTTCACATTGTCCTTTCCAGTACAGTATCTACATACATACACTAGTTGTATATACTAGTTCCAGTGCTCCCATCCCTTCATCTCACTCTCCTCCAGCCCCTCTGTCTCACTCCCTCTGTCTAAGGTAGAGGACAGAAGAGGAGGAAGAGGAACCCAAAGCAGACAGACACTACTGTTAAAACTCAAAGTGAGTCAACATGTGGTCTGAAAGTAAGTTCCAAGGCCTTCTGTGTCTCCCAAACCAGCCATTCTTTGAATGAGACCGACCACTGGTCTCACCGGACCTGGACTGGGACAGGCTGTCTCTTTGTGACAAAACCAGTCTGGCTGTTGGGAATAAGCTACAGCCTGTGGGGGGTGTGTGTGTGTGTGTGTGTGTGTGTGTGTGTGTGTGTGTGTGTGTGTGTGTGTGTGTGTGTGTGTGTGTGTGTGTGTGTGTGTGTGTGTGTGTGTGGCGGACAGTGGTCAGGACTAGAAAGCCATAAACCATCCTCTTTATACAACAGCGATTCTGCCTCTAACTCATGTACCACACATCCTCTCGCCGTCTCCATACAATACTTACACATACACTCTGCTCTGGAAGAGATGCCTCCCTTAAGCAAAATGACTTTAAAACTCTTAATCCTCCATGTAGATCAACAGGCAGGAACATACAGTACACTATGTTTGCACTGCTTTTATGCTGCCATTTTCTGCCATGTTAGCTGGTAGGAAATCATGATTTAGCCAGATCCACATTTTTACACGTCTTTCATATTTTGAAATAGAGATTTTCACGTTTCCTACAGTGTTGATTTGAAATGGCAGTACAATCTGAAGTATTTATTTCTGGACCACATATCAGTTGGTTATCCTGCGTGGTTACTTTACTTGTTCACACACAGAGGGGGTTTTAACAGTCGTAAATGTAAGCAGACTCCCCCTTCTCAATTCCTTTGCAGTTCATTGCACTTTTTAGCAACTACAGATTAAACATCATGGAGTCTTAATAAAGGAGTATATGCCATCTTTCATGAATTACTTCTCAATTTTACTTTTTAAGTACAAATGTCAAATATATACATCCTCATCGACGGGGCCGCAGTGGATAGGGTCAACAGCTTCAAGTTTGTCTGCGTGCACATCACTGAGGACCTGAAATAAGACTAGTTTCAGGAAACTAGGCTTATGTCGCAGGTGACTACTTCACAGGTGTGTCTAATTCAAATGTATTTTTCCGGCAGAAATGCCTTCTGGAATATGTGAGCTTTCATGTGCCTTAATAATAAACTTGCATGACATCTGTAAATATGAATACATTTGTTAAATTACAAGCCTAGTTGATTTAGCCACAGAAAAAGACAGCAACGTTCCCGCTAGCAATGATTGGCTGAGATAATTAGTGGGCTGGACATGCCAAGAGAGGAGTTCGGATTGGTCTGCTATATAGCACACTTCAGTCTATTTGAGCTGGTCAGTATGTGTTGGTAATCGTGTCTAACGCGGCTTTTTAAAAATATGTATCGCGTAGTAGAACTACATAAGTGTTGCTCTCCACTTTCTGGAGGATCGAGTTTTGAAATCAGTGGAATTAGAGTATGACAGCTAAGGAGATGGAGAAAACACCTGACTCCAGATGACATCTTCAAACTAAGGGCAACCATGGCATCCGTGACAGGGAGAAACTTCCGTTTAAGATGTACACGGGTAAGATAGTCTAGCTAGCTACATTTTCAGACATTACACGTTTCTAATTTTGACAAAGTATTTTTCATTTTAAATGAAAGAATAGCTAATGTTAGCCTGCTGGCTTGCTAGCTAACGTTACATGTATGATCTTATTATTCGTATCTCAGAGCCATTTGCTTTGATAGCTAGCTAACATTAGGTTATAGCTAACATTGAACCTGCTTGGTTCGCTACCTGCAAATTCATCCAGGGTATTAATGTTATAAATTGGGATTATGGTTAATTGTTTAGCTAGCTAACTAACTACATGTCTTAAAAGATTCCACTATGCAAGTATCCATTTCAATAGAATGTCACTGTGACAACTGTTGATAGACGTAGCTGGTAAATTCACTCTGGCTACCTTCAAAGCACTGGTAAGATAGTCTAGCTAGCAACATTTTCAGATATTACACGTTTCTACTCCCGATTTCAGAGCACTCATGTGAGTGTGCCAGAGCACCGAATAACTGACAAATTTAAGAACTCTTAGCACCCGTTGAATATGGCCAGTGTCAGTAAACGTTGGCAAAAAAAATTTAATTGTTGCCAGCATCACAGTTGCAGTCATCAACGCTCTGGATAACACAAAAACAGCCCACCAGCTCTGTTGGTTGAGTAAAAATGGTCAGTAAGCTGTTCTCTCATTTGTGTCTGGAAGTAGCTAGCAAGCTAGCCAATGTTAGCCAGTTAGGTTGGGTGCTTGAATGCTGTTGTTAGGAAAGAACGTGAGGATCAACCCTTAAAGAGATGGGTGGGGCTAAAGCTTAAGAGGGTGTGAACGATGCTGAATGGGTATAGACAAAGAAGAGCTCTCTAGTAGGTACCAAAACATTCAAAGGCCATTTTCTCAAAAGTGAGGTTACAAGTTTATCAACTTTCAAAGCAGAATTACTTTCCCATTGTTCCTCAAATGCAGTGTATGATATACCATTTTGTAGCTCTGTGTCTCTGCTTTTATCCAATGTAAAAAAAACACAATTTCAAATTTGACTACATAAGACCGAATCAAGGCGGTCAGTCACAAATGGTCTCGGTACACCGACATCGTGGTGAAAAAAGCGCAACAGCGCCTCTACAAAAAGAATTTGGCATGGCCCCTATGACCCTCAAGAACTTCTACAGATACATCATTGAGAGAATTGTGTTGGGCTGCATCACTGCCAGAGGGTGGTGCAGACAGCCCAACGGCTCACCGGGGCCGAACTGCCTTCCCTCCAGGACATCTACAGCACCCGGTGTCAAAGGAAGGCCAAGAAGATCATCAAGGACCTCAGTCACCCAAGCCATGGACTGTTCACTCGGCTACTGTGCGACAGACGGAGACAGTACAGGTGCATCAAAGCCAAGAACGAGAGGTGCACCAAAGCCAAGAATATACAATATAAATATAGTATATATTTCCTGATCTTTCTTATATATCCTTTCTTATGGTTGATTTATTATTGTATTTTTGCCATTTATGAATGTGTTATTCAATGCGTTTCTCTGGGCTGTAGTAGTAAAGGCCAAATTCTATATTTTATGAGAAAAAAAAACATTTTATTTTATACAGTGCATTCGGAAAGTATTCAGACCCCTTCACCTTTTCCACATTTTGTTATGTTACAGCCTTATTCTAAAATTGATGCACAAAAAAACATATTTAATCCATTTACACACAATAACCCATAATGACAAAGGGAAAACAGGTTTTAATACATTTTTGCAAATAAAAAACAGAAATACCTTATTTACAGAAGTGTTCAGACCCTTTGATATGAGACTCGAAATTGAGTTCAGGTGCATCCTGTTTCCATTGATCATCCTTGATGTTTCTACAACTTCATTGGAGTCCACGTGTGGTAAATTCAAATGATTGGCATGATTTGGAAAGGCACACACCTGTCGAAATAAGGTCCCAGGGCCTTGGTCAGGGCCTTGGTCAGGGAGGTGACCAAGAACCAGATGATCACTCAGAAAGAGCTCAAGAATTTCTCTGAGGAGATGGGAGAACCTTCCAGAAGGGCAACCATCTCTGCAGCACTCCACCACCAGGCCTTTATGGTAGAGTGGCCAGATGGAAGCCACCCCCCAGTAAAAGGCACATGACAGTCCGCTTGGAGTTTGCCAAAAGGCACCAAAAGGACTCAGACCATGAGAAACAAGATTATCTGGTCTAATGAAACCAAGATTTAAATCTTTGGCCTGAATGCCAAGCGTCACGTCTGGAGGAAACCTGGCACCATCCCTACGGTGAAGCATAGTGGTGGCAGCATCATGCTGTGGGGAGGTTTTTCAAAGGCAGGGACTGGGAGACTAGCCAGGATCGAGGGAAAGATGAACGGAGCAAAGTACAGCAAGATCCTTGATGAAAACCTGCTCCAGAGCGCTCAGGACCTCAGACTGGGGTGAAGGTTCACCTTCCAACAGGACAACGACCCTAAGCACACAGCAAGACAGCGTAAGAGTGGCTTCGGGACAAGTCTCTGAATGTCCTTGAGGGGCCCAGACAGAGCCCGGACTTGAACCCAATCGAACATGTCTTGAGAGACCTGAAAACAGCTGTTCAACGACGCTCCCCATCCAACCTGACAGAGCTTGAGGATCTGCATAGAAGAATGGGAGAAACTCCCCAAATACAGGTGTGCCAAACTTGTAGCGTCATACCCAAGAAGACTCGAGGCTGTACCAAAGGTGCTTCAACAAAGTGCTGAGTAAAGGGTCTAAATAGTTATGTACATGTGATATATTTACTTTTTTAAATGTTTTAATACATTTGTAAACATTTCTAACAAACCAGTTTTTACTTTGTCATTATGGGGTATTGTGTGTAGATTGTTGAGTAAAAAAACTACGATTTCATCCATTTTATAATAAGACTGTAACGTAACAAAATGTGGAAAAAGTCAAGGGGTCTGAGTACCCCCTCTCCACGGCTTAAATTTTCAGGTGTTAACAAACAACTTCCTTCCAGACCAGCATGGTCATAGCTCTCCCTGCACTGTGAGTCACATCAGCCAGGCTAGTTAATCACAGTAAATACACTGCTCAAAAAAATAAAGGGAACACTTAAACAACACAATGTAACTCCAAGTCAATCACACTTCTGTGAAATCAAACTGTCCACTTAGGAAGCAACACTGATTGACAATAAATTTCACATGCTGTTGTGCAAATGGAATAGACAACAGGTGGAAATTATAGGCAATTAGCAAGACACCCCCAATAAAGGAGGGGTTCTGCAGGTGGTGACCACAGACCACTTCTCAGTTCCTATGCTTCCTGGCTGATGTTTTGGTCACTTTTGAATGCTGGCGGTGCTTTCACTCTAGTGGTAGCATGAGACGGAGTCTACAACCCACACAAGTGGCTCAGGTAGTGCAGCTCATCCAGGATGGCACATCAATGCGAGCTGTGGCAAGAAGGTTTGCTGTGTCTGTCAGCGTAGTGTCCAGAGCATGGAGGCGCTACCAGGAGACAGGCCAGTACATCAGGAGACGTGGAGGAGGGCAACATTCAACTATGTCAGCACATTCAACTATGTAAAGAAAAAAGTATTTAATGAGATTATTTCATTCATTCAGATCTAAGATGTTATTTTAGTGTTCCCTTTATTTTTTTGAGCAGTGTAGAATCAAATTCATGTGTAATGTTTTTGTAAAAAATGTAACCCACCATGCATGGAATATCTAGCATTCGCAGATGGGGCCTAGATCGTCAGAGACTATTCTGGCTGGTCCAATGAGCCCTCTGTATCGCGGTCTCCTTCATGCAGTCTGCAACCTGGTCTCCCAGCCAGATGTTCAGCCACTTGGTCGTCTGGGCTGCCCTCACACATTTGACTCTGTTTGGAGCATAAAGTATTCAAATCAAATCAAATTTATTTATATAGCCCTTCGTATATCAGCTGAAATCTCAAAGTGCTGTACAGAAACCCAGCCTAAAACCCCAAACAGCAAGCAATGCATGTGAAAGAAGCACGGTGGCTAGGAAAAACTCCCTAGGAAAAACTCCCTAGAAAGGCCAAAAACCTAGGAAGAAACCTAGAGAGGAACCAGGCTATGAGGGGTGGCAAGTCCTCTTCTGGCTGTGCCGGGTGGATATTATAACAGAACATGGTCAAGATGTTAAAATGTTCATAAATGACCAGCATGGTCAAATAATAATAATCATAGTAGTTGTCGAGGGTGCAACAAGCACGTCCGGTGAACAGGTCAGGGTTCCGTAGCCGCAGGCAGAACAGTGGGAACTGGAGCAGCAGCATGGACAGGTGGACTGGGGACAGCAAGGAGTCATCATGCCAGGTAGTCCCCGAGGCATGGTCCTAGGGCTCAGGTCCTCCGAGAGAAAGAAAGAAAGAGAGAAAGAGAGAATTAGAGAGAGCATATTCACACAGGACACCGGATAAGACAAGAGAATACTCCAGATGTAACAGACTGACCCTAGCCCCCGACACATAAACTACTGCAGCATAAATACTGGAGGCTGAGACAGGAGGGATCAGAAGACACTGTGGCCCCATCCGATGATACCCCCGGACAGGGCCAAACAGGCAGGATATAACCCCACCCACTTTGCCAAAGCACAGCCCCCACACCACTAGAGGGATGTCTACAACCACCAACTTACCGTCCGAAGACAAGGCCGAGTATAGCCCACAAAGATCTCCGCCAAGGCACAACCCAAGGGGGGGCGCCAACCTAGACAGGAAGACCACGTCAGTGACTCAACCCACTCAAGTGACGCACCCCTCCCATGGACGGCATGGAAGAACACCCGTAAGCCAGTGAACACCCGTAAGCCCCTGTAATAGGGTTGGAGGCAGAGAATCCCAGTGGAAAGAGGGGAACCGGCAAGGCAGAGACAGCAAGGGTGGTTCGTTGCTCCAGCCTTTCCGTTCACCTTCACACTCCTGGGCCAGACTATACTTAATCATAGGACCTACTGAAGAGATAAGTCTTCAGTAAAGACTTAAAGGTTGAGACTGAGTCTGCGTCTCTCACATGGGTAGGCAGACCATTCCATAAAAATGGAGCTCTATAGGAGAAAGCCCTACCTCCAGCCGTTTGCTTAGAAATTCTAGGGACAATTAGGAGGCCTGCGTCTTGTGACCGTAGCGTACGTGTAGGTATGTACGGCAGGACCAAATCGGAAAGATAGGTAGGAACAAGCCCATGTAATGCTTTATAGGTTAGCAGTAAAACCTTGAAATCAACCCTTGCCTTAACAGGAAGCCAGTGTAGGGAGGCTAGCACTGGAGTAATATGATCAATTTTTTTGGTTCTAGTCAGGATTCTAGCAGCCGTATTTAGCACTAACTGAAGTTTGTTTAGTGCTTTATCCGGGTAGCCGGAAAGTAGAGTATTGCAGTAGTCCAGCCTAGAAGTAACAAAAGCATGGATTAATTTTTCTGCGTCATTTTTGGACAGAAAGTTTCTGATTTTTGCAATGTTACGTAGATGGAAAAAAGCTGTCCTTGAAACAGTCTTGATATGTTCTTCAAAAGAGAGATCAGGGTCCAGAGTAACGCCGAGGTCCTTCACAGTTTTATTTGAGACGACTGTACAACCATCCAGATTAATTGTCAGATTCAACAGAAGATCTCTTTGTTTCTTGGGACCTAGAACAAGCATCTCTGTTTTGTCCGAGTTTAAAAGTAGAAAGTTTGCAGCCATCCACTTCCTTATGTCTGAAACACAGGCTTCTAGCGAGGGCAATTTTGGGGCTTCACCATGTTTCATTGAAATGTACAGCTGTGTGTCGTCCGCATAGCAGTGAAATTTAACATTATGTTTTCGAATGACATCCCCAAGAGGTAAAATGTATAGTGAAAACAATAGTGGTCCTAAAACGGAACCTTGAGGAACACCGAAATTTACAATTAATTTGTCAGAGGACAAACCATTCACAGAGACAAACTGATATCTTTCCGACAGATAAGATCTAAACCAGGCCAGAACTTGTCCATGTAGACCAATTTGGGTTTCCAATCTCTCCAAAAGAATGTGATGATCGATGGTATCAAAAGCGACACTAAGATCTATGAGCACGAGGACAGATGCAGAGCCTCGGTCTAACGTCATTAAAAGGTCATTTACCACCTTCACAAGTGCAGTCTCAGTGCTATGATGGGGTCTAAAACCAGACTGAAGCGTTTCATATACATTGTTTGTCTTCAGGAAGGCCGTGAGTTGCTGTGCAACAGCTTTTTCTAAAATTTTTGAGAGGAATGGAAGATTCGATATAGGCCGATAGTTTTTTATAATTTCTGGGTCAAGATTCGGCTTTTTCAAGAGAGGCTTTATTACTGCCACTTTTAGTGAGCTTGGTACACATCCGGTGGATAGAGAGCCATTAAATTAATTATAAATTCCTTTCAACAATCAGTTTTCAAAATACACAACAAAATCTTTCAACATGTACCTGGCAAGACCTGGCTACTGCTCAAGCTTGGTAAGTCGCTTGGTGTGTCCACAGTTCTATGTATTCATGTATGTGTCCAGAGGACCTACCCTCGTGTGTAAAATCGGTG
Source organism: Salmo trutta (assembly GCF_901001165.1). NCBI lineage: Eukaryota > Metazoa > Chordata > Actinopteri > Salmoniformes > Salmonidae > Salmo > Salmo trutta. Next base: position 50,799,801 of record NC_042973.1, read on the forward strand.
GCGCTTACAGAATATTCACTTCGTGTAAGGCTTTTACGTTCTTCATAACTTCAGGCTATAGTAGAGTCTTCCAAAAGCAAGAGAGTTTCCTGGTACATCTCTTCAGCTGCAAAAGAGAGGGTAAAAGGGAAAGGGTGTAAATAATCACTTGCACACTGAATGCATTAAACCGATATGCGTCTTCCACATTTAACCCAAGCCTTCTGAATCAGAGGTGCGGAGAGCTGCCTTAATTGACATCCACATCTTCGGCACCCAGGGAGCAGTTGTTGTTGGAGGTTACTGCCTTCCTCAGCGGCAGAAGGGCAGATGTTTCCACTTTGCTAGCTCTGGGATTCTAACCAGCGATTCGAACCCAATGCCCTGAACCACTTTTAACCTCTCTGGCGCAGGTGGGATGAATTCGTCCCACCTACGTAACAGCCACTTCAATCCAGTGGCGCGATTTTTGAATCGTTTGAAATACTATTACTTCAATTTCTCAAACATATGACTATTTTACAGCTATTTAAAGACAAGACTCTCGTTAATCTAACCACACTGTCCGATTTCAAAAAGGCTTTACAACGAAAGCAAAACATTAGATTATGTCAGGAGAGTGCCCAGCCAGAAATAATCAGACACCCATTTTTCAAGCTAGCATATAATGTCACATAAACCCAAACCACAGCTAAATGCAGCACTAACCTTTTATGATCTTCATCAGATGACACACCTAGGACATTATGTTATACAATACATGCATGTCTGTTCAATCAAGTTCATATTTATATCAAAAAACAGCTTTTTACCTTAGCATGTGACGTTCAGAAAAAGCATACCCCCGCAAACTTCCGGGGAATTTACTAACAGTTTGCTAAATTACGATAAACGTTCACAAAAAGCATAACAATTATTTTAAGAATTATAGATACATTACTCCTCTATGCACTCTATGTCCGATTTTAAAATAGCTTTTCGGATGAAGCACATTTTGCAATATTCTAAGTACATAGCCCAGCCATCACGGGCTAGCTATTTAGACACCCAGCAAGATTAGCCTTCACCAAAATCACATTTCCTATAAGAAAAATTGTATTACCTTTCCTGTTCTTCGTCAGAATGCACTCCCAGGACTTCTACTTCAATAACAAATGTAGGTTTGGTCCCAAATAATCCATCGTTATGTTCCATCAGCGACGTTTTGTTCATGCGTTCTAGACACTATCAGAATACTAAATCACGGTCACGAGCATGGCGCATGGCGTGACAAAAAATTTCTAAATACTCCATTACCGTACTTCGAAGCATGTCAACCGCTGTTTAAAATCAATTTTTATGCCATTTATCTCGTAGAAAAGCGATAATATTCCGACCGGGAATCTGCAATAAGCTAAACAGCCGAATGAAATTTCTCCACGGGGGCGAATCGCGCACGAGCCTCATTGCATTGTCACCTAATGGGACACTTGGAAAAGGCAATAATCTGTTTCAGCCTGAGGCTGCCTCGTCATCGTTCCTGTTTTTCCCGGGCTCTGAGAGCCTATTGGCGCCCTAGGAATTGTCACGTTACAGCTAAGATCCTTACTCTTCAATAAACAGAGGCAAGAAGAACGACTCCTTGTCAGACAGGCCACTTCCTGCATGAAACCTTCTCAGATTTTTGCCTGCCATAGGAGTTCTGTTATACTCACAGACACCATTCAAACAGTTTTAGAAACTTTAGGGTGTTTTCTATCCAAACCTGAACAATAATATGCATATTCTAGCTTCTGAGTTGGTGTAGGAGGCAGTTAAAAATGGGCACATATTTTTTCCAAAATTCTCAATACTGCCCCCTATCCCCAACAGGTTTTAAGGGACAGTTTCACACACATTTAGTATTAAATACGTTGAGGGAAAGGTTGACAAGCCAGGTCAAATGGTTTAACAAAGGCAAGGGAGTGAAGAAAGAGCTAAATGAATAGGGGCGGCAGTTGCTTAAAGGTTAGAAAGGCAGACCGATATTCAAACGCCCAAGCTGCTGCGGGGAAATCTGCAGGGAGTGATCCGTCAGTCAGAGGGTTACCAGCTACACTATATCTGTATACTACCTACTGCTGTGGTGCCCTTGAACAAGGCCCATGAGCTGCTCCCAGCCTGTGATGTGTGTGTTGTGTGTCACTGACAGAATATCTGTGCAAATGACCAAAATAGCAAGTATGGTAAAAGGAACGCCAGATTATCTATGGCAGCCGTGTATGTAATGTATCTAGTCCCAACGTGGCTGCATGGTTCTAAGAGGCTCTGGTGAAGTTAAGTCTTTCATCTTCCCATTAAGGTTGTACTATTGGTTATCAATGCTGTTTTATACAGGGTCAATGAAAATCAATGTTTTCTCCCCCCAAAGCTCTGTCCCCACTCTCAAAAAGGAATTTCTCAGTTTTACTTACCCTCAAACTTTGGAATCAAAGAGGTCAGGTTCCACTCATTCAGCGTATTTTTACAAAGCTGTCACTTTATTGGCCTTGACATCTGCATTTAAGTACAGAAATAAAGAAATGTTAGAAACATAACTAGCTAGCTAAACTAAATTGGCTACATCAAATTTAACTTAAACTCTAATGTTAGCTAGGTAACATAATTCGCATCCATCCCCCTCAACTTCACAAGTCCGTCTAAAGGTGTCACTAGCAAGCTCACTTAGCTAACAAGTGAAACAGTGTCGAGGACAGTCCAGAAGAAGCGTCTGACTTAGCTAGCTACCGTTACAGACAATGACATAGTTAGCTAGCCAAAAGTCGACAACATCCATACATTTTAGTTATATTCCGCGACAACACTTCAGTATGGTCATGAGGCTAACGTTAGCTAGCTACTGTAACGTTACCACCGCCAGAGATATTAGCACAGAAAATGGCTAGCTAGCTAACGCTTAACTAGCTATTTCTCAAGTTAACGTTAGCTAGCTACCTAAATATGATAGGAAAACCCATTTAACTTGAATGACCATCAAATTCATAATTCGTGACGTTTGTTACCATTTTCAGTCAACCTGAGTCTGTCAAAATAACTTTAGCCATTTTCCACTCGTCAGTCCTCTTTTTCTTCTATGGTATAAGGGCTTTCGCAACAATTGGATATGTATTCCACCACTTACTGTGCGGGTGTATAATAAGGATCCCAAAAAGTAAATAATGTGGGTAAAAAAATTATATATAGTACCAGTCAAAGGTTTTTCATTATTTTTACTATTTTCTACATTGAATTGAAATGCATTCCAGGTGGCTACCTCATTCTCGTTGAGAGAATGCCAAGAGTGTGCAAAGGGTTGCTACTTTGAAGAATCTCAAATATAAACTATATTTTGATTTGTTTAACACTTTTTTTTGGTTACTACATGATTCCATATGTGAATGAGTAGGTGTGTCCAAACTTTTGACTGGTACTGTATATATCATACAGACTATCAAAAAATAAATTAAACAAAATCAACCTGCTTTTCTGTAAAAAGAATAATAGATCTAATCAACTCCCTACACAGGCTCAGAAGATTCCTGTGAGGTCGGGAGAATTCCTAGCGATAATAACCAAAACATGACCGCTTCTAGCCCCCCTGATTGAATCCACCTTTCCCACTGCTTTCTTCACAGTCCAAGATATTACAAATGAATTTCCCAAATGAATCTCCTTGTCCAAAAAACGCAGTCCAATAAGAAATTAATTATTGGACCGGTCCTTGTCTTCTACTACAACTTTGCTAGTTAGGTTCCATTCTTTGATTTCACTATTTTCCAATCATTGTCACTCACTTGCAGCACTTTCAGATTCAAACACTGTCGGCATTTACATCTCTTCCTCCAGTCAGTTTCCGTGGAAACGTTCTCAACTGCACATCTCGTCCACTCGTCAGTCACTCAATTGTACTAGAATACTTGCAAGTATTCTGATGGAGTTCAACAGCTGGTACCGGGAAAATGAACCCACTGGCTTGGTCAAATATCCATAGCCTAACCTTAAAAACCCAGCACCAACAACCCAACCTTGCTGTATTTACACAAAACAACCCAGCTATTGACCCAATGCCTGCAACCCAGTAATTGGATCATACAAACCACCACTCAACAGCCTCAGTTTGATTGAAGGCATTAATCTGTATTTTTGCCTTGTAACTGATTGCTTCTAGAAAGAAAGAAGGAGCAACACATGATCAAGATGATCTAGCCACTAGTTTAAAGCAATGAAGGATCTAATTGTTACAAATAATAAATGTATGGGCTACATGTATGAGAATAATACATGCATTTACTGACCTTATCAGTCTTGAAGAAGAGAACACTCATCACAAACATATTTCCAGGGTGTTGATACATCTTCCTCCCAATACAGCCTATTCCAACACCACGGATAGGGAGGGTGGGTCCATCTGCAAAAGTGAAGTTTTGGTCTGATGTCAAATCCAACTCTTTTCTCTGTATACATCAATGATGTCGCTCTTGCTGCTGGTGAGTCTCTGATCCACCTCTACGCAGACGATACCATTCTGTATACTTCTGGCCCTTCTTTGGACACTGTTAACAACCCTCCAGACGAGCTTCAATGCCATACAACTCTCCTTTCGTGGCCTCCAACTGCTCTTAAATACAAGTAAAAGTAAATGCATGCTCTTTAACCGATCGCTGCCCGCACCTGCCTGCCCGTCCAGCATCACTACTCTGGACGGTTCTGACTTAGAATATGTGGACAACTACAAATACCTAGGTGTCTGGTTAGACTGTAAACTCTCCTTCCAGACTCACATCAAACATCTTCAATCCAAAGTTAAATCTAGAATTGGCTTCCTATTTCGCAACAAAGCATCCTTCACTCATGCTGCCAAACATACCCTCGTAAAACTGACCATCCTACCGATCCTCAACTTCGGCGATGTCATTTACAAAATAGCCTCCAATACCCTATTCAATAAACTGGATGCAGTCTATCACAGTGCCATCCGTTTTGTCACCAAAGCACCATATACTACCCACCACTGCGACCTGTACGCTGTCGTTGGCTGGCCCTCACTTCATACTCGTCGCCAAACCCACTGACTCCAAGTCATCTACAAGATCCCACTGACTCCAAGTCATCTACAAGATCCTGCTAGGTAAAGTCCCCCCTTATCTCAGCTCACTGGTCACCATTCCTCCTTTGGCCGTCTCTCCTTTCAGTTCTCTGCTGCCAATGACTGGAACGAACTACAAAATCTCTGAAAGTGGAAACACTTATCTCCCTCACTAGCTTTAAGCACCAGCTGTCAGAGCAGCTCATAGATTACTGCACCTGTACATAGCCCATCTATAATTTACCCTAAACAACTACCTCTTCCCCTACTGTATTTATTTATTTATTTTGCTTTTTTGCACCCTATCATTTATATTTCTACTTTGCACTTTCTTCCACTACAAATCTACCATTCCAGTGCTTTACTTGCTATATTGTGTTTACTTTGCCACCATGGCCTTTTTTTTGCCTTTACCTCCTTATCTCACCTCATTTGCTCTCATTGTATATAGACTTATTTTTCTACTGTATTATTGACTGTATGTTTGTTTTTACTCCATGTGTAACTCTGTGTTGTAGTATGTGTCGAACTGCTTTGCTTTATCTTTGCAAAGTCACATTTGTAAATGAGAACTTGTTTTCTCTTTTCCTACCTGGTTAAATAAAGGTGAAATAAAAATAAATTTAAAAAATCAACTGATATTGTTGCTAGCTAGCTAACTTAGCAGTTGTGCTAGCTAACATGCTACTGAACAGTCACACTAGCATATTGACATGCATATTGATATTAAAATACAGCAACGTATTCACCTAAAGATATGTGTTTAAGCAAATCATTAGTTAGCTAGCTACCTATTACATGAATTGGGCAAAAATATGATAGCTAATGTTAGCTAGCCAAGCGCTAGCCAGTCAGTCAGTGGCGCTGACGGAATGAAACTGGTATCAACAAAATAACAAAATGTCTTTCACTCTATCCCATTAAAAAATGACATTGCTAACTGTGCATCATTTAGCTAATAAATGTTGAAGATTAGTTAATAAGTAAGACACTCACCAGACAACTGTTAGGTACTGTAGCTAGCTAGCTAGCTAATCCATTTTCCAACAGATGTTTCTAAACCCCTGATTGGTCATCTACGGTTATTGGTCTTGGAACTCATATGTTCACCAGAAACAGCTTCTGGTAAACTGTTTGCAACTAGTGGCAATAAAATTATTTTTGCCAAAGGTTTGATGCAGATTCACTGCAAATGGCAAACGTTTGCAAACTTCTGGCAACATTTTATGGCGCACTATTTAGTTTACAGCAAATTTCCCACAAACTTGCTCAGCAACAAATGTATTTTTGTAAGAGTGTACATTATCATTCTTAGTTTATCTTGTGTAGATTGCATTTTGTTACTGGTACAGTGCTATTTGGATCGTTAAATAGATTTGTCCCATTGTTCTTGATTTCTTGCCTTTTTAATGTATTTTTCTTTACATTTTAGTTGTTTGACATTTGACTGCATTGTTGGGTGCTAGAAACATAATTATTTTTTGGCACCGCTATACCACCTGCTAAACTGTGTATGTGACCAATGAACTTTGATTTGATGTCAACAATCCTTCCTCCAAAAGACCATTCTATGGATTAAATCTCATGAAAATCACGGTCCTTGTTCTTTTGTCCTGGTTTCTTGCAGAATCACTATATTATTCTTAAAGTGAAACCATATACAGTGCCTTCGGAAAGTATTCAGACCTCTTGACTTTTTCCACATTTTGTTAGGTTACAGCCTTATTCTAAAATGTATTAAATAGTTTTTTTTCCTCATCAATCTACACACAATACCCCATAATGACAAAGCAAAAACAGGATTGTAGAAATGTACATAAGTATTCAGACCCTTTACTCAGTACTTTGTTGAAGCACCTTTGGCAGTCTCTTGGGTATGATGCTACAAGCTTGGCACACCTGTATTTGGGGAGTTTCTTGCATTCTTCTCTACAGATCCTCTCAAGCTTGTCTTGGCTGTGTGCTTAGGGTTGTTGTCCCCAGTCTGAGGTCCTGAGCGCTGTGGAGCAGGTGTTCATAAAGGATCTCTCTGTACTTTGCTCCGTTCATCTTGGCCTCAATCCTGACTAGTCTCCCAGTCCCTGCCGCTGAAAAACCTCCCCACAGCATGATGCTTCCACCACTATGCTTCACCGAAGAGATAGTGCCATGTTTCCTCCAGACGTGACGCTTGGCATTCAGGCCAAAGAGTTCTTGGTTTCGTCAGACCAGAACATTTTGTTTCTCATGGTCTGAGTCTTTAGGTGCCTTTTGGAAAACTCCAAGTGGGCTGTCATGTGCCTTTTAATAAGGAGTGTCTTCAGTCTGGCCACTCTACCATAAAGGCCTGATTGGTGGGGTGGTGCATAGATAGTTGTCCTTCTGGAAGGTTCTCCCATCTCCACAGAATAACTCTAGAGCTCTGTCAGAGTGACCATGAGGTTTTTGATCACCTCCCTGACCAAGGTCCTTCTCCCCCGATTGCCTAGTTTTGCCGGGCGGCCAGCTCTAAAAAGAGTCTTGGTGGTTCCAAACTTCTTCCATTAAATGAGGATGGAGGCTACTGTGTTCTTGGGGACTTTCAATGCTGCAGAAATGTCTTGGTACCCTTCCCCAGATCTGGGCCTCGACACAATCCTGTCTCAGAACTCTACAGACAATTCCTTTGACGGCTTGGTTTTTGCCCTGACATGCACTGTCAATTGTGGGACCTTATTTCGACAGGTGTGTGCCTTTCCAAATCATGTCCAATCAATCAAATTTACCACAGGTGGACTCCAATCAAGTTGTTTTTACATCTCAAGGATGATCAATGGAAACAGGATGCACATGAGCTCAATTTCGAGTCTCAGAGCAAAGGGTCTGAATACTTCTGTAAATAAGGTATTTCTGTTTTTTATGTTTTATACATTTGCAAAAATGTCTAAAAAACTGTTTTTACTTTGTCATTATGGGGTCTTGTGTTTAGATTGCTGAGGATTATTGTTTTTTTTTATGCATTTTAGAATAAGGCTGTAATGTAACAAAATGTGGAAAAAGTCAAGGAGTCTGAATACTTTCCGAAGGCGCTGTATGTTCATTCTCCCTGCTATATGTCTTCTGCTGTAACATACCATTGATGGTTAGGGAGTCTCAAGTCTCAGCATCGAGTCTACCATTCACTTAACTACAATAATAATAGAATACAATACAACTTTACTTGTCCATTGTGAAACGGTAGTGTCTTTTTGCAGTCTTATTACTTTTCCCAACCCCCGACACCACATGCTGTGTTACAGGTCTGTTATGATGTTGAAACTATTATAGACCGCAAGTCTACAATGATCTTCTCACATTTTGCAAGAGCTTAGATAGCCTCTCTCTCTGTGGTTATTAATGTGATGTTCCTCAACCACAAAGAGAGCAGAGATTACATCCCTCCACGTTTCACCATCACCCTTCTGGCTGCTCCATTTACATACTGGCATTTGTTCGTTGACAGATTGCTGTCAAAAGACACAGCCATGTGAAGCCACCATGTAGGTTCAGCTATGGCATGACCGAGGGAGTTAGGAGTACTACAAGGTTCCTTGCGAACTCAAAATCTGTGTCCCAAATGGCACTCTATTCCCTACAATAGTGTACTACTTTTGACCCCTACAGGGCCCCTGGTCAAAACTAGTGCACTATATAGGGAATAGGGTGCCATTTGGGATGCGGGGCAAAACGTCTGACGATACCCCTCAGGCATTTGCGTATCATATCTCTGTCTAGAAGAAAAGCTATGCCGGTCCTAACTCTCAGTCCCAACTCTCATCATTATGTTAGCTAGATGTGTATCTTATTAAGACCACTGACTGAGACTTACATTAACTTTATTCAACGTTGCCAACATACTACATATAATTTATATTTTAATGAACTAATCTACATAAAAGCATGGTTAACTTGTTGTCAGCTGTAGAACTCTACTAAACATACAGAATCAGAGCAGTCAGTCAACCATTCTCTACTGAGTAAGAAAGATACTGTAGAGTCACTAGAGTTGTAAAAGTGAAGAAATTGAGTGTTTTGCATTTAGAGTATTTTTGTGTAATTTCTTTACCAATTTAGAGCACCCATGCATCAATGCTCTCTGAGACAATTGTTTCCATTGGTCTCCTTTTCAACAGATCCTCCCTGTCATTATTCATTGGTGATATTCAATTTGTCATAGTCATTCTGACTCATCTATTAATGTCTGGATGTCTGGATCCAGACCAAACCAGATGCTACCAGAGGGCCCTTGGGAGTACACCATTCTGACACAGGAACATCTCTATGTTATGCTATGCCTTTTTCCTTGTGCTTTTGTATTTAATTTTCTCTCTGTCTCTCGTCCCTCTACATCTCCCTCGCAATATCGCTCTCTCCGTCTTTACGTTTTTGACATAAGACCAAAATCACATTGATGTGGCTCAGTTGGTAGAGCATGACGTTTGCAATGCCAGGGTTGTGGGTTTGATTCCCACGGGGGACCAGTATGAAAATGTATGCACTCACTAATGTATGTCACTCTGGATAAGAATGTCTGCTAAATGACAAAACCCTTTTTTTTACATTATAAAACTGTATAAACGGAACAATAAAGTTATAGTGTCCAATAACAATGGTAGACACAAATCAACTTTACATGTATTGCTCAAAAACAAGAACTATGAAAAACTGACTAATACAGTTGAGTGTGAGACACCAAATCAGCTGGTCAATCCAGGGATCCACACCACAGCCACACTACAAAGCCGGGACCAGGGACTAACCCTCACTAGTCTTTTCAGTCAGTCTCTGCCTCCCTGCCTGCCTCCATGCCTGCATCAGAGGGCCTTACTTGTCAGAGGGAAAACGGACGGGTCATGGACCTGCACATGTCAACGGCAGAGATTAGAGTAGCGTGGAGAGGAGAGGGCTCTGTGGGCTATACCCCAGCTGACCTCTCTCCTCCCAGCTGCAGCCTCAGTCCCAGCTCCACTATACCCAGCCCCAGCACCAAAGCTATCTACTGCCCTACTCCCCAGGCTCAAGTCCCTAACTCCAGTCCCTAACTCCAGCCCGCATTCTCTTCTTCCCCAGCCCTAACCGCAGCCCACTATCCCCAGCCCCAAACCTAACTATTGTCCTACTCCCCAGCCCCAACCTCAAACCCCCAATTCCAGCTCCAGCCTCAGCTCTATCCCCAGGCCATCCTAAAACATAAAATGTAATGGCCTTTATTTCCAAATTCCAACACATTCTCAGTAATGCAATAAAAAGGCTGGCCGTAATTCATGTCACTTATTACTATACAAGAGTTCAGAAATTAGTCACTGATTGCTTGAGGGGTTTAGAGAGTCGAGGAAAGTTATTTCAGCAGTGTTTTATGTTCATAAACATGCATAAATCCAGAATACACGATCCTGTCATAAACCCAGACATCTGAGCATGCCTTGTACCCTAAAGGGTTTCCCATTAGGCTATACCTCTCATAATAACAGTTATTTCTAAATGAAAAATGGAAAACAATTCGGAAGGGGTAGGTTACCACTTACACAATGAATGAACAGCTGATTAGGCCTAATTGATGAAATGAGCAATGGGACCATTTGAAATGGTAAACTGCATCGAGGCAGTTCAAAGAACAATGACTTGTAACAGCCTGCATCCTATTGATTATTGATGTCATGTCACTTTGAAATACAGCCTATACTGAATAGTTTTTTTTTTTTTAACAGCCAGCGTAGTATTGTTTTACTGCTATTCATTTAACTATTCGCTTCAATCATTACATTTTATGTACAGCACTTTAGAATGCATCGACACACACTGTTTGTGAACGCATCCTCATCATCCACAAACACACACAGGACAGATAAAGAATTCAATTCATTTTCTCCTCTCTTGCCCTTTCAACCACAATATTCGCTTCCCCTTATTCCAGAAAGCCCAACAGATATACCCTGGCATTATGTAGCTGAGCGAGGAGGAGAAACTTAAATGTTTTTTTTGTCCATTGTGTGTTTCCGTTAGATATGTTTGCAAATGTATTGAAAAAGAAATACAGAAATATCTCATTTATATAAGTATTCACACCCCTGAGTTAATACATGTTTGAATCACCTTTGGCAGTGGTTACAGCTGCGTTTTTCTGGGTAAGTTTCTGAGAGCTTTGCACACCTGGATTGTACAATATTTGCACATTATTCTTTAAAAAATTCTTCAAGCTCTGTCAAGTTGGTTGTTGATCATTGCTAGACAGCCATTTTCAAGTCTTGCGATATATTTTTAAGCCGATTTTAAGTCAAATCTGTAACTAAACCACTCAGGCACATTCAATGTAATCTTGGTGCTTTAGTTTATTGCCCTGCTGAAAGGTGAATCCAAAGTGTAATTAATAACTTCACAATCTACCAATAGGTGTCTTTGTGGTTGAATCTGTGTTTGAAATTCAATGCTCGACTGAGGGACCTTACAGATAATTGTATATGTGGGGTACAGAGATGAGGTAGTCAAACACTATTATTGTACACAGAGTGAGTCCATGCAACTTATTACGTGACTTGTTAAGCATATTTTTACTCCTGAACTTATTTAGGCTTGCAATAACAAAGAGGTTGAACATTTATTAACCCTCCTGTTGTGTTCGTTTCATGTTAATTAATTCTGTGTTCCCGATTCAAAATGACCACCCCGTTACAGCTGATTATAAATCCATAATAATACATATATTATCACCTAATGTTGTGTTAGATCTTTTTAAAAACTTAAGTTATTGTGAACATTACAAGTTTTGAACCTCTATTTGATATTTATGGCCTGTAGGCCTCATTGACCTGAGCTCATACAACTCGTTTTTGAGTAAATAAAAACATAACGTATGGATTATTTTGACTATAACAAATGCTCAGATGAAACATATTGTGCCATTTATCACAGACTACTTTGTGTCAAAGTTTAACAAGGACTCTCTCCTCCTCACCAGTGTCATGATCAAAGATATGATCAAGAGCCTCACATACAGTATATCGTTTGGTCATTGTGCTGCCACAGAATGAATTGTGAGCAAAGCCTCAAAAAAGCTTTATATACCAGAGCTGTGAGAAAAGTTCTATATATTAATGAAACAATGTTGCGATTGTTTGTGAGAATGCCAACAGGTGTGGTTCCCGTGGGGGAAACATTCTATTGGGGAAAGGTTCCCGTGGGGGTTGCCATGGAAGCCAAGAAGGGGAGTGAGGTGTGTGTTTGTGTGTGTGTGCTCAAACACACATGCATGTGGGGGTCTGGGAGAGTAAGTGTGTCCATCTGATGAATGGGCATATGCCTGAACTCACTTTTATACACTAATAGTAGTATCACCCATTCATTTCTAAAGACCGGTCATTTTTGACTGGGAACACCACAGGTGAACAAAAGTTAAATAAAACAAAATGTAATGAAAATCCTCAAAATGTATTTTGTGTGTTCAGATGCCCTGTGTGGACAAAGTCATGGAACCTGATGACAATCAGATTAAATTAACTACATTTTTCAGAGAGAACATGTAAATTGGTCCAATTCGACCGTAACGCAGCAGGAGGGTTAACTCAAGACATTTCAGCTTTTCATTTATCATTTATTAGCAACATTTCAAAAAATATAATTCCACTTTGACATTATTGTGTCTAGGCCAGTGATGCAATCCATTTTAAATTCAGGCTGTAACACAACGCAATGTGGAAAAAGTCAAGGGCTGTGAATACATTCTGAAGGCACTGTTTATAGACTATGTGTAGGCCTGTCTCACACTTGAATCTTCTCTTTGTGCCAGACTGGGTTCACTGTAAACCATTGTAATGTTTTGTTTGTGTCAATTAATCTCGTAAGGGACGACTGGAAATTTGACACGAAAATAAATAAATTAATTCACTCAAACGCACACGCACACGCGCACACACACACACACACACACCTCTGCCTCGTGAAACTTTCTCCAGGATCAGAAATCCAAACCCAATCTCCAAATAAAATGCAGCAACGGAATTACGTCATTGCGTCATTTAATTACACCATCTTAGCTGTCACAGAATTACTCCATTGCTTGACATTTTAATTACGCCATGTGGTGCACTATCTTAGCTGTCAGTCAAAGCCCGTAAAAGTTAAACTAACATTTAAGTTTAGGCATTAATTCCAAATTGTTGAGTTTAGGGTTAAATCAAATCAAATTGTATTTGTCACATGTGCCGAATACTACAGGTGTAGACCTTACCGTGAAATGCTTACTTACAAGCCCTTAACCAACAATGCAGTTAAGAAAAAAGTGAAGAAAAAATATTGACTAAATAAACTTAAGTACAAAATAAAAGAGCAACAATAAAATAACAATAGCGACGCTATATACAGGGGGTACCGGTACAGAGTCAATGTGCGGGGGCACAGGTTAGTCAAGCTAATTGAGATATTATGTACATGTAGGCAGGGGTTTGATTTGGCATGGGTCCTCAGATCCTCAAAAGGTTCTACAGCTGCACCATCGAGAGCATCCTGACTGGTTGGGTCACTGCCTGGTATGGCAACTGCTCGGCCTCCGACCGCAAGGCACTACAGAGGGTAGTGCAAACGGCCCAGTGCATCACTGGGGCCAAGCTTCCTGCCATCCGGGACCTCTATACCAGGCGGTGTCAGAGGAAGGCCCTAAACATTGTCAAAGACTCCAGCCACCCTAGTCATAGACTGTTCTCTCTGCTACCACAGACAAAAAGTTAGAGGAAAATCTCCCTCAGTCTTCTGAATATCTAACCCTGGGATAGAGTTTTATTTTTCAGCTGTACAAATGTTAATGCCAAAGACACACCAGAATGGCTTTCTAAGACGTGTTGAGTGTTGCTGAGTGGTCCAGTCTCAGTCCTGACTTGAATCTGCTTAAAAGTCTGAGACAAGGTTTGAATATGGCTGTCCATCAATGATTCCCAACCAAATGTACAGAGCTTGAGCAATTTTGACAAAAACAATGGATATGTTGCCCTAGAAGTTGTGCAACGTTGGTAGAATCTTATTCAAAATGATTCACAGCTATAATGGCGCTTATTGTTTTTATTTGCATTCATTTTGAAAACGTTCTATCTTTCTTTCACTTTGAAAATGTGGAGCAGGTTGTGTAGATCAGAAGGAAACAAATAAAATGTAATCCCTTTTTAGATGTCATTTTAAGGCAGCAAAATATGAAGACTGTCCAATTGGTGTGAAGACTAGGCACTGAATAGCTCAACTTCTCCACAGCCCTGCTGGCTAAACCTTGAGTCAGAGGAGACTGAAGAGGAGTAGTCGGGAGTCACAGTCCACGGTTAGTGTGACTCACGTCTTCTCTGTCTTTTCTGATCTGTCTAATCACTGCTTTGCTCTACTTTTCATATCAAGTCTCATTCAGAATGACATAAGCCCTGGCATTGTATTGCACAGCTCCATGACAGCCTACAGAATGGTACACACGCCTGCTTTGTCTTCTATTCATAAAAATTCAGACTGAAGTTCGAAGGTCATGTTTCATATCATACTGTTTTCCTGAATTACTGTTGTGTTGCAAATATATTGTTGTGATAGAATATACTGTACTACATACTATAATGTAATGCAAGTCAATGTACGTAAGCCAAATATGAGACGCTTTTAACGCTGACAGTTCTGTAAGTCGCTTTAGAAAAGTGTCTGCTAAATGACCACAATGCACAGAACAGTATCTTAACCATGTTTACCATTCCACATGAAGGCAGTACTGCTGTTCTTAAGATATTGCTAACGGTATAACATCTAGTACTTCAAAATACAGTACTGTAATGTAATGTTTATTAACCATGTTTACCATTGCATGTACAGTGAGTAATAGTCATAAGAATTTGTCTCAACACTGGCTATAGTATATTGGTTCATTCTTTTATGTAGGTCACACTACAACTACAAGCCCAGCCATCACCCAAATGGCACCCTATTCCCTCTATAGTGCACTACTTTTTTCAAACGTTTGTCAAAAGTTGTGATCTACACAGGGAATAGGGTTCCATTTGGGATGCACAAACTATATATCTCTCTCTATTCAACGCAGGTTAAAGAGTCTGTAGAACATTTCTTGACCAGATTTTTTTTTTGTTGAAATAATAATAACTCTAATAAGTGCTATCTAGCCCCGCTCCTGTGAGGAGACCTTCTGTCTGGAACAGTTTGAACAGGGAAGTGGATCAGTCAAAGACTTTATCTGTGGTTCTCTGTAGGGTTTAATCTCTTATTGTGAAACTGAACACACTAAACTAAAACGACCGTGTCCAAACATAGCCCAGATCAATGCGTACGATTTGACATTGAATTACTTTTCCAGGCCGCTGGTCCACCCTACATTTATATCTCCAGTGACAAGGCTCATTAGGCCTATTGTCCACCTCTATTTCTGTGCCGAGGTTTTAAATAGTGTGTGTGTGTGTGTGTGTGTGTGTGTGTGTGTGTGTGTGTGTGTGTGTGTGTGTGTGTGTGTGTGTGTGTGTGTGTGTGTGTGTGTGTGTGTGTGTGTGTGTGTGTGTGTGTGTGCGCAAGCGTGCACATGTTGAGAGAATAACTGTGTGCATGAAAGAGCAGAGCAGCAGAGAATGTGAACAGTAGGATTTGCTTACACAAGTCTTCTCCTTTGGGGGTTTTGTTGCTTGGTGGGTTTTTTCTTCCAAGCATAGTTGTAAATCCCATCCCATTATGATGTTGACAGGCTGTATCCCGGGTGACGAACGCAGTTGTAACAGCCCCCAATTGCTGTATTGCTTTTGGTGTGTGTGGTGCGCGTGCATCTGTGTGTGGATGTGTAAAAGAAGTCATGCACAGCTGAGAGTCTCAAGTGCTTGTCCCTGGAGGGGCACACAAGAGGTTAACGTAGTCCCAAACACACACACACACACACACACACACATCCACATCATGGCTGTGCATTATTGCTGCGCTCAGGAGGATCACTCCACTCGGTCTTGAAATGTATGAGACAGCACAGGGTGTGTTTTGTTAGCTTGATGGATGGACACTTGGAGAAGAGAAAGAAAGAAGACAGGAGGAGAAACAAATCAGTTGGCAGGAATCTATACACAGCCGTTATGCTACACCACATGAGCGGCAACACCTACAGACGTAGGATCTTAATTTGATCACTCTCTTGTTGCTGAGAATTTTCCTGCACAGGAAATAGGAAACGCTAACTTGCAGTGGATTCGAGGTTTAAAAATACGTTCACTTTAAAATGCAAGACTTGATTTGCCCTGACGAAAAATGTATCAACCCCTACAAAAATGTCCATTAACTATAATCCACATAATAACACATTTCCTTTTGCTGTGGGGTTATTTTCTTGTTGTAGCAAACTGGCTCAAATTAAGATCCTACATCTGTATTGTTCCACTTACAGGGTTTCAGAGCTCCTCATAACTGATCTCAAAATGCTCTCTGACACCATTGTGAGGCAAACTGAAAGGCTCAACCAAGGATGGTTCTTTGTTAATAGTTACTGGTGAATAATAGTTTATAACATTGAATCCAACACTGACTTTTGATGTATGGCATCCACCCCACAGCTTCAGGCTGCCACGATGTCATAACCAGAGCCAGACTGCCAAACAAGCTTTGGATCGTCAGAAGTGGAGAGGTCTTGTGTCTGCCTTTATGAGCCAGTAGGAACAGAGAGGATATAAATAAGTATATCATAGTATGTGTTCCATTTACAAATCCATTCCAAGGCTGTGTCCCAAATGGCACCCTACAGATGTAGGATCTTAATTCGATCACTCTTTTGTTGTTGAAATTTTCCTGCACAACAGGAAATGCAAACATGTAGTGTATTTGAGTTTAAAAAGGATTCTAAAGTTTGTAAAATATATCACCCCCTACAAAATGGTCCATGAATTATAATCCACATAATAATTAACATTTCCTGTTGGGGCAGGGTTATTTTCCTGCTGTAGAAAACTGGTTCAAATTAAGATTCTACATCTGTATTCCCTTTTGTCAAAAGTAGTGCACTGTATGGTGAATAGGGTGTCATTTAGGACCCAAACTCTTTAAGTATTATAAGTATGCATTCCATTTAAAAATCCACTTTGAGCAATGCATTTCATCAGTGGATACTATCCATCAGTGTTTCCTCCATTAGAACACCCACGTCTGTTTCCTCCAAAACATTCATCTGGTTTACTCCATGTGCCAGGGTTTTGTGAATGACTCATAAATATGATAATAATGTTTGGCTCTAGACGTCACAGGAGACTGGTGGGTAATGGGGCTACACCGTGACCCTGCTGTGTGTGTGTGTGTGTACGCCCATGTGTGCGTGCATGTGTGTGTGTGTGTGTGTGTGTACGCCCATGTGTGCGTGCATGTGTGTGTGTGTGTGTGTGTGTGTGTGTGTGTGTGTGTGTGTGTGTGTGTGTGTGTGTGTGTGTGTGTGTGTGTGTGTGTGTGTGTGTGTGTGTGTGTGACTGTGTGTGTGTGACTGTGTGTGTGTGCATCCATGCATGTGTGTGCATACCATGCTGCGTATGATCTGGACAATGAGACTAGTCAGCCGGAGCTGTACAAGTCCCTCTATATACTCGATTTGCATGTTCTGTATTTACTTAATACAGAACATGCTCCTAGGGACCTGGTACATACACACACACTCATCTGGCTCCCTGTCATCAGTGAGTAACAGTGTTATCCACCAGACAAAACCCAGATTAAGGTATACACTTGTTAGTTGGCGTATTAGATTTCAGTTATTCCTTAATTGGCGCAGGTGTTGGTTGGTTAAATTCCTGGTTGGGTTTAAGCAACGTTTTGGGTGGGTTTGATCCCCGGGGAGAGTCAGTCTTCTCTGTGGCGAATTAGATCCTCAAAGACACAGAGGAGACCTGGAACAGTATCTGATTCCCGTAGCGAAGATTTACAAAGGAGAACCTTTAATGAGAGTAAAAGGTCAATCGCACAAAGGTGGTATGCGATATCGCAATATTAACTGCTCTCTTAGTTTAGTAAACACACCGCCCATATGTTTGTATTGTCCCTCTGTCACTCATTCAAACCATGCAAAATGAGAGAGAAGCATGAGCGGTTTTAAAAGCGGAGACTTCCAGGCGGCACCAGGCCCATTGAGTGTTGAGGCACAATGGACTACGGAAGTGAGGAGTGAGAAAGAGACCGATTTAGATGACGACAGTCCCCCCCCCATTCAGGCTGCGTGTGGCAGAGAGAGGGGGATAGACAGAGAGAGGAGATAGACAGAGCCGACCCCAGAGAGAAAGAGAGAGAGGCAGACGGAGACTCCCAAAGAGAGAGGTGTCATGGGAGCGAGGAGAGCACCAGTGTGTGCCACCTGCCTCTATCCAGGGTTCACTCACTCTGCTCCCTGTACCATTTGACACATCTGGTCATTAGCGCTCAGTTGGAGACGCACGTACACGGCATCCAGAACACTGCGTTCAGCCTCACGTACTGTATGAGCAACTCAGAGAAAAAGGGGAAAGATAAATCACAGCTCTATACGCTGCTTCGTGCCACAGGCCGTGGCAGGGCGGTCAGTTGAGTGAGCTGAATTAGTCCGGCGGCAGCTACACTCCCAGAGGCGTGCTGCTCACCTTGGGAGGGCCTAGCTAGCCTGGCCCTGGCCTGTACGATATTGTATGGTACTAATGTGGCGTTGCAGTCTAATCAAAGCTGAGTGGTATCGCTGTATCAGACCTCTCCAGAGACTCATCCAGCCTCATTACATTACTGCCTGTCTGTCCCCAACCTTGTGTGAAACCCCACACCTCCCAGCTTCCACCCATAGTTTTATATATCTCTGACATACTTTCCATTCAGCACACTGGCTGCCGTAGCTGCTGCAGCATCAGAAACAGTTAGAGCAGGGCAGGGCCAGAGTGATCCTCTGAGGACGAACTGTTCTGTTCTTTCTCACTCTCGCTCTCTCTTTCTGTGTCTCTGTCTCTCTCTCTCTTTCTCTTTCACTTTCCATCTCACTCCGCTTCTTTCTTTCTAAATCTGTCTCTTATTTTCTCTCCGTCTTCCGCTCTCTCTTTCCCTGCCTGTCTTTCTCGCTCTCTCCCACATCAGGAACAGAAGGGCAGGGCAAAAACGATCCTCTGAGGGCAAACTATTCTACTCTCCGTGGTCCTCTCACTCTCTTTTCTCTCTCTCTCACTCTCTCTGTCCATCTCGCTCTTCCGCTCTCCCTTTCTCTTCGAAAGCTGTTTTGATATATTCCCTGTTTACTTTCTCCTCTACGGGCATAAGTATTAATGTGGTTCTCGACCACAACATGATGCTTTTGCTCTGTACCATGACCACATTCAATCAATTGGACCGTACTATCACTATCACTCAGAAACATATGTAAAGGCATGGAGCAATGCCAAAGTCGGGGGTTCCCCGCAGTGAACACATACAGGGATCACAAAATGTATGCACTCTGTGCTGTAAGATACCTAGGATAAATATGTTTGCTAAGTGGCATCTATAACATATTGTAGCAACGTCACAGGTCTCAAATTAAGACTGAGTGCATTGCTGTGTTAGCCCCATGTAAATCCTACTTTGGCCTAGGCTCTTTGGTTGCTGAAATAAAACAAAAGGAGAGTGGCTGAGTGGCGAGTCTCTACAGGGACCGGATGATTGATAAATATCTGTTAATGCCATAGCTTTCTGAGTAATGAGAGAAGCTGGGGTAGCAGGGGCAGGGGCCCAGTTAGAGCTGTGTTCAAACACTATTTGAAATTATTTTAAATACTTTATCTGTGCTTGCCTGTTGCAATGGAACCAAATCGAAAAGTTGCACACTGCAAACCCCTCCCATTAAAGACCCAGGCAGGCTAAAGCAAATACTCCAAAGCATTTAATTGATTTCAAATCATTTTTTCCAAAGCTGCTGAGCTGAGCGATGGGGGAGCCCTAGCTGTGCTGGGGAGTGACCATGGTCCTCCATGGAAAACACTCTGCTCAGATCTGGAAGGCCACTAGAAGGCCGCCTGGTCTGGAATGTTGGGAATGGGGCAGATTCCTCAGAGGGGCTGTTAACTCCTGACTACCTTTCCCTACCCCTCTCCTCCCTCCTTCCATCCCTTGTGATGACAACACACACCGCCCTGTAGACGTGCAGACAGAACCTTCCTGGCATATGTCCGGGGTGATGATCCTGATCTACAAGAATGAGCAAAAGACCCTGCATGGAAAGACACATTTCATCACTATACAAATTCCAACAACCACACTGCCGCCACTTTAAGTGGAACGAGGAGCAATGTAGAAATGCATAATAGACAGTCGTGTGTGTGTGTGTGTTTGTACACGTGTCCGCGCGTGCAGGTGTGTGTTAGTGTGTGTAAGGGGAAATGTAGGAAATGTGTCCTCCTGCAAGTTCTGATACGCCAAACGAGGTGAACACAGAACCATAAATCCAGTTATTTGGTGTTTTCAAGCCTCCTTACGAGTCTGTAAAATGTAACGTGTGATACATAAAGTGTTTTGAACTAGAAGCTTCAGTACATGGCGGTGGGTGACCTCATTGGAAGTTTAAACTATTTCTGCGACGTAACAAAGCCGTTGACGGTATTTCGAAAGCAATGTGACCCAGCGCTGAATTCCACGGACACATCGAATTACAGCCCTGTGCTTGTGGAATGACTTAAACGTAACTGGATCGTAGACTTTGGGTGGAATTTTATAAATTTTATTGGGGAAATGCCTTCCATAAGTTTACATGTGACATTACATAGAAACACATTTTTTGTACCCATTTTTGACTTTAACCAGATGAGCACCCCATTCCATAGAAGCCTTGTAGCAGCGGCAGCACATCTAAACTGTAGTGGTCTCAGATTGTATAACATTTTGTTAACAACATTCCTACTAGCTAATTGGAGTGGACTACATTTAAAATACCCAAAATGGGGGACAACAGGATGACTTTGCAGGACATTCATGTAGCCTACATGAAAAAGACGTAATATGCATTTAGATCTTCTTACGATATACAAGACCATCTGTTATGAGCGTAGCACAACCATCACCCTGTCCAGTTTATTTTTTTAAATGTTTTTGTCATTTTAGCAGACGCTCTTATCCAGAGCGACTCACAGTAGTGAATGTATACATTTCATACATTTTTATATATATATATAATATATATTATTTTTTTTCTCATACTGGTCCCCTGTGGGAATCGAACCCACAACCCTGGCGTTGCAACCACCATGCTCTACCAACTGAGCCACAGTTGATCTATCACATCTGAATGAACAATAACCAGGAATAATACAATCAAGATATGGTCTAAGCCATGTTTCTTGAACACATATCACATCAGGATTGATCTCTAAATCTAATCCATATTTCTTAAACTCCTGACCGTTAGCTATAAGGCTTCTGGCGTTCCACTGAAGGATGACGAAAAAGCAGAACTCTAATTATCATCATACTGAGGCATTCCATCATTAGTATTATTAGGAGTCAACATACCAACAATCATGGCGACAGTAGCATCTGTTTCTCCTAAAAACTCTGTTGCTGCTTTCACAATGATCTTCAACTAATCTACCTACCTCATCCCCCATATTGGTTTTATTTACTTTGCTGCTCTTTTGCACACCAGTATCACTGCTTACACACCATCATCTGCTCATCATCTGCTCATCTGTCCCTCCAGTGTTAATCTGCTAAATTGTAATTACTTTGCTACTATGGCGTATTTATTGCCTTACCTCCTCACGCCATTTGCACACATGTATATAGACTTTCTTTTTTTTCTATTGTGTTATTGACTACGCTTGTTTATTTCATGTTTAACTCTGTGTTGTTGTTTCTGCCGCACTGCTTTGCTTTATCTCGGCCAGGTCGCAGTTGTAAATGAGAACTTGTTCTCAACTAGCTTACCTGGTTAAATAAAGGTGGAATTAAAAAATAAACTTGGCATTTCTTCTTTCCACAAACGCAGTCAGGTTGATAACCTTTCCATTGAAGGCTATACAGTCAGTCTGATTAACTTTTAAAGTGTCTTTTGAAACAACACATTTGTGAGAGCAAGATTTGTGAACAGGTCTCGTATCTGTGTCTGGACCAACATAAGCAACATTTCCTACAGTAGGTTGACTTATTCTAGGATTGTCCCTATTGTCTCCATCATTCTGCCTAATAGTTCCACCAATCTGCCTTGCAGCCTCTGCATTAGAGATATTATGAGTGATTGTATATCTTTGGGCCTCTCTAGCCGCTTTCTGCACCTGGCATCCACCAAATGCTGCCCTGTGCCCCCCTCTCCCACAATTACAACATTTAACGTTGACATTGTTCCCACATTCACCGTAATCACGTCCCTCTCCACATTTGGCACATATTTTTGTATTTGTAGATAGCTGCTACGTGTCCCATTCTTTGGCATTTAAAACACCTTAATAGAGGTGGGACAAACTCTCTAACAGTGAAAGCCAGGGAGCCCATCTGTACTTTCTTAGGTACAACCTTCTCCAACATGAATAATACTGACAGGCTTACACTTCTCTGCCCCTATTTCTTACTGAACAGCCTTTTGGCTTCAACCACTATGCCCCCCCCCCCCCCCCCCCCCCCCCTACATTTTATTTTATATAATATATGGACATAGATAGTGGAACCCCAGAAATGATCCCCCTCAGCCTAGCCGAAGCTCCAGGGAAATCCTATTGAGAGGTTTCATTTTCAGAATCTGCCCTTGCTGAACATGGTCAGCACAGAATATTAACAGTCTACCATTACCAATGAACCGGGCTAGTGTGATTTCCCCTCTCTCTTTCTTAACTGCATTGGTTAATCAAACAGGGTGTAGATGAGACCCCGTGGTCGCATCAAACAGGATTACAACTTTCCACTCCGACACATCATTACTTTTTTGTTTTTCACTGCCTTCACCCTCTTCATGTCCTCAACACAAGAAGTGCCACTGCTGTCAACAGTGCTTATAGCAGGGCCATTCTTTTTCCTTTTCACCACAGACCATCCAGGTCCATGACTTTCATCATCCCATCCATACCATCAGAACTATCATCCATGTCGACCACAGTACAGCCCAGCTGTTGCTAAAACCGCCTACCACAATATAGAACGATGGATTCTATTTCGCTTCCTTGTTTGAAGTCGAACCTCGCGCATCCAAGTTTACACAGATTCTTTGCCAAAGACTACGCAGTATTCTGACTGTCCTCTCCAAGTTTAGCTGGAATTTTATTTTGCCCGGAGGGATTTGAGAAATGTGATTGGTTGATGATAGGCCTATGACATTGGCCTACTTCTCGTCTTGCGCTGTGCCGAATATCAGATCTTAACAATGATTGGAGAAGTGTTAACATCACCAGTATCACATCCTTATAATTTATATATTTTCCTGAGTGGCACATCACTCTAAGGCACTGCATCTCAGCGCTAGAGGCGTCACTACAGACACCCTGGTTCGAATCCAGGCTGTATCACAACCGGCCGTGATTGGGAGTCCCATAGGGCAGGGCACAATCGGTTCAGCGTCACCCGGGTTTGGCCGGTGTAGGCCGTCATTGTAAATAAGAATTTGTTCTTAACTGACTTGACTTTTTTTTTTAATAAGCACAATGACTGCAACAGACAGGTTGGAATGTCTAACTGCAGGACATAATTGTTTGGTTCTGGAGGTCAGGGCCCTGGGCACGTGGCCTGCGTGCCCGGAAGGTATTCGGACATGATTACTAGATAGATAGTTTGTTACAATTGTATAAATACAGACAGATAATTTGTTTGTTCCACATGATGGGATCTTTTTGTGTTGGTAAAATCAATTATGCGAGAAATGGTGGTGGAAATGCATTTATGTGCAAATACTGATATAATAAACCTCATATTGAAGTAAACGTGGAGTCACATGATGAAATGGTGTGCGGTCATCCCACTATGACTCGGGAAAACCATGCAGCCTATTAGGCTACAGATTAAATGAGTTACGGTGAACTTTCACAGGGTGGTGAAAGTGAACTGTGATCTTGATGCTCCTTTCAAATAAAAATCAAAGGTCTTATTCTGGTGACATGATGATCGACGTTTAAACTGTTGTTCGACATAATACAAATATTCTCGCTCATATCCGTAGTAATGTCGTCATATAGACTTGCCTACCCCGCACTGTATCTGCGAGCTGTTGGCTAGAGTGCACGTGCCTAGACCAGAGTAGGAACATTTTGCTATTTAACGCAACAGTTTTTTGTGATAAAAGTATTGGTCGAGTTTGATGGTAGCAGACATACAGTAGACATATACAGTGCTGACTACACATTTCTATGTGAGAGTAAAAAAAGCATATTTGTCTTTCCCCAGATCCCCAACATCCCAGTCTCCCCCCCGCTCCTTTCGCCTGGCTGGGGGCCATTCCGACTGGGGGGGCCTTCCGACCTGGCCTGGGTCTTCTGGGATAGGGGAAGCATTGTGTGTCACCAGGTTCGGAAAGGAGGAGAGGAGGAGGGAGGACTAGCACGGCATGATCCCCTGGTCCCAGGTTGTCTACCACAGCACGTAGAGCGCTAGATATTACCAGGCTGAAAGCCCCAAAGCTGGATGAAGATCAAAGTGGAAATATGCTAATGTTGGAGGTTGGAGCAGCACCTTAGACCATTTAACGCTGTGTGTTTGACTGTTGTCTGTGAAAGTGCCTGATAATATGGGGAACTGTGGAATATATCAATGTGCAAAGAATAGAAGAAGATACTGTATTTTCTTCATATTGGGAAAGTGCGGTGCTGTCAATGGCAAACTCTCCAACCATTCCTTTCCAGCGCCACATACATATTTCTTCAACGTTATTTTTTATAATCCTGTCATATATTTGACTACATTGCTCTGGCAAAGACTCCCCGTGATCCGATATGGCCTTCAGGGAAGTGGATAGTAACTGAATATGTATACTCCCTCCAAGTTACACTGAAAAATCAAAGGGGAGCACTCATTCCATTTGAAAATATGTTAACTCACTTTCAATGGTGCAGCACAGCATAAATGTCTGTTCGGGGGGAGCATGTTGAAGACTGATTGCAGACAGGAGTGAGGATTCCAGGAAAACCCATTAATTTAGAGTGACTGTTGAAAGATTCTCCTTTGAGCCTGCAAAACTGGCAAAGGAGAGGAGAACCAGAGTTCCTCCGACAGACCTACTCTGTATGAATTGGGAGAACCACAACTAGCAGCAATCCAAGCACAAATATGCTGCATATTGTAGCTGTCGTGTTTCAGTAGCAGTCTATTGCTACTTCAACAAGCTGAAACCAAAATCCAATTATAGACCACAAAGGCCAAAGTGTAACATATCAATTAATTGCCTGGCATCATGTTACATGTTGGATCAAAAGGGGCCAAATTTGCCTATTGTTATTGTACTTCATCCAGAAACACAATAATCTATTACTCGGCTGTTTTCATGGGTTTTATTTGAGATAATTGAGTGAAAACCAATCAAGCCCTTTCCCCCATTGTATCTCCTCCAACACAGCATTAACCTTGTTTGTTTCAGTAATGCGATCCCATTTGTCATTCTGTGTGACAAGCACTCCGGCCCGACAACAAACCAAGTCAGTCAACTGGCTGAAAGCTGAAAGCCCTGCAGGCCTTTTGGGGCTTTGGCTCGGGGCAGTGTGTTCTAATTGGTCAGACCAGTGTTTGAGCTGTGGAGAAAAGCCAGGTGACTGGTGGACTGGAGAGACTGGTGACATCCAGCTGCTTGGCTCAGGCTGCCATGGTCATTTGTTTGTCTTCCTGCCTTTGTTTGTACTAGAGATTTCCTGTGTAAACTCACGCAGCAACTAGATCCTTCTCTTTGGAAGAAGAAGCCTCTCAATTATGTTCGGATGGAGAATCGTAATACAAATGTATTTTCTTTCTTACTTGGAGTCTCTCTCTCTCTATCTGCATGTACAGTATATATCTTGTTCTCTCTCTCCATTTTCTCAGTGAGCACTGTACCAGAACAAAACACAACATACTGACTGTAATGTCTCGGATGTAATTGCACATCAGACACCCCTTCAGAGAACGTAATGTCATAATGTCAACTCAAGGTTAGCTACATTTCTAATTATTTCAAGACATTTCATCAGATAAGCTATGATAGAATACAATATATTCTGCATTTAACAATTTTGTGTATCAATCTCACAAAATGGCGTGCGAGTGGAAGCAAAACGATGCCAACAAAATAAAATGATTGAAGCAGACCATCTTGATTAAATGAGCTGGGCAACACCGGTCCGTGCTCACCCTTCCTGTACAGAGACTGAGTCAACATACAGCCACAAATAAAAAGGAGAGCAAATGGAGAGAAGCTACTTGTTAAAGACCATGCTAACACCACAGCAAATACCCTGCCTAACCCGGCAACCAGAGGCATAACCACAACCAAGTTAATAACCAAGTGTGCTCATCTACCGTAACTGTCAGATTAGAATAATCAAATGAAGCTTCTAAACCAGGTCAAAACAACCACTATCTCAGTGCACAGTAACAGCTTGATGTTCTCATCTGTTTATTGTTAAGGCAATATATAATATAGTTGTACATCATATCTATAAAATATGCAGAGGGGAGATTCAGTGTTGGTGAATGCTCCATTCCCACCACCACTGTATCTGGGTCCAGAATGAATCCATTGTTGCAGGCTTGACTTTAAGGCATGATGAAGCTCAGCTATTGTCGTAGCTAGACTCACACCGGAAACTTTTTCTCAATGAATAATGGAAAGAGAGAGAGCGATGGAGAGCTCTTTGCTTGAAGGCAAAGCCGCCCAGTGACATAGAGAGAGGGAGAGAGTAGCATAGTCACAAAGTTCTTATTGAGGGCTTGTGTCTGAGGCTCAGAGCTCCAATAGGAAATGTTCCTGAGGAAAACGGTATCTTCCTTCTAATTAGACCAGGTTTGCTGGAAAGAGAGCGGGAGAATAATCTCTGCAGGGGCTGCCCAAAGCTCTCAATCTTGTTAAAAGGATTAAAGATTTAGCCCAATAAAAGCGTTCACTTCTGTCCTGTCACAAAACCCAACAAACACAATACACAGCTGCAATGGGAAGTGTTTTTTCCTCAAATCAAACTATGCCTCTCCATAGCGCTGTTCACTCACTGATCAAGTCATTTCAAAACCAGCCGTATATATTGGAACTGCTTAGCTTGGATATGAGTGATTTCTTAACTTGTCAAAGTAGCCCAATTGAAGTGATTTGGGCTGTAGGAGCTATTCCAATGGAGCATTTTAGTCCAAGGCTTAATTTGTTTATGTGAAACCCTGTATGTAGCGGTGAGGAAGTCTCGCCACATTCAAACACCGTGAAACACTGCAAACGATGTAAGCCATCCTAATGGTTGACAGCCCAGTGATGCTGCGTTGCAAGAGCCTTTTTACAACACTGCCATAAATATCACATTGGATAAGTCAAAAATAAGCATTATGAGACAGACAAGATAAGTGATCGTAGAGTTTGACATTGTGATCGAACCCGTCGTAGAGTTTGACATTGTGATCGAACCCGTCGTAGAGTTTGACATTGTGATCGAACCCGTCGTAGAGTTTGACATTGTGATCGAACCCGTCGTAGAGTTTGACATTGTGATCGAACCCGTCGTAGAGTTTGACATTGTGATCGAACCCGTCGTAGAGCATTGGGGCAGTAGTAAATCATATGGTATCTTCTTCAGTGACCTTTCTGGAGACAGCATGCATGGCCAACCAACACAGAACATTAAGAGGATCTGTGTGACTCATTTACAACATTCACTGGTCGAACTCAACAGTTTCTTAACTTGAAGATACTGTAGAAATAGTAGTTATGTGGTACTTGTTCCACTGTTTGTTTTATACCTCACAGTCCACACTAAAATACTTTGAACATGGTTGGGTGGAGCTCTTTAGTATATCTCTTGTTTTTCAGAGGAAGAGAAATGGGAAAAAGAAACACACAGAGAAAATATATTTAATTGAAGTGCAACGCCATGGAGAAATTGGCTACACATCCGTCTGGTCCAGATGAAATCTGTCAGAGCGATGCACTCCCGCCATTGAACTCTGCAAACTGTGTGCACACTGGTCGAGATTGATTGACAGGTTTTGGCTTGCAGAACCTGGTCTCACTTATGATGCTTTCACACGGGCCGAGACGTGACGGTCAAGTGGGTCATGACCTGGGTCAAACAATGACGGAGCTCCTTATTCCAATGTTAGGGTCAAAGGTCCTCCAATCAGAATCATCCATTTGTCACACGTATAACACACATCTAGCGTTTAGCTTTGATGTCCCATTTTGGAAAAGCGATGTGGTCCCAAAGACCTTAATACTGACCTAACGTTTGACCTTTTGGGGGTTTGTTTTAGAGTCAGCCTAGCTCCAGTCGTTTTGGTGTATGCTAAGTGATAACAATCAATTATAACATATTGCACTTATGCAGTGCTTTTGCAGATGCTAGTCAATGGGGTGGAGAATGCTGGAAAAGGATACGCAGTAGTGGGAGTGAGTTCACTTACCAAGAAAGAACAGTCCTGCAGGTTTCATAAGAGAGGGAGAGGGAGAGAAAGAGAGAGAGGAAGATTATTTTGAACTTAATCGCAGGCCAATTTATAAATTAAACGAATTAATCAAATAAATAGCCTACATTTCGAATGACTAACCCTCTATGATATACAATAACAAACACTCTGGAAGAGTCCCAGTAAATGGAAACAGGAGTGAAACTCGCGGTTAAATCTTCAATGTTTTCCAGACTACCAAGAATTCCATCCGTCTCTCTCTCTCTCTCTCTCTCTAGGATTGGTGGGGGTTGCTTGTTTAAGCCAATTGGCAGAGAGCGATGCTAATGTCATATCGGTGTTGGTCGTGAGTTGAGATCATTACGAACGGGGCGCTAGTGAATTTATCCGGAGATGCGGTGACATTCGTAGGTGAACTTTACAAAGTAGACCCTTCACTCGTTTTGCCTACAACATGCAGTCGCCAACATTTGGACGAATCTAACCGCTCGGTTCGGGACAAGTCTACGGGACAGCGGTGCGCTTTCTGGACATTTCATCCTATGCCAATGCGACGTAACGCGAATCGTTTCTACAATTCAAGGAATATTGGTTCTGAACTCTTTGGGGGTAAGGGTACCATTTATGTTGCGTCCTTGTATCAGTGTATTTCACTTCGTTTAACTTTTAAGAGGCTGAATTGAGCTCCCCGGTGAAATGTGTTTCTTTAATTCTTTATCACGAGTAGCCTCACTTTATTAGGCTACTATTCACAAGAACCATTGGGCTATTTTTCATCTAGAGAAGTGCATTTTCTATCAGATGCTCTATCATTTTTAAATGTATTGCTGTTGACTATGAAAGCTTGTCGTCATTTATTTAGCAAGGGTCCGAGAGAGGGCTTTCTATATCCTATGTTACATATCAGATATGTTATTCATAATGTTTTCAGAATCCCCATGGTCTGTTAATCATTATGAATGCTTTCCAGAAATGAAATAGCCTAGCCTAATGGGCAATTAACACAGCCTAACAGTCTAAATAAGATAACAAATACTTTTCCTTCTCAGTGGTGGTCTTAGGAACAAACCCTTCCTGTATGTACTTGTGGTAATGTGGTCTTAAATATAGTGGGTGCGTGTGTCGAACTTCGAGGTGTGGAGGCCCCCTGGGTTCCAGATGTATGGACTCAGCTGTTGCCTGTCACTTTCGTGACAACTGGTCGGCCAGGCACTGTGACTGTGGCCGCTGCTGCTGCGCTGTCTGTCAGTCAGTCTCTCCCGGCGCAGTTCCATCGAGTCGAAACGAGCCGCCGTGCGCTCTGCTCAGCTAGTGAAGGGAGAACGTGTTTACTTTACTCTCTGTTCACAGTGTCACTTTTCAGTCCTTTCGTGTGTTTGACATTCTTGGTGGATGGATATGCTGTTAACTAGACTCTCTCAATGAGGGAACACTCATCACAATATTTTATGAGTGCCAAAAAAGGCACCAAACACATGGAAGTTTATGTTATATTTCATTTACAAAAGCTTTCCTTAAATAATATTTGCTCCCAACAGGGGACAGTCAACATCAACACAAGCCACTAAGCCTGTATGCATGCTCTCTCCGGAGGCTTGCAGTGTATGTAGCCTAGTGTGGCTCTGTGGTATTCCCTGGGTTCAGTTTCTGTCCGAGGGAGAGCAGGACGACGCACGCACGCACGTGTGGGCAAGCACACTGACATGAACGGACCCAGGCAGACTGGCTAGAAATCTGTCATTGTGACCACAGCTGGTAGGCTGCATGGGGGAAAGAAAAACACTGATAGCTTTATTGGCATGGGAAACGTGTGTTTACATTGCCAAAAAAAAGTGAAATAGGTAAAACAAAAGCAAAATGAACAATCAGAAATGAACACTAAACATTACATTCACATAAGTTTCAAAATAATAGAGGCATTTCAAATGTCATATTATGGCTATGTAGTCTCTCGCTCTCTCGACGCATCTGCTGATCCCAGCACAGCCCTGTTTAAACCCTGTCGGCTCAGAGAGGTGAGAAAAGACGGACCAGTTCTCACACTTCAGATTGGTGTCTCACGGTGTTATACATGAGCAGTTCTAACTGAAGGTATTCTGTCACTCTGTCTTATTGGACACTTGGTTAGTCAGTGATGGGGTACAAGCCATTTGGGGTTGAGTTAGGGTGATCTCTGTCCATGTGAAAGTTATTAGTGAATCCGAGAGCAGAAACGTGTGTGTGTGTGCGAGCGTGTGTACGAGCGTGTGTTGCTTGGGTAAAATAGGGCAAGGGGGGCTCAGAGCAGAAATCAAGGTAGGGGTGTCACCTAGTGGCCAGAAGTGCCACTTACTGCTTTGGTTGGCAGCTTTTTGGTCAGCTCATCAATGGCATTTAACGATGACATAACCACACTGAACAAAAATATGTCTTAGGTCAGTTAGGATCACCAATTTATTTTAAGAATGTGAAATGTCAGAATAATAGAGAGAATGATTTATTTCAGCTTTTATTTCTTTCATCACATTCCCAGTGGGTCAGAAGTTTACATACACTCAATTAGTATTTGGTAGCATTGCCTTTAAATTGTTTTAACTTGGGTCAAACGTTTCGGGTAGCCTTCTACAAGAATTTTGGCCCATTCCTCCTGGCAGAGCTGGTGTAACTGAGTCAGGTTTGTAGGCCTCCTTGCTCGCACACGCTTTTTCAGTTCTGCCCACAGATTTTCTATATGATTGAGGTCAGGGCTTTGTGATGGTCACTCCAATACCTTAACTTTGTTGTCCTTAAGCCATTTTGCCACAACTTTGGAAGTATGCTTGGGGTCACTGTCCATTTGGAAGACCCATTTGCGACCAAGCTTTAACTTCCTGACTGTTGTCTTGAGATGTTGCTGTAATATATCCACATAATTTTCCTGCCTCATGATGCCATCTATTTTGTGAAGTGCACCAGTCCCTCCTGCAGCAAAGCACCCCCACAACATGATGCTGCCACCCCCGTGCTTCACGGTTGGGATGGTGTTCTTCGGCTTGCAAGCCTCCCCCTTTTTCCTCCAAACATAACGATGGGCATTATGGAATTTTCCAAGTTGTTTAAAGGCACAGTCAACTTAGTGTATGTAAACTTCTGACCCACTGGAATTGTGATACAGTGAATTATAAGTGAAATAATCTGTCCGTAAACAATTGTTGGAAAAATGACTTGTGTCATGCGCAAAGTAGATATCCTAACCGACTTGCCAAAACTATAGTTTGTTAACAAGAAATTTGTGGAGTGGTTGAAAAACGAGTTTTAACTCCAACCTAAGTGCATGTAAACTTCCGACTTCAACTGTACACCATACACCAACGAATGTCATTGTGATTTCCTGTGATATAATATTCAAAGTTGCTTATATATGAACTATTATATACATTTCCTCACAAGCACATCTCTTTTGGCCTAGACTGAACAGCAGAGTTCATTTCGCTGTTTAGATCATCTAGGAGGAGAAATGAAATCTGTAGAAACCAGGCTTGCTTACAATGGTTTGCAGAGGGTGCAAATCCTCTCTTATGAATATGCCGTTATTTATGGAGAAAGGATTAACTGAGAAAAGGCACAGGAAAGGGTTTCTGGACCAGCCCCAAACGTCTAGTAATGTTTGGATGTCTCATTTTGGAAGATTTATCTGAATACCATGAATGTATTTATTTTTCCATCTAATATGAATCCGAATATAATCCAAGAAGGAAAATAAAAGTTTGGGTTTGTTATAAATTCTCTTGGACATGGTCTTGGAAACATTGGAGCTGCACCATGGCCAACTGAGTGCCAGCTCAATAAATCATACGTTTGTAGAATAGATAGTTCTTCATTAGTTTTTTATTTGCAGCAGTGTATTGTTCAGTCCTCACAGGATCAGGATTGTGTAGTTTATAACCCTGCCTGCTTATTCTCATACAAATACCCCAAATTACAGTAAATTAGGCAGGTCCCAGATCTGTTTGTACATTATTGGCCTATATAGCCAACTCCTATGATTTTTACTAATCGCCTGGTCCCATATCTGTTGGCACAGTATAACCAATTCTTAATGTCGTTGTCAATGCCAGTAGGAGTTGGCTATACAGCACAAACAGATCTGGGACCAGACTACTCAACTCAAGTAGACCTTTCATCCTGTGAAAGTGACCGGTTCCATCACATTAGTGCTGTGGTGTGCCAGTGCATTAGTGTGTCATCAGCTAGAGGTGTGGAGAACTGAGGACTGATCACAGACATGAATCCAATCTTAGACATAAAGTCAGACACGTCGGCGTGTGTGTGTGTGCGCGCACGCGTGTGTGTGACAGACCCACAGAAAAGTGTGTGTTTGTGCACGTTTGTTTGTGTGTGTGTGTGGGAGCGAGTGTGCTACTCACGTGTGTGTGTGTGTGTGTGTGTGTGTGTGTGTGTGTGTGTGTGTGTGTGTGTGTGTGTGTGTGTGTGTGTGTGTGTGTGTGTGTGTGTTGTGTGCGTGTGTGTGTGTGTGTGTGTGCGCGCGCGGCAGCCGTCTAGCTGAGTGCGAATGAGCAGAAATGTAAGCCCCGGTGCCTGTATGTGTATACGTTTCCTCTGTTGATTTAATACCCATAGCGGTGAAATGTACACAGAGCTGTGTTTGTGCAGGACTGAATGAATCACCCTCACGTCCATGTAAATCGCTCTCAAGCCAAACACTCTGGCACTGGGCTGGCAGGCTTTTATCCCCAGACAGAGTGTGTGTGTCTGTGTCTGTGGGCTAGGCCAGCTCTCTGCATGCCTGTCGAATGGGCTAAAAGCAGTAGGGTATTTCCATGTAAAAATCCCCATGAGCACTAACATGTGAAGTTCATAGGTTCATCACATTTGGTGTCAAATGAAAGCCTGAGAGTCAATATTTTTGAGATAGTAAGTTGTTCAACCATTTTCCATCCAGAAAATGTGTAATACGCAATGGCTTTGATTTCTGGTAAAACATATGGAAAATTGGTCTTCGAAAACGTCTTAAAAGGTAGAAATACATGAACACAATAATGTTGAAGTAAAGACTCTTGCCAGCTAATATCAACATTTACATTTAGCTTGGGAGAAATTATTTGCCGTCTATAAGTTGAATAAATATTGACTAGTGTCTTTTCATTCTGTTACCAAAAACACACATATGTTTAAGATATATTCCGAATGTCTCTCCCTCATGAAGAGAAAGGATAATGCAAGTTCACAGAAGTAACAAGTAAAGGGAGACCTACCAATTAGTTATAGTGTTTTTTCTGATAACAATTTGGTTTAGGATTTATTAAATGATTAAAAATGCATCATTCTGTTGCCAAATCATAACGGTTTTCTTTCTCTTTCTGTTGCATGGTGGTCAAAGCAAGAGTGTGAAAACAGTCTGGACAACCCCTCCCTCTTTCTCTCCCTGTCCCTTCTCTCTCTCTCTCCAGTTAATGTAATCTCTTATTTTGGAAAGAGGGACCATCAACAGGGAAGAGAAAGGAGGTACTTGACAGAGCAGCAATATTTAGATGTTGACCCGTAATTTATTTATTTTAGCCTTAATATTATTAATTTTAAAAAACACCGCAAAACCTTGTCAAATGTGAAAAAAATGCAGAGGTCCGGACCTCGGTGTCCTCATATGTAGCTACGGCCCCGAGAGAGAGAGGCTGTGAGCTGTGGGAAATAACCTAGTATTTCATGGCCAGACTAGGGAGAGGTGGAAGTCAAACCATGACTGTCAATACTGCAGAGTGACTGCAGAGCCCGTTGGTGGCCTCGGCCATAAACAGCTTGTGGTAGGATGGCGGGGAGCTGAATGAATTGTGACTTGTTTAAACGCTGGTGGTCCCTACACACACACGGTCACTCACAAACTCACTTCATGTAAACTGCTGTGCTTTGCTGCTTGAGTTATCATTTTTAGGGCAGTGCAGCTAGAGTGTGCTCGTTCAAAGAGAGGCGATTAAGATGCACTATTATCACCGATCTTCTGTAGTAGTTTAATCACAGGTTTGCCTCATGTTTGCTTTGTGTTGAAGATGTTCTACTTTAACTTTGAACTGAAACAGTTACACTAGCACAAGGTCCTCTCTAGGAGTTTTATCATAAATGTATGTTTTCTTTGCGTTTCTTTCTCAAACTTCCATCTCCCAACCTGCTAAAGCTAAGGCCATGTGAGATCTGCCTGCCTAAGCTGTGCCCCACATTGAATTAACATGCTTAGCATTTTTGTAAAGTGATTAAAGGTAGTTAGTGATTTAGCACTTCCAGACACAACTCTGTTTATTAGGAGTTGCAGGATGATGTGGGGGGGAAAAACAGACTTGGCACACACATTGGAGTTTTATGCCATACCAGATCTGTGGTGCTATAACCACACATGCACACACACACACAAACAAACACACAAAAGTTTAATGCCCTACCAGATTATCTGTTGCTGCTAGAACCACACACACAGCGTAATTGTGGGTATAAACATCAGACAACCACAATGATGAAAGTCATACTCCAGCTCACACACACATATTTCATTATTTCCCCATACATACTCAAGATGCCCAGTTCTGAGGGTGGAATCTTAAAACCCATTGACGCATACAATCATGTATTTGTGACCATTGTTGAGTGGTCCCTGCAGCGTACGATCTCAAATATGTGATTGGAGCAGTAGCAACGGAACGTATGGCGCAACAAACACATCTAAACACCATTGTTGTCTGAACAGCATTTTTATATTTTTTTGTATAGAGATGGAAAATAAAGGTCTTAACTTTATTCCTCAATTTGACCTTTTATTGTAAAAGATAAAAGCGAACATCATCCAAGCGTCACACGGAACACACCCACAGCCAAACTCATTCCAAAAACCAGTCTAAATAACAAAACATAGGTTAGCGACCTAACAGCTAGACTAGTTTCCAATGTACCACATCTCTGGTGAGCACAAGAGACTAATGTAATGTTGTTTAGAAAAGAAATGCGTGTCAGCTAAGCTAACAGCAGCTAAATTCTTCATGATGGCAGCCATGTTTGTTTATGTTTGACTTGGAGAAAACTCCCTAGTACCAGACTGCTTGTCACTATAAAACGCAAATAAACAAAGTCAAAGATGGCTGCGCTCATTGCCTGAAAATATGAACTTAGTTTTGCCACTTTTCAGCATATTACAAAGCGTCAATGTACTTGTTACAGTGTATACAAGAACCGGAGCACATGACTTGACAAGTTTACCATTTTTGAACAAATAACAAAGCAAATACATTTTTTCACCTCGCAGATCATCACACCAAATACAAGCCTACCGCCTAGCCTAACCGTAGTGCGAAAGCTAAACAGGGATGAAAACATTTTAGGGGGGTTTTTCAAGTCCATAGGGGGTAGAAATGGGGGAAGGTATCATAGGGGGATATGATGCAGGAAATATTACTATGATGGGGGATTTATCAATAAATGGAGGGCAAACACAAGAGAAGTTTATATGCTAAATAAAAATAAACCCCCTGGAAAGGGGGGTCTGAGCTAGCAACCCTGAGGTACCAAAGTTACAATCTGATGCCGCTTTCAAAACAACTGGGAACTGGGAAATCTCAGACTTCCGACTTCAGTGCGTTCAAGACAACTGGCAACTGGAAAAAACGGTCATCCAACTCGGATTCCAACACGGGAACTCTGGCCTCTTTCTAGAGCTCTGACTTTCCGACCTGAAGATCATTGATGTCATGATTTGTTTGATACCCTACTCAATAAACTGGATGCAATCTATCACAGTGCCATCCGTTTTGTCCCCAAAGCCCCATATCCTACCCACCACTGCGACCTGTACGCTCTCGTTGGCTGGCCCTCGCTTCATACTCATCACCAAACCCACTGGCTCCATCTACAAGTCTCTGCTAGGTAAAGTCCCCCCTTATCTCAGCTCACTGGTCACCATAGCAGCACCCACCTGTAGCACGCGCTCCAGCAGGTATATCTCTCTAGTCACCCCCAAAGCCAATTCCTCCTTTGGCCGTCTCTCCTTCCAGTTCTCTGCTGCCAATGACTGGAACGAACTACAAAAATCTCTGAAACTGGAAACACTTATCTCCCTCACTAGCTTTAAGTACCAGCTGTCAGAGCAGCTCACAGATCACTGCACCTGTACATAGCCCATCTATAATTTAGCCTAAACAACTACCTCTTCCCCTACTGTATTTATTTAACTCCTTTGCACCCCATTATTTCTACTTTGCACTTTCTTCCACTACAAATCTACCATTCCAGTGTTTTACTTGCTATATTGTATTTACTTTGCCACCATGGCCTTTTTTGCCTTTACCTACCTCCATTAACTCACCTCATTTGCTCACATTGTATATAGACGTATTTTTCTACTGTATTATTGACTGTATGTTTGTTTTTACTCCATGTGTAACTCTGTGTTGTTGTATGTGTCGAACTGCTTTGCTTTATCTTGGCCAGGTCGCAGTTGTAAATGAGAACTTGTTCTCAACTTGCCTACCTGGTTAAATAAAGGTGAAATAAAAATAAATAAAATACATTTTACCAAGTTCATAGTTGTCTTGAAAGCACCATAAGTCATTCGAGTGAACCAACCCTTGTTATAACATCTTTGGTCTGACAGAAGCTTATGTGACAACCCGGCCCGCAACAAGAGTCGCTAGTGCGCGATGGGACAACAACATCCCTGCCGGCCAAACCCTCCCCTATCCCGGACGCCGCTGGGCCAATTGTGCACCACCCCATGGGTCTCCCGGGTCGCGGCCAGCTGCGTCAGAACCTGGACTCGATCCAGGATCTCTAGTTGCCACAACAAGCACTATGATGACCACGGCGCTAGTCGGGAGGCCCTTCAAAAAAGTATTTTACACACATCACATATGTGTCCATTAAAATCTATTCAAGAATCGGAATGCATGATTTGTCACTTAAAAACATGTAAATAAAACAGTAAATACATTATGATCCATACATACATATGGTGTGCTACAGCAGAAACGACAACACGATATACAGAAAATAATGCGCTTACTTTGATAGGTACGCACACAATTTGTAAGAAAAAACAACTATGAAAATGGTGCTGGGGGAAAACGTTATTCTGTTCTGACTAGACATGCGCAATGTCTTCATACTTGATCCGGGGAAACACTTGGGAAGTGCTTGGGCCCTCGTTGAAGAGAGAAGTTTGTCCGGCTCAGTGAAGCCTCAAACATAAATTGTCCGCAACAGTGAAATGGGCTACTTCTTATGAGAATTAACGAGGAGGCGGAACACACCTCAATTCAAACTGTTGTTAGAAAATAAAACTTGTTCGAAAGTCATTTGAAATTGACAAGTTAAAACACAGCCTATAGATAATTAGCAGGCAGCTTGGCTTGGTTTAAGGGCAGGGCTGGTAACTGTCCTGTTGCGTAACAATCACATTTTGGAACAGTGAGCGCATTCTGCCGTCACGCGCATGAAAAAAACTCACGTTGGGGCAACGGTATGAGATATTTGGTACTCACATGTGAAAAGGTTAACCTGATATGCGCACACTTAAGTTGATGATAGCATAAATCACGTGTTGATTGCAATGGGGCATTTGCGCATAAACTTAGATGGAAAGTTGGTCCTGTCCAACCTGATCCAGACACAGACTACACACTTAGACAAAACGGTGCTATCGAGAACATTACATGGTCCTTTGGCTGTCCCCATAGGGGAACCCTACAAAGAACACTTTTTGGTAGCAGGTAGAAGAACCCTTTTGGTTCTAGGTGTAACCCATTTTTGGTTCAATGTAGAGCTTTTTCTACACAGGGTTCTACATGGAACCCAAAAGGGTTCTCCTATGGGGACAGCCGAAGAACCTTTTTGGAACCCTTTTTTTCTAAGAGTGTACTAGCCCCATAGGAGGGCCTGTTTTTCCCTTCTCCTCATCTATGGGGTTCCAAGTCTTACGTGGCCATCCTTCCAAATCTTGTCTCGGTATGTGAGAAGCCTGGGCTTCAGAGGTTATGGGGTTCCTACTAGTAATCACAGTAGCATCACAAGGATAGGAGAGGAGAAAAGAAAACATCACCCTGAGACAGTCATTAAATAACACAGCTTATTTACCTGAACCCCAACAGGAAAGTAATCTAGCGCCTTCTGTCCCTGCCGGACCCCTGGCTGGAAGTATGCAAAACACTCTTCCCCTCCCCTGGTTCTTCCTGTGTTTCTCATTCCAGACCCGCCGGCTTGTAGTCCAGCCCCCGGTCTGTTGTCAGTCAGGAGAGGTCATGTCAGGGAGAACTGATGATATGGAAAAGGTCAGGTATTTAATGGATTCAACTGGGTAAGGGGGTTTATACATGCAGCAGTGAAGGTATTTTCTGGGATTTACTAGGTTGCGAGCTCTAGTAGACAATGCAAGACTTTTATCTAGAATTTGGGTGTTAATAGAACTTATGTGAGACGTTCATTTTGCCTATAGGCCTAAAGTAAGTGTTGATGAGGTGTCTTCAGTGGCTGGTAACATACATAGTGGTCTGGTCACATTGTCATTATTTAGCCAAAATGCATAATGATGATGCCAAAAATGACAAGGCATAGAATGGAATGATATTCAGCCATTCTAAATGGTTCTGAAAAAGAATCATTAGATTAAAGCCCTAAAATGAGCAGACTTCTTCATCAAGATTTAAAGCGGCCACTTCTCATGCATTCCTCCGATGTCTTATACTGCTACTCATGTGAGATCATCTCTATCTCCTGGTCCAGAGATAATTCTCTAGTGTGATCTTCCAGCACACGCCTGCCGATAGCCTCCAGTGTGTGTGTCTGGCCTCCAGCGCCAGAAAGCCATTGCATGCTTATATAGCCACTTGACCTCATTCACCATTCTCCATGTGAAACTCTGAATTAGATTACAGTCCAGAAGTGTGGTTCACTGATTCGTGTTGCGTGGATAAACAAACATAGAACAGTAGTGACTGAGGAGAGGTTCTCACAGGCCCTGCACGGGAGGAGAAAAGGAATGCTACAAAGGCAGCAAACTGTCCCTTACTTCCTTCCTCAATGTCTTGCATGGTCCAATATCCTCCTCCTGACATAAGCAAGTGAGTTCTCTCTCACTGCACATAGATGAAGTAGTTTGCTCTCTCACTTTCTTTCTGTTACGGGTCATTTCCTCCTGAATCAAAGATTATGACACCGTTGAGGGTGTCCGCTGATCCAGGAGAGAGCGATGGCATAGTCCATCCCCTCCCTGCCTTCCCCTTCAAATTAGTTGACAGTGAGATAGAACAACGGAAGGCCTGTGTAAGATATCTCTCTCTCTCTCTCTCTCTCTGAATTATCAATAGCAGCCCATTCAGGGCTCCCTAACACTTGTTGTGGAGCAAACATCTTGCCTTCCAGTTGATCATTTATGCAGGACATGAATCATCTCATTGCAGTAGGCTTCATGCTCCCCATGTATTTTCCTTTGTGTGCTAGCTAGTGTTTACCCCCATGTTGTGAATAGACTTATCTTTTGTCATCTGGTGGAAGTGACTATAAGCCACAGTTGAAGGTGGGCTGGAGGCTAACCTAGAGGTGGGTCAATATTGACGCTAGACTAACTGAGGATGACATACCTAGCAGAGTAAACCCCAGGGCCACAATAGCCCCAGCCAGATGACAAAGAGAGGTTTGTTTGCCCTGCTACGACCTCCATGGCAGCTCCTAGAGTGTAGAAGAGCGAGAGAGGAGTTCAAAGAGCTGAGGCTTTGTTTGGTGCGCTCACACTGTCTTCCTGTTCTGACTGTTAGGGTGGTGGCAGCAGCACTAGCTCCAGATGTAGATGTAATGCATGGGGTGTGTGTGTGTGTGTGTATGTATGTGTGTGTATGCACACGCATGCGTTTGCACAACCACACTAGCACAACCACAGTACAGTCAGCTCAAAAGATCACTCAACAAAGCAATCAACATAATAACATTTCCTGAAGGCAAATTAATAACAATTTGTTTTTCATCGAATTGCCATTCAAATGTTGCGAAATTCTTCAGCATGAGTCCACAAAGCACATTCCCACATGGTAGACCGTGTCATTCCTTAAAGTTGATTGAAACGTTTAGATGTCATTAGTGACCTTAAGAAGTAACAGTTCTAACAATAACACAGAGACGCTGACAGAAGAAAACACACATAGCCGGTGTCCCAAATGGCACCCTATTCCCTACGTAGTTCACTCTAAAGGGGAATAGGGTGCCATTTGGGATGCAGGCATAGTGTTCTGGGTTCTAAGAATAAGCCCTGCGCCATGGAAATGACATACGTAATCTGTGAGGTGATAAGACAGGGGCTGGTGTCCTGTTTTCCATTCCTCACATAGCCTAGCCTGCACACTGTTGAAGCTGAGCGTTCAGCTTAACCTCCCGGGCCCAGGGCGCTATAATGGTTATAGCTTGGCCTCCGTCGGCTATGTCTGTTCCTCTGTAATCTCCCAGAACCAAAATATTGTGTGCACTAACTAGCTAGCTACACACTTTGAGTCAGCATAATATTTATTTTAACAGTCCGTAATGTTCTTCTGACTCAGGGTTCTGTGGTCTCTCAGCAGACTTCAGAATGGCTCTCTGAATGGATCTCTCTTAAAGCTCAGACACACCGGTAGGATTGTCCAACGTTTGCCTGCCGACAGTACAAAAGTATGTGGACAGCCCTTCAAATGAATGGATTCGGCTATTTCAGCCACACCCGTTGCTGACAGGTCGAGCACACAACCATGCAATCTCCACAGACAAACATTGACAGTACAATGGTCTTACTGAAGAGCTCAGTGACCTTTCCAATAAGTCAGTTCGTCAAATTTCTGCCCTGCTAGAGCTGCCCTGGTTAACTAAGTGTTGTTATTGTGAAATGGAACTGTCTAGGAGCAACAATGGCTCAGCCGCAAAGTGGTAGGCCACACAAGCTCACAGAACTGGATCGCCGAGTGCTGAAGCGCATAGCGTGTATCGTCTGTACTTGGTTGCAACACTCACTACCGTGTTCCAAACTGCCTCTAGAAGCAACGTCAGCACAATAACTGTTCGTCAGGAGCTTGGGTTTACATGGCCGAGCAGCCGCACACAAGCCTAAGATCACCATTCACAATGCCAAGCGTCAGCTGGAGTGGTGTAAAGGTTGCCGCCATTGGACTCTGGAGCAGTGGAAACGCGTTCTCTGGAGTGACGAGTCACGCTTCACCATCTGGCAGTCTGACGAAGTAATCTGGGTTTGGTGAGAACCATGAGCCTCCTAAGTCAATGTACCCAGAGGAGGACAGAAGCTAGCTGTCCTCCGGCTACACCATGGTGCTACCCTAAAGAGTGCTGCTGAGGCTATGGTAGACCTTCATTGCAAAATAGTGTTTTTTAATCTGTTATTTGGTTACGTGAATATATTTACAATCGTGGCCAAAAGTTTTGAGAATGACACAAATATTAATTTTCACAAAGTCTGCTGCCTCAGTTTGTATGATGGTAATTTGCAAATACTCCAGAATGTTATGAAGAGTGATCAGATGAATTGCAATTAATTGCAAAGTCCCTATTTGCCATGCAAATGAACTGAATCCCCCAAAAAACATTTCCACTGCATTTCAGTCCTGCCACAAAAGGACCAGCTGACATCATGTCAGTGATTCTCTCGTTAACACAGGTGTGAGTGTTGACGAGGACAAGGCTGGAGATCACTCTGTCATGCTGATTGAGTTCGAATAACAAACTGGAAGCTTCAAAAGGAGGTTCAAAAGGAGGTTAGAATTATTATTATTCTTCTGTCAACCATGGTTACCTGCAAGGAAACACGTGCCATCATCATTGCTTTGCACAAAAAGGGCTTCACAGGCAAGGATATTGCTGCCAGTAAGATTGCATCTAAATAAACCATTTATCGGATCATCAAGAACTTCAAGGAGAGCGGTTCAATTGTTATGAAGAAGGCTTCAGGGCGCCCAAGAAAGTCCAGCAAGCGCCAGGACCATCTCCTAAAGTTGATTCAGCTGCGGGATCGGGGCACCACCAGTACAGAGCTTGCTCAGGAATGGCAGCAGGCAGGTGTGAGTGCATCTGCACGCACAGTGAGGCGAAGACTTTTGGAGGATGGCCTGGTGTCAAAAAGGTCAGCAAAGAAGCCACTTCTCTCCAGGAAAAACATCAGGGACAGACTGATATTCTGCAAAAGGTACAGGGATTGGACTGCTGAGGACTGGGGTAAAGTCATTTTCTCTGATGAATCCCCTTTCCGATTGTTTGAGGCATCCGGAAAAAAGATTGTCCAGAGAAGACAAGGTGAGCACTACCATCAGTCCTGTGTCATGCCAACTGTAAAGCATCCTGAGACCATTCATGTGTGGGGTTGCTTCTCAGCCAAAGGAGTGGGCTCACTCACAATTTTGCCTAAGAACACAGCCATTAATAAAGAATGGTACCAACACATCCTCCAAGAGCAACTTCTCCCAACCATCCAGGAACAGTTTGGTGACGAACAATGCCTTTTCCAGCATGATGGAGCACCTTGCCATAAGGCAAAATTGATAACTAAGTGGCTCGGGGAACAAAACATAGATATTTTGGGTCCATGTCCAGGAAACTCCCCAGACCTTAATCCCATTGAGAACTTGTGGTCAATCCTCAAGAGGCAGGTGGACAAACAAAAACCCACAAATTCTGACAAACTCCAAGCATTGATTATGCAAGAATGGGCTGCCATCAGTCAGGATGTGGCCCAGAAGTTAATTGACAGCATGCCAGGGCGGATTGCAGAAGTCTTGAAAAAGAAGGGTCAACACTGCAAATATTGACTCTTTACATCAACTTCATGTAATTGTCAACAAAAGCCTTTGACACTTATGAAATGCTTGTAATTATACTTCAGTATTCCATAGTAACATCTGACAAAAATATCTAAAGACACTGAAGCAGCAAACTTTGTGGAAATTCATATTTGTGTCATTCTCAAAACTTTTGGCCACGAATGTAGAATAAAAAAGATAACTTTTTTATGTTTTACTATTTTTATTTTGATGAAATTCACTGAGGATGGTCTTCCCCTTCCTCTGAGGAGGAGCTTACACTGTGGATGTATACATAGAAAATGTACGTAATTGCTCCCCCATGTGGGGGTTCGTGCTCTCTGATTGGCTCAAAGTCAAGTTGTTGGCCACTAATGAGCATTGCGATTCTACAAGTAGAATCAGTAGATTCATCGCTACCGGGTCGGTACACAGCAGGTACCGCTTTTGTTATAGTAAGAGAAGGAACGGCCTCCCCCTGTGATAAGTACCCATCAGCAGTCTATCGGCAGTGAGATTCTTGGTGTGTTTCATGAATTACCCCTCTGTGGCGGCCTCTGACCTCTTCTGTTGTCCACAATGCGACCCCCAGCTATAGACAGGCCTGGACACTGGTCCCCCGAGCCCAGCCCAGGGCCATGGTCAAACATAGCTGTCTACTCAACCGGCGCAAACTGGCTGGTGACGATGGACGTCTCATACTTCACCCCTGGCCCCTGGACAGAAGTCTAATAATGGGGTCTGGGACTTCTATGTCCCCTGAAGCTTAACCCTAGCCCCCTCTCTAGGCTACCTGTGACCGCTAGCTAGCCATCCACATTTAGAGGTGAAGAGGTCAACATCAGAGCCAGGGGAGGAAGGCCATGGGGGCTATGGAAGGAGGGGTATAATTCAGCCTCTTTTCCTTTCTCTTCTTCTTTCTGTTCTGTTTTTTACTACCACCTTAATGAGAATGAAGCATCCCTACTGACTGTGTCAGAGGTCCCTCTGTGCAGTGGTACTGGAGCATGTTAAATTAGCCTGTTATAAAATACTGTAGCTAACAGAGCCAGTGTTCCTCCAGGAATGTTAATGATTGTGTTAAGAATGGCGCCGGAGCTATTATATGGAAGAGTGACACTCCGCCAAGCAAGCAGATGTGGCGAAAATAACTAAATTCCTATATTCCATCTGAAAAAATAACATACAATTTACGTAATAAACCCTTTGAATTTACTGATGTCTGGGGGGGACTTTCAGCAGTTTCTATAGTTGTCACCTTAGCTGCCTCATTATTTTCTTCATTAATGTATTATTATTATTATTTGTTTTTGATGCATTGGATGTGAAGGTCATTCTGTCTCGTTTTTTCTTGTTATTAATCATTGAAGTTAATACCGGTAGAGGGGAGGGAGAGGGGTATGCATGTGTTGGG
Source organism: Salmo trutta (assembly GCF_901001165.1). Classification (NCBI taxonomy): domain Eukaryota; kingdom Metazoa; phylum Chordata; class Actinopteri; order Salmoniformes; family Salmonidae; genus Salmo; species Salmo trutta. The sequence goes on from NC_042973.1 coordinate 50,844,550, forward strand.
GAGGGAAGGGTTTTGCACAATGTGCTCCCATGTAGCATGCTGTGTAACGGAACATTATCTGTGTCATATTTTGCTGATGATTGTTGAATTGTAAAAAATGACAATAAATATACTGTTAAAAAAACCCGAATAGCACCGGAGGGGATGGCCGCCATTTTATGGGCTCCTGACCAACTGTGCTATTTTGTGTGTTTTTTGTTGTTGTTTTTTTAACATCATTTGTCCGCCATCGTTTCATATAACCGAAAGGAGCTTCTGGACGTCAGAACAGCGATTACTCACCTCGAACTGGACAATGATTTTTCTTTAATGAGTTGGGCGCGAAGGCCATACTGCTCTTCCCAAACCAGGCCCATATCCCTGACATTCATATGAAGAGGAGATGCTGTTACAGAGGTCAAAGAGCCGGATGCCTGGTGAGACTGCATTGACGAGTGGATAATCCGCCTTTACCCTCCATTCTACTGGCGAACATGTAATAACTGGAAAATAAACTGGATGAGCTCCGTTCGAGACTATCCAATCAATGGGACATAAAAAACAGTAATATCCTATGTTTCACAGAGTCGTGGCTGAACAAGGACATGGATAATATACAGTTAGCGGGGTTTTCTGTGCATCAGCAAGACAGTACAGCAGCCTCCGGGGGTGGTGTGTGTCTCATTGTCAAGAACAGCTGGTGTGCAATCTCTAATATTAAGGAAGCCTCAAGGTTTTGCTCGCCTGAGGTAGAGTACCTCATGATAAGCTGTAGACCACACTATTTACCAAGAGAGTTTTCATCTATATTCTTCGCAGCTGTCTATTTACCACCACAAATCGATGCTGACTACAGTCAAGGAGCTGTATAAGGCCATAAGAAAACAAGAAAATGCTCAACCAGAGGCGGCGATCCTGCAGGAAAACTGAAATCCATTTTACGTCACTTCTACCAGCATGTTACATGTGCAACTAGAATTTTTTTTTTCTAGATCACCTTTACTCCACACACAGAAACATGTAGAACGCTCTACCTCGCCCTCCATTTGGCAAATCTGACCATAACTCTATCCTCCTGATTACTACTTTCAAGCAAAACTTAAACAGGAAGTACCAGTGATGCACTCTATACGGAAGTGGTCAGATGAAGTGGATGCTAAGCTACAGGACTGTTTCGCTAGCACAGAATGGAATATGTTCCGGGAATCATTCCATGGCATTGAGGAGTAATACCACATCAGTCACCGGTTTCATTAATCATTTCTTCGACGACATCATACCCACCGTACGTACATATCCCAACCAGAAGCCATAGATTTCGGGAAACATCCACACTGAGCTAAAGACTAGAGCTGCCGAGATAATGCCAAGAGTGTGCAAAGCTGTCATCAAGACAAAGGGTGGCTACTTTGAAGATTTTCAAATATAAAATATATTTTGATTTGTTTAACACTTTTTTGGTTACTACATGATTCCATATGTGTTATTTCATAGTTTTGATGTCTTCACTATTATTCTACAATGTAGAAAATAGTAAAAATAAAGAAACCCTGGAATGAGTAGGTGTGTCCAAACTTTTGACTGGTACTGTAGATATTCCCTCGACTAACCCGTACCCCTTCCCATTGACTCAGTACCGGTACTTGTATATAGCCTCGTTATTGTTATTTTATTGTGTTACTATTTTTCTTTTAGTTTATTTAGCACTTTTTTTTTTACTTACTTTTTTTAATACATTTTAATACATTTCACTGTAAGGTCTACTACACCTGTTATATTCGGCATGTGACAAATGCAATTTTATTGTATTTTATTTGTGCGTTTGATGGGATCCCTGACTGTGCTGAGAGAAGAAGTGTTTAACTGTTTCACTCAGAGTATTGTTGAATGCCATAGTTTGCCTTTTGAAGGCCTTGTGGGTTGTCGGGAAAACGCTTCCATGTGTGGGAAGGAAGGGAATGGATAATTTTTTTATTTTATGGCCTCCTTCGTTACAACGACTAGCCTCGGAGCGCTCACACCCTGGCGGGTTCAACCAGGCGGTCCAGAAAATGTGCCAGTTTAGCTTTGGGCTAGAAACGAACAGGAAATGGTTTCCCTCCTCCTTGGTGTGTGGTGTGTGGTGTGTCTGTGTGTGTGTGTGTGTGTGTGTGTGTGTGTGTCCCTCACCATGCAAGTGGATAAAGTGTTTAACTCGGAGGAGAGCTGGAAGAAAAGTAAGTCCCAGATGTGTGATATGTTTAGTTGCAGTTGTTTGTCTTTTTGTGTGTCAAATGTTGTGGGTTGTGTGTCCTTCTGACGCTGAGGTAGAAGTCTGGTCAGAGGTTAGTCATTCTCAGAGAGCAGGAGTTACATCCTGAACCTGGATGTTGACCCACTGAGTGCTGCTCCAACAGGAACAGAAGCAGGAAAACTAAAAGTTGTCTCTCAGATAAGGAAAGAAATAGCCTTCTTCAAAAGAAAGACATTTGAGTTTCATGTTCACTTGCTATATGTCATACTGTATACATGTTTACTCACCAGAGTTCTCACAAACTCACCAGAGATCTCAGCTTAACCTTAACCGAACTGTTGAACTGTCATTTTAAAGTCAACAAGAGCAGGACCACACATGACGGGCTTCTTCCTTTTGCTCTGTTGCTATGGCAGCAGCTTTTATGCTAGTAAGTGTGTAGTATACTTCCCATTTAGCTTTAGTCTCTGCTGTGTGTAGTATAAGACATTTTCTTTCAGCCCTAGTCTCTGCTGTGTGTAGACTGCCATGGTCCTTTGTTCAGTGATAGTGTCCTCAAATAAAGGTTGTTCCTCCCTTTAACAGCCCCGAGGAGCTCTGTCGCTCTATACTTCCCATTGTATCCAATGAGCTCCCCACTTTACAACTGGGTGAGAGGCTGTCAAATTGAGGGTGAAATACGATGACCAACCTATCCCTGACTATCATAGGATACATCCCAAATGGCACCCTATTCCCTATTTAGTGCACTGTTTTTGACCAGGGCCCAAACATTTGTGCACTATATAGGGAATAGTGTGCCATTTGGGATGCAAAACTAGATTGTACTGTAACAGTGTTGGTGATGCAGTTAGACAGGAGTGTTGGCGTTATAAAGTGGCGGCACATCTAGACTATGTATATTGCCCCGAGATGTTTTGACAGGCCACTCAGAGATGTGTTATGTAGGCATTGCTTTTGCAATGCAATTCAATGCCATTCAATGCAATTCAATGCAATGCATGGGGGAGTTCCATGATTGGAACAATATCCTGGTACTCCAGTTACATCTAAATATAATGGAATAGAATATCTCTGTGCATTGCATTCCTTTACATACTTGCAAATTCATTTGTTACATATTCCCTCACACTGCCTGACATCATATACTAGAAACCTTATTTTGCTTGTATAACTTAATACCATTATGGACTGTAATCCATTCGCAGTCAAGGTTTAAAAGTTCAGATGCAGCTATTGCAAAAATAGAAATAAAAAATGATTTTGTAATATTTTTCATTATGATTAATGACGCTCGCTGGAGGGATAAACCACACAATAATCCCTTTCAGAAAGGTTAAGTGTATAACACATTTATAACGATTACTTAACCAAATGCCCAATCCACAACATGACATTTAATACCAATGTATTTTGACATTAAAATAGCCAGGCAGCGATGTGCTCTCGCTGTTCTCAATGCTCTGTGTTCAAATGCGCCGGCGATGTGCCTGCCCAGCTGTGTGAACTGTTAAAATGGGTTATCTGAGGGTTATAAGGCTAACGAGCCTCTAAGCCCCATCCCACCACCGTCTGTCTGACTTGGGTTCGTCAGCACCCATCTAGCTAAGTCAATATCAACGCTGCCTGTTCCACCAATGACTGTTCTGCTACTGTAGCTCCACCACCACTACCAGTTGACCTTTTTCTCCCTCCTCTTTCTGACCCCTTTTCTCCCCCTCTTTCAGTGCGTAAAAATGGATTGTTATTACAGTAGAGTGATAGGGGTTTATGGGGTTCATTTATCTTTATGACTCTGGGGCTTTGTGTCAGGCTCCTCTCCTGGTGATACCCTAGGTGCATTGGCAGGTCATTAAAAGCCTCGAGAATGAGACAGTCAGGCTTCTAGCTTTTATGATAAGGTAACTCACACATCACTGGGTGCTATTCTCAACAATGGGCCCTGAACGACGACAGTAAACTGTAAACTAACCCTAAACTGCCAGGGTATACTACACTGCGCTGGGCACTGCGGGGGAGAGGAGTCCCATAGCCGAGATTGTCATGACCTTCTCGTTGCCCCTACACTGTTTCTGCTTTATAGCCTCTGTGATGGGGGTAGAGTTGAGGATATACGATAGGCTATATGCCACTTAGCAGACATTTCTATCAAAAGAAGCCCGCAAGAAAAGCAGTGCACGTTGTTAGTATGTGATCCCTGCGGGAATTGAACCCACGACTTTACCAACTGAGCCGCACATGACCACTAGTGTGATGACGTGAATTGCGATACGTAGGTCATGAACTCATACGACTGCACAGTTGTGAAATATTTGACTGGGCATCTTACAGCCCCGTGGGATTGTGCTTGCTACCCCAGACTTTTTGGTTTTACGAGTCCGTGTTCAAGGGCGAGGCCAGTTTGACCACTGAAGAATGTTGTGTGTTGTTTTATTATTGTTTGGTGTTGGTCCTGCCTCCTGACTCTTGACGTTAGTTCTGTCCTGTCATTGTCGAGGCATGCTATAGCTAGACTCTAACTGGAGGGCAACGACAGCGAGGTGAGCTTGTGGGGTGTCGTTTAACTGCATTAGAAGGTGATACAGACCAGAGACCAGGTGTGAGGTGCAGCTTGGTCAGGTGTGTGTGTGTGTGTGTGTGTGTCTGGAGCTGTAAAGCCCCCGGTGGTAGACATTTATGGATGACCCCTAAGGGTCACAGGTCAGGGGTGTGTGGAACACATACACAAGTGAGGGATGCTGGGCTTGTCTTGTGGTCAAACCTTGAACTGTGAAATTGTCAGAGACCCCTTTCTAACAATAGAGTTGTTCCGCAGCCAGCTTCAGAATGGAAGAAAATGTTTTTCTTTTTTTATGTACTGTGTCTGGTAGAGTGGAATAAGAAACATTTACATGAAAGACATGGCCGAAATGGTTTACGTCTTTTGACATTGACTTGAAATTATGTATTGATAGATTCAGTCATGAAACTTAAGAGTTGTATAATTGATGAAAGATTGGGCTCGCGAGTGGCACAGCGGTCTAAGGCACTGCATCTCATTGCTAGAGGCGTCACTACAGACCCTGGTTCGATTCCAGGCTGTATCACAACTGGCCGTGATTGGAATTCCCATAGGGCGTCGCACAATTTTCCCAGCGTCGTCCGGGTTTGGCCGGGGTAGGCCGTCATTGTAAATAAGAATTTGTTCTTAACTAACCTACCTAGTTAAATTAAAATTGAAAAAAATAAAATGTATATGGATTCAGGCAAATTTCAGAGCCGCATTGAAGTGACTTGCAATCCACGAGTGCCACTGCAACACTCTTCCATGTGCATTGGCCCTTTGAACCAGTTAGTCAACTTTCTTCCAATCAAGATGAGAAGGAAGTCTGACAATTTCAATATCGCCACATAGCCAACGTAGAAATCTACAGTCATATTTCCATAGTTTGTAGATATTACATCCCGTTTAGTGACTTTCTGTTAAAACCACTTAACAATTTCTATCTGTTTCTTATCACTATTCTATAGAATTCCTGTAACTGATGTTTTTCCAACTCAACCTTGTCTTGGTCTGAATAACCTGCAGGCAGGATGCAGAGTTGTCCCTCCCTCTATGACTTGCTAATGAGGCAGGGGCAGAAGGTCATTTGGGTCAGTACAAAGGGTTGTGGCCTGCGCTGGGACCTGCTGTGTGGTGTCAGTGGGGCACCCCGGCCTTGGCTGCAACAATGGCTTTGTCCACAGACACACACACACACAGTACACACACTCAAACAAAAGCATACACACACTATTCTTTTCAGTGAAATCAACAAGCATCCATATTAGGATAAAGCCTGATATTTCCCTAACTCTGAGGTGGCTAGGCCTGCGGTGTCCCCCATAATGATGTAGCTAGGAACTTTGTTTAGACATGGACAGACCTCCAGCCACCACAGAGGAAGCCCAGGGTGACAGTCTCCACAACCTCAGCCTCAGCCTGAGGCAATAGACAACAGGAAGAACTTCTTCACCTTTTACACATTCCTTTCCTCAGGACAGGAAGGAGACAGAGAGGGAGAGGTCAACAGTCCTGTGAAGTTGGGTTCAATTTCATTTCAATTCAGCCAAGTCAGGGAGTTTGGAATTTCATTTTACTTCCTGAATTGACTGAATTAAAATGGAATTGACTCCAGACCCGCTGTCCTGCTTGCTCATATCTGGGGGAGTTTCTGTCAGTTGTTCCTTAGTCAAAGGCCACTGAACAGAGGCAATACACAACACTCAACACATCATACATTCGGCACAATGGTTCCAGCACGTTTGTCAGTGAACCGGTGCCAATGTAACCTTTCAACCCTACACAGATTTCGGAGCTGAAATTGTAAGCTTGTGACACTTAGAAAAGTTTATTATCCTCTCTCTGTCTAAAATGTCTGACCTCCTACCCCCTGAGACTAGCTGATAATAGAGCTTCCTTGTGGAAGTGGTTCATTTGTATTGAGACCATAGAGACTACTTTTGTTATTCTTATGTAAAGCACCCCTGTGGATTGAATCCAGAGTTGCATTATTCTTTCTCTGTGATGGGGTCTTGCTCACGTCATTGTTGACTAGGAAAGTAAGGGAGGACTTTCAGCAGGCAGTCGTTCAGTGTCGTAGGGGACAGGGAGAAGTGGTCAATGGTCATGTGATGGGAAATGTTTTCTTGGCACACTCAGACTGAGACTGCATGCATCTTACAACACTACCCTCCTTAAAGAAGCATAGGTCACACTGTGTCACATCAGAAAATACAAGACGCGAGGTTCTAATAAAAGAAGATAAACAAAACCTGGAAACAACACTGAACACTTCCCACAGTTCCTGCAACCGTTTTAATAGGGGAAGGAGATATAGGAATGTCATGTGAGAGCCATTGTCGCTGTGGGGTTGACCACCATCAGTCTGGTGGTAACCCAAGCTGTGGCATTTGTCGCTGATGCAATGTGATGTGATGCACTCGTCGGTGAAAGAGTTCCTGTGGGGAAGGCTCACTGGTGGTTCTCATTTGATGAGTGTTTGAAGTGTGAGAGGAGGGTCACCAAAGGGCGGAGACACCCTGAGCCTGGCCCTGCCTCTGAGTGGCTGGGTTAGGGGTTAGGGGTGGGAAGAGGGGATTTACGGAGGTGGGAGAGTGTGGGAGTAGTGGGATGATCATCTGGTTGAACAGCCCTCCACACACACCCTCAAACAGTCCGTTTACACACAGAGAACACACACCTCTGGTTTTACAGTCTTTCCCTACTTTGATATGGAATGTGGCTGTGCTGACAGCTCTGGAAGAGGGAGAGAAGGCAAAGGAGGGGGGGGCTAGGCTGCTGTGAGCCTGTTACTGTCCTGGATTTAGTAGAGCTACAGTAGAGGGAAACTGGAGAGAGGAGAGGAGGCTCCTGTCTTGGATTGTGAGTTACAGTAGAGGGAGACTGGAGAGAGGAGAGGAGGCTCCTGTCTTGGATTGTGAGTTACAGTAGAGGGAGACTGGAGAGAGGAGAGGAGGCTCCTGTCTTGGATTGTGAGTTACAGTAGAGGGAGACTGGAGAGGAGGTTGAGCCAGCAGAAGCTGAAAGAGGAGAGGTTGCTGTCCTGGATCTTTGAGCTACCGTAGAGGGAGATTGGAAGAGGAGAGGCTGAGCCGAGAGCCATGTAGCCCAGAGCCAGTGGAGAATAACGGACAGGATTTAGTAGTGATAAGAGCCTGCTCAGGAGAGCTTTCTGCACAGAGGTAAGACCACTAAGGGCTCCGCCAAAGGAACTTTACAATAGTGGATAAAAAAAAAAGCTGATTTTCAATGGCATGTATCCTAGTTGTACCGGTATTGCATAAAAAATACATTTGACATTTAAAATGGGATACTTTGACATTTTTAAATGTCTCACACTTAGCGGTGACTTCTAGGTGTAAAATGGATTTAAATAGTGATTTTAACTGTTTTATTGGTAAGATGGTCGCATTTTTTAATTTTTTGTTGTTGTACTCAGTCCCTTCCTTTTAGGGGAACAAATGATTGAATATGCATGCATTCTAAGTGGTGTGCTAGTATGGACATTGGTGATCAGAATTTAGGCTTGCTGAGTCTGAGATTTTGGGTCCTGTAATGCTATATGAATTTGATCAGTAGGGTGGTTGATGTTGAGCCAGCCGTGTGACAGCTGCATGTGTGTTGAGAACCGGGTACAGGCCAGGCAGGCTGTCGCGTGCAGGTGGTCCTTCTCTCAGTCCATGGCAGGCAGGGTTAGAAGTTCTGAGGGTTAGGAGTTCCCTCTCTCACACCCATTTGATCTTGGAATAACACCCCCCCCCCGCGATGGCGGGAGGCACAGAGGTCAGCCAAACTGTAGCCTGCCAGCAACTCTTTGATATGGGACAGACAGGGTTGTGAGAAACTCCTATTTTAAAGATGATGTCAATCGTATTCTCCTGGTATTTTCCAGATTACTCTTCGTAAAATAACTTGGACAGTTCTTTCCGCTCATGTTTTCCATACATTGGATAGTTGGATAATATATGTATTGGATGACACGTTTTTATTTAATTCATGTGAAAAGATTGCGGAGTTGATTCACAGAGATCCAATTATTTCAAATCTGAAATACTTGTACCTTTTCCAAATGGTTTATATGTAGGCTAGTGTTTCTTTATTTAAGTGCCAGGTATCGTACAAGGGGCTGGTTTTATCAAGTGCCAACAGGTGACAAGTCGTAATCTGAGTACACGTGTTCATTTGATTTGAGATCATCTGTTCTGCACATCGTGACTAGAGAAACATCTTGTTCGACAGACGGAGAGAAAAAAGACTTGTCTGAATATGAACTGGAGAACCTGAGACTTTTGAACTGAATATATTGTTTTCTCTGCAGGGCCCATCCTTAATGACACCAGCGCGCACTACTTTTAGTGCGCTACTTTTATGGGCCCCGGTCAAAAGTAGTGCACTATATAGGGAATATGGTGTCATTTAAGGATGGACCCTAGGTCTACTTGCAGAGAAAACAATATATTCAGTTCAAAAGTCTCAGGTTCTCCAGTTCATATTCAGTGACACACATGTAGACCCTATCCAGAATGAGTCTGCGGGTGAGTCTGCGGGTGAGTCTGCGGGTGAGCCCGCGCCGAATCAGACATGTACAGCCCAGACCCGCTGACAGAGTCGCGTGTGATCCGTGTGCTTGTTGGGTTGTGGGCTTGTCCGTCACGCGTCTCTTTGAGGAATTATGACAGTAATTCAGACCAGCAGCTGGTTGTCTTCCCTCTTCCTCTCACAAAGGGTTGTTTGTCTAATGTAGTAGATTATTTTCGTGTGCATGTCTACACAATAGTATCTATATTTGGAGGACACCTTTTCAATCAATGAGTTTAGACAGGGGATGCCATTGAACTGAGTGGCTGCCAATCATGACTCGAGGTTTAAATGATCTTGCGGGACTGTCACTTTCATTAAATCTGCAGTGAACATGAAGCATATGTCCGGACACTTGTGGTATCGCCTCTCTATCCTGGCTCTATGGCAGTAGCACAGCCCCTGTCATTTTCCTCATACCATGACTGAAGTTCACTCTTCATTGTAATCCTTGGTGCATTTAGCATTTCCATAGGAGTCAATAGTCACTGGTTATCCCAGCATGGTCTACCTCTAACCTGCCAATCCCCCCTCCTCCCATGCTACCCAGACCCCTGCAGTCTTGAATGTTTAACAGCCTTTGTAAAGATTCTTGTTAATAACATGGCTTTACTTTGGGAGCCTCGGATTCATATCTGACTGATTTGCCAAAACGGAGACCTTGTAGCCCCCAGCCGGGAGGGACTGGGTGGGCGGTGGGCGAGAGGGGGCCACAGGAACTAACCACAAGTCCCTTGTGGGTGCTATCTTTTCAACTCAGCCCGTAAAGGTTTGAGAGTTTGTCAGAATTCGGTGTGTGTACGATGGCTTGTACAGTCAGTCAGTAGATTTGAAACAAAGTTGGCTGACATCTGAGGTGAGAATTAGCATACATGCCGATGTGGTTCAAGGAACGGCGTTGCTAAACACATGAGGTATTGTCTCAGTATCCTGTATTCATGTTTCACCTATCTGGATCTGGCTATATCTCAGACTTGACATTCTTCTGAGGGAGGTCCTGCTCTGAGAGATCAGTGAAGAGAGGCTTCGTCTCTGACATGTGAAAGCAAACATCTCTCTCGTTCTCTCTCTCCCTCTCTTTTTCTCTAATGAAAGTCATATGTCCCCCCCCCCATAAAGCAAAGCCCATGCTGCTACAGTCATGTTCGCTCTCTACTCTGCTCTACGCTCTGGCTGACCTTTCTCTATAGTTAGCCTCTATCTCCCCAACACACTACACTCTGGGTCCTCAAACAAGGCCACATGTTTTAAAGTTATTTCAGTCTCATTTGCAAGTCAATAGATGTGAATAGAACGAGAAGTGTCTTATTTCGCACCTCTGACTGAAGACAAGTTATCTTGGTTTGAAAGACGCCAACCACCGTGAATGCAGCAGAGATAACAGAGATCATCTTCAGGAGAGAGGGGGGGGGGCAGAGAGAGAGAGAGAGAGAGAGAGAGAGAGACACAGAAAGAGAGACAGTAGAGATAACCAGGCTCTTGATGGAACATGCCTACCACAGTTGATTCACTATGAAAGGCTCTATTGTTGAATGCTGAAGCTGCTCCGCAAGGTGTTTTAAGTGGGAGGTGTCTATCGTACCAACCCCATCTGCCTGACTTGACACCTCCTAGCACAATGCAGACATGCATCATGGTACAACGCTGAAGCATCCACTTCTACAGGCGTCATCCATCATGCTCGTGTCTGAGTGGATGCACTGTGTGTCTTGTTGTGTGTGAGCAGCCTTGTGGAGGGCAGGCATGCCAGGTGTTGGCATGAGTGAGATATGGGTTATTGGGAGGAAGGGTGTTCAGGCAGGCAGGCTGTCCTTAAGTGGAGTGCTGTTCTGTGGGTATGAATAGCTGTTTGGTAGCTGCCTGTCTGGCTGTCTGCCTGCCTGCCCTGTGCTGGGCAGTTAATCACTCATTCCTCAGGAGGTCCAGGCACTAGGCATGCGGACTGTGCTGCTCTCTGTGTGTGTGTGTGTGTGTGTTCTGCTGCCGCTATCTCAAAGAGAGTCGTAACTAAACGAGAAACAGGACGCAGGGCATACAGCTGACACTTAAACAGTTTGGCCTCTTGTCAGTGGAGGGGTGTGTGTGACCGCTTGCCTGGCTGCTTGCATATTTGTCTTTGTGTGCGTGTGTGAGTGAGAACCACACTCAGGCATCCATGCATATATGCCATTCTGAGAGAGAGAGAGAGAGAGAGAGAGAGAGAGAGAGAGAGAGAGAGAGAGAGAGAGAGAGAGAGAGAGAGAGAGAGAGAAATAGAAAAACGGAGAGAGAGAAATAGAAAAAACGGAGAGAGGGAGAAATAGAAAAACGGAGAGAGAGAGAGAAATAGAAAAATGGAGAGAGAGAGAGAGAAATAGAAAAAAACGGGGAGAGAGAGAAATAGAAAAAACGGAGAGAGAGAGAGAAATAGAAAAACGGAGAGAGAGAGAGAAATAGAAAAAACGGAGAGAGAGAGAGAAATAGAAAAAACGGAGAGAGAGAGAGAAATAGAAAAAACGGAGAGAGAGAGAGAAATAGAAAAAACGGAGAGAGAGAGAGAAATAGAAAAAACGGAGAGAGAGAGAGCAATAGAAAAATGGAGAGAGAGAGAGAGAAATAGAAAAAAACGGGGAGAGAGAGAAATAGAAACACGGAGAGAGAGAAATAGAAAAACGGAGCGAGAGAGAAATAGAGAAATAGAAAACGGAGAGAGAGACAGAGAGAAATAGAAAACGGGGAGAGAGAGAGAGAAATAGAAAAACGGAGAGAGAGAAATAGAAAAACGGAGAGAGAAATAGAAAAACGGAGCAAGAGACAGAGAGAAATAGAAAACAGCGAGAGAGACAGAGAGAAATAGAAAATGGAGAGAGAGAAATAGAAAAATGGGAGAGAGAGAGAGAAATAGAAAAACGGGGAGAGAGAGAGAAATATAAAAACAGGGAGAGAGAGAGAGACTGTATATATACATAATATGACATTTGAAATGTCTTTATTCTTTTGGAACTTCTGTGAGTGTAATGTTTACGGTTCATTTTTGTTTATTTCACTTTTATTTATTATCTACTTCACTTGCTTTGGCAATGTTAACATATGAAACATATGTTAACATTGCCATTAAAGTCCTTGCCATTAAAGCCCTTGAATTTAATTTAAATTAATTGAGAGAGTGAATTCTGGCCCACTACTGTCACGCCTGACTTCTTCAAAGGCACCAGTCAAGTGTGGCTGGTTTTCTCAGCTGTGTCCCCACAGCCCTCCCCAACCCTGTGTGCCTGCCTAGCTGTGGGGGGTGGAAGCAGGGGTACAAGCGGGGTGTGCTGACCACTGGCTGGGGAGGGCTGTGGAGTCTCCCTCAGAGCTGTAGAGCTGTGGCCCTTCCTTTGAGAAATGGCCACAACCGCCTATTAATTTACTCCGTGCCTGTATGTCATACAAGGCCTTTCAGCATGACTTGTACAGCTCAGAGTAGCATTTGTATAGTATGTAGTAGTTGTAGTCGCCGCCGCTGCAGCAGTAGTAGCATTGGTAGAACTGTACTACTGCTACTTGAATGTTGTATGCCTAATGAATGTGTTTTCCTTCCATCCTTACAGAGCAAAACTGTCTTGTATGTCAAAGCTGTTTTGTCATTGCTCTCTTGAAATGTAGTCAAAGACACAACAGTAGGCTGCACGCAAAAAACTGAGGAGGCCCTGAAACCTTCAGCTGCCTCAGCTCAGTGATTTCAGTGACAAGACAGAGTAGTCCCCTTGCTTATCCACTTCTCAATTTATCTCCGCAAGCGTGCACACTGCTCTCCTGTGTGGCCGGTCAGCTGTGTGGGTGGGTGTGGGTGTGTTCGTGCATGCGTGTGCACGCTTGCGTGCGTGTGGTGGGTCAGCGTTGCGGCGAGTCATTCTTTGATCCATCTGCCCTATTTCTATCTCTCCGTGTCAGGGTCCACTCTTCTGTCGTCCCCATCTTTCCATCCATCCATCCATCCATTGCTCTCTTCCTCGCCCTGGCCTCCCCCGAGTCCCCTCTGTCTCTTCCCTATATCCATTCCAAAGAATAAAGGATGATCAGAGAGACAGACAGACACCCTCTTCCCTCTCTCGCTGTGGCAGGTTGAAAAACAAACAGCCGAGGAGAAGGAGAAGCGAGGGAAGGAAAGAAAAAGGAGAGAGAGGGGCAAAGAGCAGGGGAATTTGGACATTCCCCATATGGCTCTGGGATCCACAGGGATTTGCGCATACTAAGGCCAGGGTACTGTTGTTTATACAGAGCTACAGTGAGGAACCCTTTATCTTGAGATCTTACATCCAATATATTAGCCTCATATAGAGAGATCACATTTGATTTGTCACATGCTTTGTAAACAACCGGTGAGGCTACCAGTGAAATGCTTACTTACGGGCCCTTCCCAGCAATGCAGAGAGGAAAAACTGAGAAATAATAGAAAAACAATAACACAAGGAGTAAATACACAATGAGGAACGATAACTTGGCCATATACACAGGTTACCAGTAGAGTCATTGTGCAGTGGTACGAGGTAATCGAGGTAGATATTTACATATAGGTAGGGATAAAGTGACTAGGCAACAGGATAGATAATAGACAGTAGCAGCAGCGTATGTGATGAGTTAAAAGAGTTAGTGCAAAAAAGTGTCAATGCAGATTGTTAAATAGTTAACCAATAGCTACCCGGACAAACTATTTAGTAGTCTTATGGCTTGAAGCTGTTGAGGGTCCTGTTGGTTCCAGACGTGGTGCATCGGTACCGCTTGCCGTGCGGTAGCAGAATGAAGAGTTTTTAGGGCCTTCCTCTGACACCGCCTGGTATAGAGGTCCTGGATGGCAGTGAGCTCGGCCCCAGTGATGTACTTGGCTTTACGCACTACCCTCTGTAACACCTTGCGGTCGAATGCCAAGAAGTTGCCATACCAAGCGGGGATGCAGCCATGCAAATGGCTCTCAATGGTGCAGTTGTAAAACTTCTTGAGGATCTGAGGACCCATGCCAAATATTTTCAGCCTCCTGAGGGGGAAGAAGTGACTGTGTGGACCATGATCATTCCTTAGTGATGTGGACACCTAGGAACTTGAAGCGCTCAACCTGCTCCACTACAGCCCCGTCGATGTGGATGGGGGCGTGCTCAGCCCTCCGTTTCCTGTAGTCTACGATCAGCTCCTTTGTCTTGCTGACGTTGAGGGAGAGGTTGTTGTCCTGGCACCACACTGCCAGGTCTCTGACCTCCTCCCTGTAGGCTGTCTTATTGACGTCAGTGATCAGGCCTACCACCGTAGTGTTGTCTGAAAACATAATGATGGTGTTGGAGTCGTGCACGGCCACGCAGTCGTAGGTGAACAGGGAGTACAGGAGTGGACTAAACACACCCCTGAGGGGCCCCAATGTTAAGGGTCAGCGTGGCGGATGTGTTGTTGCCTACCCTCACCCCTGGGGGTGGCCAGATAGGAAGTCCAGGATCCAGTTGCAGGGAGGTGTTTAATCCTTTACTTAGCGATGAGTTTGGAAGGGAACTACGGTGTTGAACACTGAGCTGTAGTCAATGAACAGCATTCCCACGTAGGTGTTCCTATTGTCCAGGTGGGAAAGGACAGTGTGGAGTGCAATAGAGATTGCGTCATCTGTGGATCTGTTGGGCTGGTATGCAAATTGGAGTGGGTCCAGAGTGTCTGGGATGATGGTGTTGATGTGAGCCATGACCAGCCTTTCAAAGCATTTCATGTTTACAGATGTGAGTGCTACTGGGCGATAGACATTTAAACAGGTTACCTTGGCGTTCTTGTGCACAGGGACTATGGGAGTCGGCTTGAAACATGTAGATATTACAGTCTGGATCAGGGAGAGGTTGAAAATGTCAGTGAAGACACTTGCCAGCTGGTAAGTGCATGCTCTGAGTACGTGTCCTGGTAATCCGTCTGGCCCTGCGGCCTTGAATGTTAACCTGTTTAAAGGTCTTACTCCAGCTACGGAGAGCGTGATCACACAGTCGTACGGAACAGCTTGTGCCCTCATGCATGGTTCAGTGTTGCTAGCCTCGAAGCAAGCATATAAGTAATTTAGCTCATCTGGTAAGCTCGCGTCACTGGACAGCTTGTTATCCGTGATAGTTTGCAAACCCTGCAACATCCGAAGAGCATGAGAGCCGGTGTAGTAAGATTCAATCTTGGTGCTATATTGATGCTTTGCCTGTTTGATGGTTCATGGGAAGGTGTAACGTGATTTCTTATAAGCGTCCGGATTAGTGTCCCGCTCCTTGAAAGCGGCAGCTCTAGCCTTTAGCTCAGTGCAGATGTTGCCTGTAATCCATTGGTTCTGGTTGGGATATGACGTACGCACGCTGTAGGAACGACATCGTCAATGCACTTATTAATGAAGCCGGTGACTGATGTGCCTTAATGCCATCGGATGAATCCCGGAAACATATTCCAGTCGGTGCTAGCGAAACAGTCCTGTAGCTTAGCATCTGCTTCATCTGACCGCTTCAGTCATTTGGTACTGGTACATCCTGTTTGAGTTTTTGCTTGTAAGCAGGAATAAGGAGGATATAGTTAGGTGATCTAGGTTTTTTTGCCTCTAGTTGCACAGGTGACATGCTGATAGAAATTGGGTAAAACGGATTTGAGTTTTCCTGCATTAAAGTCACTGGCCACTAGGAGCACTGCCTCTAGGTGAGCATTTTCTTGTCTGCTTTTGGCCCTATACAGCTTGTTGAGTGCGGTCTTAGCATCGGTTTGTGATGGTAAAAATAAAAATGGTAAGTATTTTGGTAAATAACATGGTCCACAAGATGAACCTCGAGACTCCAGAAGCTCTTTCGGTCATAGGAAACGTTGGCGGAAACATTACGTACAAAAAAGTTGAGATCAGCATGAAAAAATACACAAAATAGAACAATTGGTCAGGAGCCCGTAAAACTGCCACTATTCCCTCCTTTAAACATAGAGCTCTGGTTAAAAGTACTACACTATCTACTGTAGGGTGCCATTTGGGATGCAACCATTGCTTTAGCCTTATATATGTTACCCTCAATCATATAGAGACAGTGTCATGATGAGCTACACTGAGTGTACAAAACATTAAGAACGCCTTCCTAATATTGAGTTGCATCCCTCCTTTTTTTCGCCCTCAGAACATCCTCAATTCGTCATGGAATGGACTCTACAAGGTGTCAAAAGCATTCCACAGGGATGCTGGCCCATGTTGACTCCAATGCTTCCCTGTCCTTTGGGTGGTGGACCATTGATACACACAGGAAACTGTTATGTGTGGAAAAACCCAGCAGCGTTGTAGTGCTGGCACCTACTACCATTACCTATTCAAAGGCACTTACAGTACATTCCGAAAGTATTCAGGCCCCTTGACTTTTTCCACATTTTGTTACGTTATTATTCTAAAACTGATAAAAAAAATAAAAATGACCATCATCAATCTTCACACAATACCCCATAATGACAATGCGAAAACAAGTTTTTAGAAATGTTTGCTAATAAAAAAAAAGAAATACCTTATTTACATAAATATTCAGACCCTTTGCAATGAGACTCGAAATTGAGCTCAGGTGCATCCTGTTTCCATTGATCATCGAGATGTTTCTACAACTTGATTGCAGCCCACCTGTGGTAAATTCAATTGATTGGACATGATTTGGAAAGGCACACACCTGTCTATATAGGGTCCCACAGATGACAGTGCAAGTCAGAGCAAAAACCAAGCCATGAGCTTGAAGGAATTGTCTGAGAGCTCCGAGACAGGATTTGGTCGAGGCACAGATCGGGTGTAGGGTACCAAAACTTTCTGCAGCATTGAAGATCCCCAAGAACACAGTGGCCTCCATCATGCTTAAATGGAAGAAGATTATAAACACCAAGACTCTTGCTAGAGCTGGCCGCCCGGCCAAACTAAGCAATAAGGGGAGAAGGGCCTTGGTCAGGGAGGTGACCAAGAACCCGATGGTCACTTTGACATTGCTCCAGAGTTCCTCTGTGGAGATGGGAGAATCTTCCAGCACTCCACAAATCAGGCCGTTATGGTAAAGTGGCCAGACAGAAGCCACTCCTCAGTAAAGTCACATGACAGCCCGCTTGGAGTTTGCCAAAAGGCACTTAAAGGACAGAGCTTGCTCAGGAATGGCAGCAGGCAGGTGTGAGTGCATCTGCACGCACAGTGAGGCGAAGACTTTTGGAGGATGGCCTGGTGCAAGAAGGGCAGCAAAGAAGCCACTTCTCTCCAGGAAAAACATCAGGGACAGACTGATATTCTACAATAGGTACAGGGATTGGACAGCTGAGGACTGGGGTAAAGTCATTTTCTCTGATGAATCCCCTTTCGGATTGTTTGGGGCATCCGGGAAAAAAAGCTTGTCCGGAGAAGACAAGGTGAGCGCTACCATCAGTCCTGTGTCATGCCAACTGTAAAGCATCCTGAGACCATTCATGTGTGGGGTTGCTTCTCAGCCAAAGGAGTGGGCTCACTCACAATTCTGCCTAAGAACACAGCCATGAATAAAGAATGGTACCAACACATCCTCCGAGAGCAACTTCTCCCAACCATCCAGGAACAGTTTGGTGACGAACAATGCCTTTTCCAGCATGATGGAGTACCTTGCCACAAGGCAAAAGTGATAACTAAGTGGCTCGGGGAACAAAACATCGATATTTTGGGTCCATGGCCAGGAAACTCCCCAGACCTTAATCCCATTGAGAACTTGTGGCCAATCCTCAAGAGGCGGGTGGACAAACAAAAACCCCACAAATTCTGACAAACTCCAAGCATTGATTATGCAAGAATGGGCTGCCATCAGTCAGGATGTGGCCCAGAAGTTAATTGACAGCATGCCAGGGCGGATTGCAGAGGTCTTGAAAAAGAAGGGTCAACACTGCAAATATTGACTCTTTGCATCAACTTCATGTAATTGTCAATAAAAGCCTTTGACACTTGTGAAATGCTTGTAATTATACTTCAGTATTACATAGTAACATCTGACAAAAAATATCTAAAGACACTGAAGCAGCAAACCTTGTGGAAATTAATATTTGTGTCATTCTCAAAACCTTTGGCCACGACTGTATATCTGTGGTCTTGCCAGTTCACCCTCTGAGTGGCACACATACACAATCCATGTCTCAATTGTCTCAAGGCTTTAAAATCCTTCTTTAACCGGTCACTTCCCCTTCATCTACACTGATTGAAGTGGATTTAACAAGTGCCATCAATAAGGGATCATAGCTTTCACATCGATTCACCTGGTCAGACTATGTCACGGAAAGAGCAGGGGTTCTTAATGTTTTGTACACTCAGTGTATAACTCATCTGTCTCTGAAGCATGTGCTGTACAGATAAGGTGATAAGGTGAGATTTTAAAGTGCGAGTCTGCTCGGCCTGGTTTTGCTCTGACGTCTGTGCTGAAAGGAAAAGTAATTGCAGCATGAAGGTGGAATGTGCAGTCCATTGTTGAAGTCGATGTAGAGTTCAGGTACTGTAATACAAGCAGTCTGTAAAGGTCTCACAACAAGTCAAGACACCACCTCATAAAATGAACTTGCAAACTGGGGGAGTTTTATAATGGTTTTCGACCCAAGCCACATGAGGGGGATCCATCATGAGGAAACACTGCCACAATGGCAAAAAATAGTACCATTGTGATTGGGAATCGTAAAGGCAAATCGTCACCAGAAGAACTTAAGTGTTACCCAGATCCCCTCAGCGCCTTTTGGGGAAAACATCCCACATGAAAGTGGTGGTATAGTGACTCAGTGACTGCTGAGTGAGATTCCTGGAACGGTGGGGGGGGGGGGGGGGTTATAGCAACTATAGTGGATGGGTTACCAGTCCATATCAGTACAGCTTGGTTTGGCTCGGCTCGGTTGGACTCAGTAGTGTGAAAAGCTTATACTTTCGCCCCTGAAGTAACACATCCCTCTCTCCTTCTTTCTCTCTGCAGTAGAAGGCGTGGTGTGTGATGAACCTGGAGAGTGCGTGTGGTTACCAGGTTGGGGTTCGGGGCCCACGGGCTGTGATGGAGCAGAAGGTCAAAAGTCGACTGAACTATGGCTTCCAGAGGAGCTCCACGTCAGACGACGACTCCGGATGTGCCCTGGAGGAGTACGCCTGGGTACCGCCCGGCCTCAGACCAGAACAGGTGAGACGCGCCAAAATCTACACAGCACCCCCATTTCTAATGCATGCCCCTTAAATTCAACACTATATGCCACTAATATGTCACATATGCAATACAACCGCTGTTCCCCTGTTCCACAAAATGACACAAGGCAGTATGTGATGATTACTTGTGGGAATTGAACCCACGACCTTGCCGTTTCTAATGTCATGCTCTTACCAACTTTTTATTTTAATTTTATTTTACCTTTATTTAACTAGGCAAGTCAGTTAAGAACAAATTCTTATTTTCAATGACGGCCTACCAGGGAACAGTGGGTTAACTGCCTTGTTCAGGGGCAGAACGACAGATTTGTACCTTGTCAGCTCGGGGATTCGATCTTGCAACCTTTCGGTTACTAGTCCAACGCTCTAACCACTAGGCTACCTGCACAAAAGGCCCAGAAGCAGATTCGCTTGTTTAGATAGGAGCTGAAAAATACCACAGTAGCTTTCTCTGTCATTATTCTCCTTGTCATAACTCCATTAGGTAAATTACCAGGCCTCCTCAGGTTTTTGGGGTGGTGGGCAGTGCAGCGGGAGGGCTTGTCAACCTGAAGCAGGACAAAGCTGCCTGTCTTTAACTGTTTAACTGTCACCGTGGCACTTTGACCCTTGGGGCCACTGGGCTGGTTACTACTTTGCCCCTCGGGGCCGTTGACCACCACTGAAGGCTACTTTACGAGGAAGGGTCATTACAGACACCAGATAAAAAGGTGGGATGTTCTTGTCTCCTGTTTAGAGGGGGCTTCCTGCTGCTCTATTGCCCCCTATATCCACCTCCCCAGGCCAGGGGTTACAGAACAGTACACTGACAAGACGCCCTTCTTCCAGGGCTGTGTGTTTCTCCACTGTAGTGATCACCCCATAATGTGCACTACAGGGCTGTTCCACAGAATAGCTGCTGTAAAGGCATTACAGTTAACCCATGCATTTACACACAAAGGGGAGGCTTTAGAGGCAGGGTCTCCCTGTTGCTTCGGTCCCTTCTCTCCCCTTTCTCTCCCCCGATCACCCTTCATTGCTTCCACGTGTGCTTTTTAAAGGGAGGGAGAGGGGGATAGATTGAGGGGAGTAAGGGAAGGGAGGGAGAGAGTGAGAAAGACAGATGAGAGAAGGAAGGGAAGGAGGCCTCCCCGGTACTTGGGAGAGTGCCACATAACACAAGTGGACTCTGTTTGTGACAGGCCTGTAAAAGGCAGCCGTGGCGATGCCCGCTCCGAGCTGAGCCTGGTGTTGCCAGCAACCAGCAGGACGGGGTGAGCAATGGGGGCCTGATCCACGACTAAAGGCCTTCTCCAGCATCTGATCTGCCAGATCTCCACTAATCACTAGCAGACTTTTCCATGCCCGAGTGTGTAAATAAAAATATACACATCCTGTCTCTAAGTGGCTTTGGGGTGGTGCTTGACAAGTCTGTCTGTCTCACAAGAAAGGAGCCCGCGATGTGCTGACTTTTAGAGTAGGGATACACAAACGCACGCACATGCCCACCGCACGCACATACATGCACGCAGCACATTATCCAGGGACAGTCTGGGTAGGTATATTATTATTCCTAATGTACTGAATAATATCTATCTGGGCCAGTGAAATAGGTTAAGAGAAATCTGTGAAGGTGCTCTTCTTTCAACAGGGAACTAGAAAAAGGTCAGGACTGTTTTCATGTTCTTAACCAAGAACATTTGACTTTCATGTTACTTCACAGTATAGGTAACCCTCCGGGCTAATTTGTTTGTGTGGTAGGTGGAAGCATGGCGCTACCAACGCCAAGGTTCAATTCTCGCTTGGATCAAATATACATACTAAAAGAAAAATGAATTTGTTCCTGTCTCTAAACATCTCTCTTTTGCTGTCTATATTCCAGGTCCAGCTGTATTTCTCCTGTCTGCCTGAGGACAAGGTCCCTTATGTTAACAGTCCCGGAGAGAAGTTCAGAATCAAACAACTCCTGTATCAACTGCCTCCACATGACAATGAGGTAAGAGATAGACCCCAAAGAGTTTGTGTGTGTATGTGCATGCATGGGTGTGTGTAGTTCATAAACTGTGTGTGTCTATACTCTGTGTGTGTTTATGTATGCGTCATAAAATGCATCCCAGTGAGACCTCTCATTAAAGGCATCGTAACAGGGCAGGTCTCACAGAAGGACAGCACCCATTTCCCCCAAATCCATCCCTCCCATCCCCTTTTTTGGACTCAATGTTGTTTGAAGAGCTGTGTCCGACCCTTGCCCTTCACTGCCTTTTAGTTAACCTCTGTTTAAGACCAACTACCTACCAGGGTTGGTGGCAATTCCATTTAAATTCAGACTAGAAATAAACTTCAAGTCCAATTCTCCAAGCATCAACAACATTTTATTTGACTTCCAGTTGACGGAGTTGAAATGGAATTCACTCCATCCCTGTCACCTATAGCTCCACGCCATTCTGGTCATGCGTGGGAGGACAAGACATTCACGTTGCCAGCGTCAGAGTTTTTAGTCCCTTGGTCCCACGCTGGGTCACAGACTGAAATGGCGTGGGCACAATACGTCTTTTGACATAAAGATTTGATGATGTTTGCTGGGAGCCCCCGCTAGCAGGATCCCTGTCATAGCTGTGGTCTTTATGGGGACAGAACTGTGGGACGGCGAGGCATTACGGGGACAGAACTGTGCGACGGGGGACGCTGCTGAAAGAGAAAGAGTCTTTCTTTATGCCACCGCCACTAACAGTGGCATCACTGCCTGAGCTGCCTACCCTGCGTCTCTTTGTTGCTCGCCCTCTCGTGATTTCACTCTAAACACAACCCTTGTTTGTGTAAACTGTTAATGTCTGCTTTCCCTTGTTAGCGGTTTAGGAGGGAGACATCAAAAAGGGAGTGTTAAAAAATAAAATAGTTCTCAGAGCTAAGCCAGGCTTAGGTTTAGGGTGGAGGTTTTGGAGTGGGGATGACGGAGGTGGAAGGGCAAGAGGAGGGAAAGAGATGGCTTAGTTGAACATGCCCTGCTATGTAGCTCAACTCGCTCTCTGTCTTATGATGATTGAAGGACTGATCTGTGTGTGTTTCACTAAAACACTAAAATACCTATTTCCTCCTAGTTTGACGTCGACTCCACTCCCTCATGTTGGTTGCCACTCTTTGTTCTGTTTGTGTTGTACAATAAAAGTCCACTTCCCCTGTGTTTGACTGTTCCTTCTATCTCTCTCCCTCCCTCCCCCCAGGTGCGCTACTGCCAGTCTCTCAGTGAGGAGGAGAAGAAGGAGCTCCACATGTTCAGTGTCCAGAGGAAGAAGGAGGCGCTGGGGAGGGGCTCCCTCAAACTGCTGCCCCAGGCCCTGCTACACAGCGTCTGCGAACATGTACGTCCCCGCTCTGCCTCTCTCACCTTACCTCAGTCCCTAACAGGACACACTGATCCGCATTACTCAAGTAACTTATGTATACTATTGAGAAACAGACTACAGAGAGATGTCGCCTTTTTGTTTATCCCATTGTGAATATAAGGCTAAAACACAGACAAGAAGCTCCATGTTAACCATGCCATGCCAGAGATCCCTAAACATATGCTGGATTTTCAGCCATGCAGTCTACAATCTAAAAAGCCTCTCGGTGGTTTGGAGAGTCGTTAGAAGGTTGGCGGACTGTACTGCACTCTGCTGTGCTCGCACCACATTCAGTGTTTTATTTAGTGAATTTACAATGGGTCCTGAGCAGCCTGGGGTTGACCATCATTTTTATTTAATTTCTTTAAATGTAACTTTTATTTAACTAGGCAAGTCAGTGAAGCACAAATTCTTATTTACAATGACGGCCTACCCCGGCCCGACGCTGGGCCAATTGTGCGCCACCCTATGGGACTCCCAATCAGGGCCGGATGTGATACAGCCTGGATTCGAACCAGGGACTGTAGTGATGCCTCTTGCACTGAGATGCAGTGCCTTAGACCGCTGTGCCACTCGGGAGCCCTCTTGTCAAAACACAGCTCTCTGGTGGCTCTCCCTCCAGTCAACATCACTCACTCCACTCCAAGATAAAGGCTGTTTTCTCATCAGCGCTGATGCTTGCTCACTGCCTGCTTTAGCTTATGCAATGTGTGAGTACTGTGTGTGTGAGAGCGAGAAAGAGAGAGAGTGTGTGTATGTTAAAAGCAAGGCCTGTGTGTCCCCACATGGCATACAGAGACAAACAAACAAGAGCCTGACAACCTGACCGCAGTGGGACCAGAGTGGACCACAGTTAGCCTCACGGTCATAATTCCCATAATAACACCAGATGCCATGTTCTGTACTGACACGGTCTCAACACAGATGGAAGGGAATAGGCCACGTCTCTCAACCCACCCTTTCTCCCCAGTTGGGCATGGAGACTTAGTGAAGCTACTCTGAAAATACTGTATAGTTTAACAAGCTACCAATTTCTTCACACTGGAATTAGTTAAGCTACACTAAAGCTAACCCTTAAGAAAAATATATTTTACTTAAAGTTACTTTGAAAAGGTACATCCAAACTACTTTGTGATAAATGATCATATCTAAATCAGAAATGTCATAGACTTCAAATTGCAAGAACAGATCACTGGAGTTAAATGTTAATAGAATGTGTAATTTAGCCTATTAAACACAAAAAATGTTTCAGATTTATGCAGATATGATGCTGGAAAAGAAAGACATTTCTTGCCTTCAACCATATTTCCTTTTTGTAAAATAAGTTGTCTGTAGTTCCAGTAGTTAGCTACACTGCTACATGGCAAAAAAAAAGAAAAGGAATTGACTACTGAAAACACTACCACCAAGCTACTGCAAAATGTAAATTAAATGACTAGTTGAACTAAATGTAGTTCACTACTCCCCAACACGGCACCCTAGTTAGAGAGGCAATGCTGTAGGATAGGATAGAAAGGATAGGCCACAGGTACACACTCCAGACTGGAGGTTACATAAGCAGGCCATTTAGCCATGAATGAGTACATGTGGCAGTCAACCACACATTGAATTAGTAATGGAATTCATGTTTTCAAAATGTCAGTACTTTGACATTTAAAAATACAATATGCACATTTTACTGGTCTTGAATGGTAATTTTAATTAAATGTACAGTACCAGTCAAACGTTTGGACACACCTACTCATTCAAGGGGTTTTCTTTATTTGTACTATTTTCTACATTGTACAATAATAGTGAAGACATCAAAACTAGGAAATAACACATATGGAATCATGTAGTAACAAAGCAAGTGTAAAACAAATCTAAATATATTTGAGATTCTTCAGAAGTAGCCACCCTTTGCCTTGATGACAGCTTTTTTCTCAACCAGCTTCACCTGGAATGCTTTTCCAACAGTCTTGAATGAGTTCCCACATATGCTGAGCACTTGTTGGCTGCTTTTCCTTCACTCTGCGGTCCGACTTACACCAAACCATCTCAATTGGGTTGAGGTTGGGTGATTGTGGAGACCAGGTCATCTGATGCAGCACTCCATCACTCTCCTTCTTGGTCAAATAGCCCTTACACATCCTGGAGGTGTGTTGGGTCATTGTCCTGTTGAAAAACAAATGATAGACAGTGTCACCAGCAAAGCACCATCACACCACCTTCTCCATGCTTCATGGTGGGAACCACACATGCGGAGATCATCCGTTCACCTACTCTGCGTCTCACAAAGACACAGCGGTTGGAACCAAAAATCTCAAATTTGGACTGATCCGACCAAAGGACAGATTTCCACCGGTCTAATGTCCATTGCTTGTGTTTCTTGGCCCAAACAAGTCTCTTCTTATTGTTGTCCTTTAGTGGTTTCTTTGCAGCAATTTGACCATGAAGACCTGATTCACAGTCTCCTCTGAAGAGTTGATGTTGAGATGTGTCTGTTACTTGAACTCTGTGAAGCATTTATTTGGGCTGCAATTTCTGAGGCTGGTAACTCTAATGAACTTATCCTCTGCAGCAGAGGTAACTCTGGGTCTTCCTTTCCTGTGGCGGTCCTCATGAGAGCCAGTTTCATCATAGGGCTTGATGGTTTTTGCAACTGTACTTAAAGAAACTTTCAAAGTTCTTGACATTTTCCAGAATGTCTTAAAGTAATGATGGACTGTTGTTTCTCTTTGCTTATTTTAAACTGTTCTTGTCATATGGACTTGGTCTTTTACCAAATAGGGCTATCTTCTGAATACCACCCCTACCTTGTCATAACACAACTGATTGGCTCAAACGCATTAAGAAGGAAAGAAATTCCACAAATTTACTTTTAAAAAGGCACACCTGTTAATTGAAATGCATTCCAGGTGACTACCTCATAAAGCTGGTTCAGAGAATGCCAAGAGTGTGGAAAGCTGTCATCAAGACAAAGGGTGGCTACTTTGAAGAATCTCAAATACAAACTATATTTTGATTTGTTTAACACTTTTTTGGTTACTACATGAGTCCATACGTGTTATTTCATCACTATTATTCTACAATGTAACAAATAGTACAAATTAAGAAAAACCCTTGAATGAGTAGGTGTGTCCAAACTTTTGACTGGTACTGTATACCGATTAATTCTAAACTAAAATTAATGTATAAATATTATGAGCTTAGTAAAATACTACAGTATACAATCTCTAGTTTGAGAGTGAAACTCTGTTCCTGTCCGTGTTGTTGTTTTCATTACAGTGTGGGGAGAGCGTCAACGGTGGAGAGATGGCGGTGTTTGCCTCCAGAGCGGGTCCTGGTTTGGTCTGGCACCCAGCATGCTTTGCGTGCTCCATGTGTAGCGAACTGCTGGTGGACCTCATCTACTTCTACCAGGACGGAAAGATCCACTGTGGCCGACACCATGCTGAACTGCTCAAACCCCGATGCTCAGCCTGCGACGAGGTGAGACGTTTGTGTGTGGGTGTGAGTGTGAAGAGCCATTGTGGCGCACACCAAGCACTGTTCCTAAAACCACGCTGGGTCGGAATTGAACTCACACCAACACTGGCATATGTTCTCTGAAGGCAACAGCAATAACCGCTAGACCAAACCAAGCCACGCACTTCTCAAACTATTTGTTTATGTGTCGGTCTTCAGGTTATCTTTTCTGATGAGTGCACAGAGGCGGAGGGGCGTCATTGGCACATGAAGCACTTCTCCTGTTTCGAGTGTGAGACGGTGCTGGGGGGACAGCGTTATATCATGAAGGATGGGCGGCCATATTGCTGCGGCTGCTTCGGCTCGCTCTTCGCTGAGTACTGCGAGGCCTGCAGAGAACACATCGGTAAGCCCTGACCACTGCAGACAAGCAGACAGACCACTGCTTCTGCCGTTGTAAAATAAATGCCAGAAACTACAATAAACTGAAATAGTAAAGTGTTAGACATCAATGTTTTTTAGGCAGTGAGAGAGTGTTAGTCATCCAATGCAAAAGATCCAAATAAGGTAACATGTCATTATTTTCAGCCAGATTAAACATGTTATATGACATATGCCTAGGAGGAACTTGACAATGATTCAGGGAATCGCACCACAAAAGTGTTTAACAAAATACACAAATTTTCCTCTCCACTAGGGGTGGACAATCCCCAGATGACGTATGACGGTCTCCACTGGCACGCCACCGAGGGTTGTTTCTGCTGTGCCCAGTGTAAGAGCTCTCTACTGGGCTGTCCCTTCCTGCCCAAGCAGGGCCGTATTTACTGCTCCAAGGCCTGCAGTCTGGGAGAGGATGTCCACACCTCTGACTCCTCCGACTCCGCCTTCCAGTCTGCACGCTCCCGCGAATCCCGCCGCAGCGTCCGCATGGGCAAGAGCAGCCGCTCGGCTGACCAGTGCCGCCAGTCGCTCCTCTTCTCGCCCTCCATCAACTACAAGTTCCCTGGGTTCACCGGTGATTCCGGCAACACAGACACCCTCACCAACAAGCTGGCCCACCTGGGTTTAGCCAACGAGGAGCAATTTTGGAAGGGGAGGGAGGGCACTGAGGCCCCCGAGGATCGGGAGGAAGAGGAGTGGGCCGAGCACGAGGACTACATGACACAGCTGCTGCTCAAGTTTGGGGAGCAAGGTGTCTTCCAGCAGGGTGAGGCAGTCGACTCCAGACCCCCAACAGATCTGTGGGTGACTGAGGCAGAGGTCAAGATGAAACAGTGTGAGCCTCAGGGCTCAAGGGCTGGGAGAGGAGGAGGTGGAGGAGTGTCAGGCAGCCAAAGCCTGGCCAGTAAGAAGTACCAGGCAGATATGTACTGGGCTCAGTCCCAGGATGGGTTAGGGGATTCAGCCTACGGTAGCCACCCAGGCCCTGCTAGCAGCAGAAAGCTCCAGGAGCTGGAGATGGAGCACAGGGCTGGTAGCATCGGGGATAAAGGCTTCCAGATGGAGGAAAAACAGTGGTATGATGACTCTCTGGAGTGTATCACAGATGGGCTGAAACAGACGGATCAGAGCGTCAGGGACTCGATGGACTCACTGGCACTGTCCAACATCACCGGTAAGACATGTTACATCTCCATTGGAATAGCCTTTTAGTCCAGGACTAGGCTTAACCAGGTTTTGATCTGTGTAGCATACTACCTTTCAATGTTCTGTGACGGCAGATTGCTATTTGAAACAGCATTGTGGTGAGTAGACACCTTATACAAATATATATTCTCATTATCTCTCCTTTTCTTCTTCTTCCAGCGACATCAGTAAATGGAGACAGTAAAGAGCGCCCTCTGGTCTACTCCTTACAAAACTTCCAGGAGCTTGAGGCAGAGAACTGTGAGAACACAAGCAACATGGGAACTCTCAATTCCTCCACGTTACACCGCAGTGCCAATTCCCTGAAGAGCCTTACATCCGAGCTGGAGCAGGTGGAGGAGAATGTACCAGAGGAAGAGGCGGCTCCTCTTCCCTCTCCCCCAAAGCCACCTCACGTCCCGGAGTTGAGGAGGACTCGCTCCCAGTCCCGACCCCAACAGGTCAAGTTCTCCCCAGACGTCGTTGACAACGGTCGCTATGGTGACCTGCCAGTGCGCCAGCCCCCCATGAGCGAGCGGACGCGGCGGCGTGCCTACCACTTTGAAGAGCAGGACCCGGAACTTCTTGGCTCAAGCTCCGGCCGCCATCACAACCACCACCATCACCACAGGAGGCGCCGCAGCCGCAAGTCCCGCTCCGACAACGCTCTCCACCTGGTGCCCAAGGAGAGGGCCAACCGCATGTACTTCAGAGAGGACCATAGAGGCCATAGGAGCCACGGCCACAAGGGTCCCCAGCAGCAGACCTTCCTGCCCAACCAGCAGAGGTATGGCCAGGGCCAACCTGGTCACCCCCATCCCCACCAAGTCACCTCAGATTACAGGCTCCAGCAGGGCCCAGCCATGGAGAGGTTCCTGGGGCTGTGTGGGGACAGGGGCGAGGATGACTGGTGCTCCACCTGCTCGTCTTCCTCCTCAGAGTCTGAGTCTGAGGAGGAAGGCTTTTTCCTCGGGCAGCCCATCCCCCAGCCACACAGACACTACTATGATAACCTGCCCAGCCCTAGCCACGTGGCAGGCCTGCCCTCACCACCTTACGGGGGAGTCCCACGGACTAAGTCCAAAAAAAAGAAGGGGCACAAGGGGAAAAACTGTATAATTTCATAACTTTTTTGTGGAGTACCCTTTTAAATTATACTCTGTCTGCATTGCAACCCCCCTCTAGATCTCTTGTTGCCACTGTTCAGAATATGGAAATGGCCTGCCTGCTTGCTACAAATGCCAAATTCTCTTGCCAACTGGTTGTACTACGTCTTCTCGAGATGGATTACAAAAAACAGACATGTTTGTAGTGGAATGGCATTGAAAGACTAAACAGATTGCATATTCTTTTTTTAACCTTTATTTAAAGTAGGCAAGTCAGTTAAGAACAAATTCTCATTTACAATGGCAGCCTATCCTGACCAAACCCTAACAACGCTGGGCCAATTGTGCACCGCAAATTGGGACTCCCAATCACGTCCGGTTGTGATACAGCCTGGAATCGAACCAAGGTCTGTAGTGACGCCTTTAGCACTGAGATGCAGTGCCTTGGACCGCTGCACCACTCGGGGGCCCCAGTTATTAAAGGATCTACTATTTTGCTAACCAGGGTTTTAAAAATGATAGTTTCTGCCAGCAAATGTATTATAGAATACAGTATGATGACATCACCTAATTCCATGTATGTGCTTCTTTTGTATTTAGGCTTACCAGTATGCATTTGCAGCCCTGACAAGTGGGGATAGCATATGTACTATAAAGGGCCTGGTTGGGTTGACTATTTTATTTATGGGTCATATTATATTGTAAACAGATCAGTCATCTGTATAAATGTAAAAACTGGAATATAAAGGCTAAGATTGATGATAATTGTAATAAAAAAATATATTATAACATGTCAGGTTTTTTTTTTTATTCCAAAAGGAGAGCAATGTCCCCCAAAAGTTTGTACAGAACGAGTATGTGTATGAAGAATGAATATAGTGTAGAGGAACAGAAACTCCGGAAAGCTTGTTAAATAACTTTTATTACCTAATAGAAAAAGTAACAAAGAACATACACAGTACCAGTTGTTTTTCAACATGACAATGATCGAGGGAACTCCTTCAAGACTGTTGGAAAAGCATTCCAGGTGAAGCTGGTTGAGAGAATGCCAAGAGTGTGCAAAACTGTCAATGCAAAGGGTGGCTACTTTGAAGAATCTGTTTAACACTTCCTTGGTTACTACATGATTCCATAGTTTGTCTTCACTATTATTCTACAATGTAGAAAGTAGTAAAAATAAAGAAACCCTTGAATGAGTAGGTGTCCAAACTTTTGACTGGGACTGTATGACAGTAAACACCAAAAAAGATATGCAAAACATTTGTTTTCGGACAAGTTTTTTGGAGAGAACTAAACGGTATTGAAACCACAAAACTCTTCATTACGGTACACTGATAAATGTTGATGACTGAAGTCCAAAAAGCGTATTCTTTCCATTCCTTCTGTGTATACATACACATAATGTACTTTTTTTTAAATCTGTGTGATTTGGTTCTTTAACAGTTGGTCAGAAGTGGAGTTCTGCAATGTGTCTAACTAAGGAGTGAAGAAATTACCGCTGGACATAAGGTTTAAAGGAACGACACCTGAAATCTATATAAACAGCATGGGGGAAAAAACATTCTTTAAAATATTAACTCCCTAAAGTGACCTCAAATTCTAGAAAATATTTATTCTCAAATAAGCATGTTTCCAATAATAAAATATTTTAGTGAACAATTCTTAGTGTTTTTTCTTGAAAATGTACTTGAATATCTTGGCAGGGTCATGTTTCAGAGGATGCATGGCTCTCGACCTTTGCCTCTCCCAAGTCCGTACGGGAGTTACAGCGATGGCGACAAGACTAGCTATCAATTGAATATCACAAAATTGGGGAGAAAAAAAGGGCAAAAAATAATAATATGAATATGATTTCTTCTTAATCACAGTGTGGAGAGGATGCCACACTAGGTTGCCTCCTCACAGTCTTCTATGCCACCACACAAACTCCACCTCTGGTCCATCAGTACCTGCACGTAATAAGGGCTTTGTGTTTCCCCCTCATGCTGACGGTTCTGGCTTCATGACCTGGTCCAGCTCTATGATAAAGTGTCGGAGGTCGTCAAGGCAAAGCTCCCTGATCTCAATCAGGTTGTCCTTCAGAGGGTTCTGGAGCAGCTTCTCCAGACTGGGCTCCTTGACCACCAGCATCTTGACAACCGTGCCAAACGTCTCGCAGTCCTGCTTGTATAGCTATAGACACACACACGGCAACAAGTCATTACATTAGAAATGTGTTCAAACCATGAAGTGAACACTGTTCTGAAACATAGTATTAGTAAAATAACTCCATTAATATCAAGAAAGGAAATTGATTGATCACCACCACAGTATCGACAATACGAAGTACAAAGACAGACAACAATAAATTATAAACACATTGAACTATGAATAAAACAAATTAACACATGCACTATTCGAAGCAGGAGAAGCCAGCGTCATACACAAATAGAATTGAACACGAAGTTGTGCAGTGACACCTTTGCTTCAAAGTGTATTTAATAGCTCTAACACAGTTATGGGTTCAGACTTAGTCCTTGCTCCAACACTTCTCTGTGAACTTCATGAACCCACATTTCTGGCAAGTAGGTGTATTCAACAAAACAGGTGTGCGAGCGAGCCTGTGTGTGTCCAACCATCCATTGGAACAGAAGGGAGTGAAGGTGTTATATTAACAGTCTGTTAGCGTTAGCTGCTCAGTTCTTTCACACCACATGGTAACAAAACAGGCCCTCAGGTCCAGGAGGTAGCTCTGGTTTTACTACCACACTAGAAAGGGCTGTTAACCTCTTAAAGCAGGGCTGGGGTCCCAGCCAGGTGCTCGCCCATTGGGCACTAGGTCTTTAACACCTGGGGGTTGATGTGAACAAACCCACTGTGTGTGTGTGTGTGTGTGTGTGTGTGTGTGTGTGT
This sequence comes from Salmo trutta, assembly GCF_901001165.1. NCBI lineage: Eukaryota > Metazoa > Chordata > Actinopteri > Salmoniformes > Salmonidae > Salmo > Salmo trutta. The sequence goes on from NC_042973.1 coordinate 50,876,462, forward strand.
GTGTGTATACCCTTATTTGATCCTTCCTGGAGGTCAGCACTCAGTAGGTCTATCCCTGGCTTTCACACCAAAGTGCCTTATGAAGTGCCCTTAGAAAGGGAGCAGCCTGGGACAAGGGTTCAGCTCCAGGGTTGAACGAACACTGCCAATCTTTCTCTGAAGTGCCCTATAAAGTACCCTTACTAAAGGGAGGGCACAGGGAGCAGGGGGCAGTCTGGGACAAGGGTTCAGCTGTAGGGTTCAATGGATTCTAACAAATCTCCTCTGAAGTGCACTATGAAAGTGCCCTATGGAGTGCTCTTCCAAAGAGGGCACAGGGCACTCAAGGGTTCAGCTAATCTAATCCTGCCAAGTTTCCACAGTCCTCACCAGTCTTCACAGCATAGCGAAAACGCTTTATGAAAGTTCACTGGAGCTGGCTGGCGCTAAGTTGAGCTTTACGGTTCCTTTTACCACCAATAAACGCTTTGTACCGTGTGTGTAATGTGCTTTGAATTCAAGTCTTGGCGATTTAGTCCCTCTAAAATAATCACAATAACTGTATGGTAGCTTCATTAAACATTATGGAGATAGTGACTACAAAATACTTTCTGAGCTGCAATAGTCTCCAACTATTTTTAGTCTGTGGCGAACTTTTTTTTCCAGTGGTAAAAGCTGTTTCATTATAGGAATAACAGACTACAATTACTTTGTCGTCAGACAGTGCCATTCTCCGCATCAATTTCACAAAACAGCAAGAGATTCTTGTGACCTATTTCTTTACAGTAGTGATCTAATCAAGAAGTCCCAGGAAGCTTCCTTAAGAGGTAAAAGTGTGTCATGTTAAGACCCTGTAGCCATTTTGGGAATCTGGGCTTCAGTAGTCTTTTTTTCTACTTTAGAACAGCTTAAGCAGATTTGTTATCTTCTGACTGTGCAGACTAAATATATTAGTGCGTTTGCGGCATAAAGAGGAGTTGTAGAGTGGTCTAAGGACAGATGGACTTGACCATACAAAAAAATAAATAAAAACAGGCCTTGTTGCAGGACGCTTTCAGCTAGGAGCAAAAAAGTGTGTGTGTGTGTGTGTCTGTCTGTGTGGGAGGCGAGACTGACAATGCGGTACAGATAAAGAGGAGGATGTGATGTTTAAGATGCTGTAACTCACAGGTTCAGCACAGGACAGAGCCTGTCATACTGCATCCTGGATGAAACATGAACTGCCCCATGGTCAGTAGCAAACAACCACATGGTTCTCAGAAGGCCAAACTCTGACACAGAGACTTCAGCTGGGTGGGCCAAGCAACACCATACAGTACTTTCAAAGGTCAGGGGAATAATAGAACCCTGAAACAATAAGTACCGTAATTTCCGGACTATTAAGCGCACCTGAATATAAGCCGCACCCACTGAATTTTAAAAAAAATAATAATAATTTTTGAACATAAATAAGCCGCACGTCTATAAGCCGCAGGTGCCTACCGGTACATTGAAACAAATTAACTTTACATAGGCTTTAACAAAACACGGCTTGTAACAAAAATAAATTGGCTTTAACGAAACACGGCTTGTAACAAAAAATAACAAATTAGCAGTAAGCTTCAGTTGTCTTTTTGCACTGAGTCAATTCCTCACGCTGCTGTTTCCAACGTCTTATCATCAACTCATTAAGACCAAGCTCCCATGCAGCAGCTCTATTTCCTTTTCCAACAGCCAGATCAATCGCCTTCAACTTGAAAGCTGCATCATATGCATTTCTCCGTGTCTTTGCCATGATGAGGGTGACAAAATGACTACCGTAATCAGAAAGATGGGAAGTTTGAGAGCGCTTGATTTAATCTAAACAGTAAACAAAAAAGTTGTTTGACCTTAACCCGTTCGGCAATTTCATTGGTCTAATGAAAGCTTCATGCCGCCAAAAAACTGAGCACGTCACAGAATGTGTTTTAAAAAAAATAAAAAAAATAATTGAAAGCGGGAAAAATCCATATATTAGCCGCGTCATTGTTTAAGCCACGGGGTTCAAAGCGTGGGAAAAAAGTTGCGGCTCATAGTCTGGAATTTACGGTATATGACAATAAACCAAGCTAGGTGCATGGGAAAAAACCCTCTGTTGTATAACATTGTTCTACACAATAGAACGCATAACAACAAGCAAATTCCAGGTAGAGTAACTACAAAAGCACAGGAGTCATGCTACTCGTTAACTGACCATTTGGCCTACATTGTGGTTTAAGCGCATCTTGAGCCATATGCTACTGAAGATTCCTGTTCATGAACTGTCACCAAGCACAACTACCACCAGAGGGATTCTTTAGGGTAGGGGAGCGCAAAGTGGGGCAAACTAGATGAAGACAGACACGTGAAATGATATACACTCCACCATACTCTCCAGAGACTAAATGAGGGGGTCTCTCTTCTCTGCTCTACCTGCCAATTAACTAAATGAAAAAAGAATCCATGACTACAAACGTCTCAAGGTCTCCAGTCTTCTCTCTCCCTCTATCATCATTCTCTCTCTGTCTGAGTCTCTCCTCCACCCTGAAAATACCCCCAGCTCAGCTCAACTAGCTGCAGCATGTTGAGGTAGTTAACACAGACACTGCTATCTGCTCATTCCCGCATCTCTAACCCACATTCTCCTCCCTCTAGACTGCTCTTCGAACTGGAGTCGAACTGCTATGACCTGCAGAGGTGTTTGCTGATGTAGACAAGATTCTAGAACAAATAACCGGGTTCAATTCTAGAGAGAAAATTCGACACGATTGTCGAGTAAAACCTGCGCACAAAGTACCAACAAAAAACGGACAAAATGTGGCATATGTTGGCCTGAGAGACCGATGCTTTAATGTCTGTAGCCCATCATGTCAACCGTAGCCACTGGGCCACATAATGACAGTGTTGGACAGGCACCAACCACAGAAGTGAGAGACCAGGAATACACTTGTGTGGCCAAGTAAGCCCAGGGTCAAGTTCCTCTTTAAACAACTTTCGCCTACAAGTCAAAGAGGGATAAATCGTTTCTACTTCATTTGGAAGAGTTTTACCAAAACATGGAATATGCGCAATGTACAAAGCATTAGGAACACCTTCCTAATATTGAAAGCTTTCTTTGTTTAACCTCTCTTGGGTAGGGGGCAGTATTTTGGCGTCTGGAGGAAAAGCGTGCCTGTAGTCAACTGCCTGCTACTCAGGCCCAGAAGGTAGGATATGCATCTTATTAGTTTGGATTTTAACACTGAAGTTTCTAAAACTGTTTGAATGATGTCTGTGAGTATAACAGAACTCATATGGCAGGCAAAAACCTGAGAAAGAAATCCAACCAGGAAGTGGGAAATCTGATGCTTGTTGTCTTTTCAAGTCATTGCCTATCTAACACACAGTGACTTAGGGTTCATTTTGCACTTCCTACGGCTTCCACTAGATGTCAACAGTCTTTAGAACATTGTTTCATGCTTCTACTGTGAATGGGGAGAGAATAAGAGCATATGGAGTCAGATGACTGAGAAAATGACATGAGCTCAATCGTGCGCACACCCCCCTTGAGAGTTAGGTGTGTTCCTTTTCATTTCTAAAGACAAAGGAATCGTCCGGTTGGAAAAGGTATGATAAAAACATCCTAAAGATTGATTCTATACATCGTTCGACACGTTTCTACGAACTGTAATATAACTTTTTTGACTTTTTGTCTGAACTTACTGCGCGAGAACAGTGCATTTGGATTACTCGAATGAACGCGCGAACAAAATGGAGGTATTTGGACATTAAGATGAACTTCATCGAACAAAACAAACATTTATTCTGGAACTGGGATCCCTGGGAGTGCATTCCGATGAAGATCAAAGGTAAGTGAATATTTATAATGTTATTTGTGACTTCTGTTAACTCCAAAATGGCGGGTATCTGTATGGCTTGTTTTGATGTCTGAGCGCTGTACTTAGATTATTGCAAAGTTTGCTTTCGCCATAAAGCTTTTTTGAAATCTGACACAGCGGTTGCATTAAGGAGAAGCACATCTATAATTCTTTGAATAACAGTTGTATATTTTATCAACGTTTATGATGAGTATTTCTGTAAATTGATGTGCTCATTCACCAGAAGTTTTGGGAGGCAAAACATTTCTGAACATTACACGCCAATGTAAAATGGGGTTTTTGGATATAAATATTAACTTTATCGAGCAAAACATACATGTATTGTGTAACGTGAAGTCCTATGAGTGCCATCTGATGAAGATCATCAAAGGTTAGTGCTTAATTTTAGCTGTATTTCTGTTTTTTGTGACGCCTCTCCTTGCTTGGAAAATGGCTGTGTGGTTTATCTTGTCCAGGCGCTGTCCTAACAATCTAATGTTATGCTTTCGCCGTAAAGCCTTTTTGAAATCGGACACTGTGGTTGGATTAACGAGAAGTGTATCTTTAAAATGGGAAATAATAGTTGTATGTTTGAGAAATTTGAATTATGAGATTTTTGTTGTTTTGAATTTGGCGCCCTGCTATTTCACTGGCTGTTGGCGAGTGTGTCCCACAGGTGGGACGCTAGCGTCCCACATACCCAGGTACAACCAGGTACAACCAAATCGCCCCCGCGATATGCAACTTTTCAGGGAAGTCAGGAACCAATATACTCAGTCAGTTTGAAAAGCTAGCTGTAGCTTTCCTAACAGAAATTTGCATCCTGTAGCACTAATTCCAAAAAGTTTTGGGACACTAAGGTCCATGGAGAATAGAAGCACCTCCTCCCAGCTACCCACTGCACTGAGGCTAGGCAACACTGTCACCACCGATAAATCTACGATAATGGATCATTTCAATAAGCATTTTTCTACGGCTGGCCATGCTTTCCACCTGGCTACCCCTACCCCGGCCAACAGCTCAGCACCCCCTGCAGCAACTTGCCATCGATAAAAGACAGTACTGTGCTGCCGTCTTCATCAACCTGGCCATGGCTTTCGACTCTGTCAATCACCGCATTCTTATCGGCAGACTCAATAGCCTTGGTTTCTCAAATGACTGCCTTGCCTGGTTCACCAACTACTTCTCAGATAGAGTACAGTGTGCCAAATCGGAGGGCCTGTTGTCCGGACCTCTGGCAGTCTATGGGGGTGCCACAGGGTTCAATTCTCGGGTCGACTCTTTTCTCTGTATATATCAATGATGTCGCTCTTGCTGCTATTGACTCTGATCAACCTCTATGCAGACGACACCATTCTGTATACATCTGGCCCTTCTTTGGACACTTAACAAACTTCCAAACAAGCTTCAATGCCATACAACACTCCTTCCGTGGCCTCCAACTGCTTTTAAATACTAGTAAAACTAAATGCATGCTCTTCAACAGATTGCTGCCCGCACCCGCCCGCCCGACTAGCATCACTACTCTGGACGGTTCTGACTTAGAATATGTGGACAACTACAAATACCTAGGTGTCTGGTTAGACTGTAAACTCTCCTTCCAGACTCACATTAAGCATCTTCAATCCAAAATTAAATCTAGAATCGGCTTCCTATTTCGCAACAAAGCCTCCTTCACTCATGCTGCCAAACATACCCTTGTAAAACTGACTATCCTACCGATCCTTGACTTCGGCGATGTCATTTACAAAATAGCCTCCAACACTCTACTCAGCAAACTGGATGTAGTCTATCACAGTGCCATCCGTTTTGTCACCTAAGCCCCATTTACTACCTACCACTTGCGACCTGTATGCTCTCATTGGCTGGCCCTCACTACATATTCGTCGCTTCAGGTCATCTATAAGTCTTTGCTAAGTAAAGCTCCGCCTTATCTCAGCTCACTGGTCACTATAGCAACACCCACCTGTAGCATGCGCTCCAGCAGGTATATTTCACTTGTCATCCCCAAAGCCAACACCTACTTTGGCCGCCTTTCCTTCCAGCTCTCTGCTGACAATGACTTGAACGAATTGCAAAAATCACTGAAGCTGGAATCTTTTATCTCCCTCTCTAACTTTAAGCATCAGCTGTCAGAGCAGCTTACCGATCACTGTACCTGTACACAGCCTTTCTGTAAATAGCACACCCGACTACCTCATCCCCATATTGTTATTTGTTTATGTGTAACTGTTGTTTTGTTGCACTGCTTTGCTTTATCTTGGCCAGGTTGCAGTTGAGAACATATTCTCAACTGGCCTACCTGGTTAAATAAAGGTAATTTTTTGATAATTTTTTTAAAATGGTGTGATTGTGGTAACGTACAGAAACTCAAGTAATTTTGTTCACCCGACCTAGAATAACTCACAATCCAATCCTGACTTTATTACCTCCCAAGAGAATTATCTTTGGTTATAGTCACAGCCATCTATATTCCCCCTCAAACCAATACCACACTGGACATTGTGCAAACTGGAAACCACATATCCTGGAGACAGCTTTTATTGTTGTTCGGGGATTTTAACAAAGCAAATTTAAGGAAAACACTACCAAAGTTCTATCAACAAATTGACTGTAGAACCATTTTACTCATCCTTTCTATAAGTAGAATCTCAGACAGGAAGTACCTATGCTAAGGTCTATTCAACACTGGCCTGACCAATCGGAATCCGTGCTTCAAGATTGTTTTGATCACAGGGACTGCGATATGTTGCTATTGGACCAGGTCTCTCTTGGAAAAGAGATGTTCTCTCAATGAGAAAAACCTGTATAAATAAAGGTAAAAATAAAATAAAAAATAAAATATTTCCAGGTAGCCTCTGAGAATAACATCAACGTATACACTGATACGGTGACTGAGTTCATCAGGAAGAGTATAGCGGATGTTGTTCCCACTGTGACTATTAAAACCTACCCAAACCAGAAACCGTGGATAGATGGCAGCATTCACACAAAACAAAGCGCGAACCACCGCATTTAACCATGGCAAGGTGACTAGGACCATGGTCAAATACAAACAGTGTAGTTATTCCCTCCGTATGGAAAACAGGCAAAACGTCAGTACAGAGACAAACTGGAGTCGCAATTCAACGGCTCAGATACGAGACGTACGTGGCAGTGTCTACAGACAATTATAGATTACAAAAGAGAAAACCAGCCTCGTCGGAAACACCAATGTCTTGCTCCCGGACAAGCTAAACACAGTCTTTGCCCACTTTAAGGATAACACAGTGCCACCGACGCGGCCCACTCCCAAGGACTGTGGGCTCTCGTTCTCCGTGGCCAACGTGGGTAAGACATTTAAACGTGTTAACCCTCGCAAGGCTGCCGGCCCAGACGGCATCCCTAGCTGCGTCCTCAGAGCATGCGCAGACCAGCTGGCTGGAGTGTTTACGGACATATTCCATCTCTCCCTATCCCAGTCTGCTGTCCCCACTTGCTTCAAGACAGGTCTAAAGAAATATGACATGAAGAAAATGTAGTCCATTTCAGAAGAACAGAATACCATAACTTGAGTTGTCCTTATGTTAGGCCCTGATCTGGCTATGCCATATGGCTGATGGCTACACTAGTTAATTTAGACAATATTTGCTTAGAATGCAATGACACTCCTTTATAGTATGAAGAATACAATTGAACATTGCTAAATGAATTAGAAAGGATATTATCTCCAAACGATTTCCGAGTGACTGCGCACATGCGGCTATTCTGTGTTGAGTGTTTAACAAAGAAACAGGTCCTCCTATATGCTTAATTTAGAGTTATTTATTCAACTTTAGGTGTTATACAAACATTAGGCTATATGTTTGGATTTTTAATACATTCTAAGGCTGCATGATGCGACTCATAAGGATTTGAAAAAAAGTCACAAGAAAGGCATGAGCTCTGCTTTATTCTTGTACAGGCTGCACACACTTCATCAGTCACTCATTCAAAATTTGACTAGCACTTAATAGTCTCATCAGGACTTGAAATTTTACGACGGCATCCCCCTTTTGGGGCGGTAATGTACCAATAAATAAATAAAATAAATTATATATATATATATATAGGGCTGAAAATAATAATTATAATTCCCTTCTCCCGGCTGCTAACTTATGGATAGGGGGCAGTATTTTCACGACCGGATAAAAAAACGTACCCGATTTAATCTGATTATTACTCCTGCCCAGAAACTAGAATATGCATATAATTATTAGCTTTGGATAGAAAACACTCCAAAGTTTCTAAAACTGTTTGAATGGTGTCTGTGAGTATAACAGAACTCATTTGGCAGGCCAAAACCTGAGAAGATTCCAAACAGGAAGCGCCCTCTCTGACCATTTCTTGGCCTTCTTGATCATCTCTATCCAAAACAGGGGATCTCTGCTGTAACGTGACATTTTCTAACGCTCCCATAGGCTCTCAGAAGGCGCCAGAACGTTGAATGATGACTTTGCAGGCCATGGCTGAAAAACAGTACCGCATTTGGTAAGTGGTCGATCTGAGAACAATGAGACTGGCGTGCGCGTGCACGAGACGACTCCATGTTTTCATTTTCAGTCTTTGAACAAAAACAACGACTCCCGGTTGGAATATTATCGCTTTTTTACGAGAAAAATCGCATAAAAATTGATTTTAAACAGCGTTTGACATGCTTCGAAGTACGGATAATGGAATATTTGTCACGAAACGCGCCGGGCGCGTCACCCTTCGTTACCCTTCGGATAGTGTCTTGAATGCACAACAAAACGCCGCTATTTGGATATAACTATGGATTATTTGGAACCAAACCAACATTTGTTATTGAAGTAGAAGTCCTGGGAGTGCATTCTGACGAAGAACAGCAAAGGTAATCCAATTTTTCTTATAGTAAATCTGAGTTTGGTGAGTACCAAACTTGGTGGGTGTCAAAATAGCTAGCCCGTGATGGCGAGCTATCTACTCAGAATATTGCAAAATGTGCTTTCACCGAAAAGCTATTTTAAAATCGGACACCGCGATTGCATAAAGGAGTTCTGTATCTATAATTCTTAAAATAATTGTTATGTTTTTTGTGAACGTTTATCGTGAGTCATTTAGTAAATTCACCGGAAGTGTTCGGTGGGAATGCTAGTTCTGAACGTCACATGCTAATGTAAAAAGCTGGTTTTTGATATAAATATGAACTTGATTGAACAAAACATGCATGTATTGTATAACATAATGTCCTAGGAGTGTCATCTGATGAAGATCATCAAAGGTTAGTGCTGCATTTAGCTGTGGTTTTGGTTTTTGTGACATTATATGCTAGCTTGAAAAATGGGTGTCTGATTATTTCTGGCTGGGTACTCTGCTGACAATCTAATGTTTTGCTTTCGCTGTAAAGCCTTTTTGAAATCGGACAGTGTGGTTAGATAAAGGAGAGTCTTGTCTTTAAAATGGTGTAAAATAGTCATATGTTTGAAAAATTGAAGTTTTCGGATTTTCGAGGAGTTTGTATTTCACGCCACGCCTATCATTGGATATTGGAGCAGGTGTTCCGCTAGCGGAACGTCTAGATGTAAGAGGCTAATTGCCGTGTGCCGACGCACCTCTCACTCACATGGCTCTCTCAGATATCTCAATTCTTATTAGCCACAAATGCAGTCACTTGATTGGGTCGTTCTCACAGGCATCTCAGCACCGAAGTAGGCTACAAGTGAAGACTGACACGTCGGGGACGCAACTGCACGTGTCCTTCTTATCAAATTCCGAGGTGAATATTTAAGATGTTAGAAGACCTATCCACATTTACTATTCGTCAGCAAACATGAGCAGGCCTAACAAACAGCAAAAGCACTAGCCTATGTCAATCTACTATCCCCCATAGTACAAAAGTTGACCTATTCTATTATGTGCGAGAAATAAATATTCCAAACATACTCTGGGACAGTTATGGGATGCGATAGATACCAAATTAATACAGCCATTCGCATAATTATTATTATTTTTTAATCAATGAGGCTGACGCAACAGATCAGAACATTTATCTTAAAGGTTTGATAAACTATTATGCTATTTCTTAACATTATAAGCGCAGCAATGCGCATACAGCTGTAGGCTATACGGGTGAATGTTCCAAAATGCAATCAAATAGCGGTAAAACACCGTTCTCAAAAGTGACCGCAAATGTGATTATGCATGTAATACTTTATAATTAAAGGTGCATTTTTATGGTGAAAATGATCTTCTCTAAACTTGGCTCACACACCGCCTATGTATGTCAGTTAGGCTCTACACCGGTTGTAAAGCGTACTAATGTACTTAATTTTTATTAGTTATTTGACCACTTTAGTGGCCTATGGGCTAGGTTACATGTAATGTGCAACTATGATTTGAAAAAGTAGCACAACAAAAATGCATGCACTGTTTCTTGCCTTACTGCACACTCTGGGCATCATTCACAAGTGATAATACATCATTCACAAGTGATAGGCTAATGTCACCCATCAGACTAACTATTCTTAATTTAATCTTGACTTTACATACACTAAATAATATATCAAATTTGTTTTGATTTAGAATGGACCACTATCAAGCACCTGTCTCAGAACAGTGGCAGGGGGAAAAAAATACATGTCATCTATGCACTTAAATAGCAAATGGAGGACACGTTCCATAGTGCATTTTCATGCCAGCCAGGTAGGCTATAGTCCTGTTGTAAAACAAAGCAAAGTGCTTAATATTAGGAAAGTTGAGAAATAAATATAGTAGGCCAAGCCTATAGACAGCTGATGGGATCCTCTTTTTAATAAAGGCCATCAAAACATTTCTTACGCTATTGCATAGCATATAGAAATGTTGTGCAACATGAATTCATGGGCTCTCATGAAGTGTTTGATTGGATTTTTCATCACATTTGCATTGATGTCAGAGTGATTAAAGGGACAATAGAGAGCTGAGTAGCAGGCAGTTAGTAAGTTTGGTAGGCTACTAATGACCATCAGCAGAATCAGAGCTTGGAGAACCCTAGTTACCGTGACTAAACGGTCACGTGGAATTTGACTGCGGTCATGACTCGTGACCGCCTGTGTGGCGGTAATACAGTCACCGTAACAGCCCTACTCACCATTCACTTAGAGTTGATTATGTTTGCCATCTTTCAAAAGAAAACCTTCCCTAAACTTTTCTACAGTGTGTTGACACTGATTACATTTTTACAAATTTACTTCCTATATACGCACACACACACACACACAGACTTCTTCTACATGCTTTGAAGTTTTGAGGAAGTGGGAATGGGTGAAAAAAGGGCCTCAAAATAAAATAATTTCCCTCGACATCACTGGAGCTTCAAAAATACTGTTTCTTAAGGATGCACACACACTCACTTCTTCTACATGCTTTGAAGCTTTGAGGAAAGAAGTGGGAATGGGTGAAAAAAGGGCCTCAAAATGAAATAATTTCCCTCGACATCACTGGAGCTTCAAAAATACTGTTTCTAATTAAGGACGCACACACACTTGGAGTGAGCGTTTCACTGCATGTGTGAGGAAGTGTCACGCTGTATTTGTAACAATAGAGAGTATTTAGGGAGTAGTGTTTCCTCAAACTGTACTGTGAACTCTCAGACAGAACCGGTCCCTGGTTACTTAACCAAACAGGAAGGGTGGCTTGACCTGAACCTGCTCTATGTGTGTGTGTTTTTTTTCCTGGGTTCCCTCCCCATCTCCCAACGGAGGGAGCCAGGGACTGATCTCCAGACCTGATACTGGAGAGAGGTAGGGCCACACAGGACGGGTTAAGAAGCCATGGCTGAGAAAAGGGAAGAAGGGATGAGGGGGCGTTTGGAGCGGACATGGAGGTCTGAATTAGAGGGGTACAGTGGGTGTGTGTGTGTTCGCTTGCTTGTGTGTCTGCATGCGTGTAAGCGTAACAGATACAGAGTTGGGGGTTTCGTCTTTAGGAGATTATACATACAAAGCTGTGATTCTATACTGGAGCTCTGCTCAAATGAGCCCTGATGTAGGCAGAGAGGCAGGGGTCCTGAGTTAATAAGGGAAGTGGAGTAATGAGTGGATGTAATGACTGGAGGGCCTGGTACACAGAGGATATCATTAAAACAGCCATTTAATCACTCAGCCTGGACTGGATGCAGACCGGACTGGACCGCTTAGTCTACGTTCCAAATGGCACACTATTCCCTTTATAGTGTACTACTCTGGTCAAAAGTAGGGCACTGTAAAGGGAATAAGGTGCCATTTGGGAAGCAGACTTCATCTGATGGACTAAAAGGGAAAAAAATGATACATTTAGTTTACACTGAACTTCACTGCCAGCAACTTCTCAATACTCCTATTACATTAAATCGTTTCTCTGATACTTAATCTAGGTTTCTAACCAAAATGTAAATAGTCGTACATCCATCGTCCAAAAATCGGAGGAAAACATGTAGGCTAATGCTTTACAGTGTAGTACCATCAACCAAATTGGAGAAGATGGGATACAGGCTTACAAGTTCAAGGGTTGCTGCTAGCTTGTTTTCTGCTGAATTTGATTGTCGTTTTCAAGAGTAATTCCTCTAATGTAACACAGGAGCCTTTCAAGAGGAAGTTACTGGAACATAGCATTAATAAATGTCTTGACATTCTCATTTGCTTTCCTAGCCCGTAATCGGCCGCATATTACATAGGTACGGTAGCTCTACAGTGAGGTATTTTTAGAACATGAACCAGACATAAACATCTCCCGACACGACTGACCCCACTGAGTATCCAAATCATATGGAGTTGTGTATATTTCTAGTCCTCATCCTTCAGCGTTACTGCAAACGTGCTCATTCAAAAACAGCCTCCTCTGAAGATCAGTATCGGATACAGGAGTGAGTGCTCATGGCGCAAGGGTGGTAAAGGACAGTCTCGTCCCGCCATGTGGAGTTGAATAAACAGCTATGGACAGGAGCCATCACACTAAATCAGCCTCAATGGAGGTATGAACCTCGTGCCAGCGCCCAGCTCCATCCTCAGTCAAAGCACCAGCCACCCAGTGCCAGCTCTATCCCAAACACTATCCCCATGCCCAGCTGCAGACTTTCTGCTCCAACCACATCCCTAGTGTTAGCCACATCTCTATTCCCATCCCCAGCCCTGTACCCCGGCCACATCCCCATGCAAACCCAGCTCCATCCCCATGCATCTTGGTTTCCGTTTGGTCTGGTGAGTTTGGCTTGGTCCTCCACTGTACAGGGATGGGGATCAGACTGCATTTGGCTAAGGTCAATATAGATGTTACAAGCCAGTGCCTCTCCACACAACTGCTGCTGTAACCTGGTTAGGAAATGGCAGGGTAAGCATGTGTGCTATGTGTGCGTAAGCATGTTTGTAATGCCAAAAGAAGTACCCACACCGTGGGTGGCCCGCCAGAACCCTGCAGGGCAATTCTTGCCCTGGTTTAACGGGAACAGATAAGTGGTAGTGTAGTGCAGTGTGTGTGTGTGTGTGCGTGTGTGTGTGCGTATGTAGGGAAGGGCTGGGCAGGGCAGGCAGACTCAAATAGTAGGCCCTGTGTAGAGCATCACAACCTGAGCATCACAACCTGAGACGCTTAAGTCCTTCCTGCCAACTCATCCTCCCTCCCTGTGCTCTCTCTCTCTCCCCCAAATCAAAATGACATTTCCCAAGCCACCATATGCAGGCAATAGGGCTTCAGAGAGCCACTAATCCAGATGGAGGGAAAGGTTCAGGCCTAGGAATCGGACTAGAGATAGCATTCTTGCACGGGTCAGTTCTTTGGAGTCACACCCGCCCCACGCCGGCCACATCAATTCCAAGCCCCACCTGATATCCGACATCAGGACTTGGGCTGCAAATTTGTAAATTTTGCTGCCGACTAAATTTTGCTGCCGGTCAACAAACGGTTACATTTTTTCAAAATAGTAAAATGACGTGACCAACAGAAAAGTACTATTTGAGATCTGTATATAATGACGCGATGCTTATGTTTCCGCGCTAACAACGAAAGTCGGCTCTAGGCGGGAAGGCAGGCGACAAGCTTAGGCCCAAAACAAGCCCATAGAAACGTATTGGGCTTATTTTGGACAGATTTTAGCGAAAGAAAAACCTCTCACTTTGCCTCTTCCTCTCTGATACTATGCATGCATACACGGACCAGACATTTTTCATTAAGAGCTTACTGGGAACATTCAACAATAGCAAGCCTATCGTCTAACAGTTCAAAAGGCTATAGTCCATTGTTGAACATGCAACCTCTGTGATGATGCAGCTAATAAAACATTTTCAAACATTTGCCAAAATGCAATTTGCGGAAAACACCGCTCTTAACCTAATGCGAACAGTTGTGACAGAGATAAAAATCTCTGTTAGAAATGTAGAAAGAGGGGAAATCTAATGGTTGTTGCAATGATAGGTTGCTAATATGACTAGGATTGTAGCTTTGGCTTCTGGACAACAAAATGAAGTTGATATGAAAATCAATAGAACAGGAGAGAAATGCTGGTTAAATGGCATGAGGAAGTCTTTATAAAATAATTGCCTCCATGTTTCTACAGATGGATTTTTCGCAAGGCTACTTTGAAGCAAGGTAAGACATGCCTCATTATTTGAAGTAAAGTAAATCGTTCAGGTTTCAAACAATTCTACTGCCTCAAGCACACATTGCAAAGTGGTGGGTGACGCGCTGGTAGCCAATGCTAGGCAGGCTATAGCCTACACACCCGAATGGGAGGCGCGCTTTAATTACGAGTTGAAATTGAGAAATAAAAATAGCTCCTTTTAAAATTGTGGCCACCAAAGTTAACACGCGATTGCATTCAGAATTGTTATTTGTTGCGCAATGACTGAGCATGCAAAAGCAGGTTTCACTCCAGTAGCCAACAGACTTTGAGGAGCTACTCTCACACTGTCTGACAGGTGGTAGGCTATTCCACTCCTCAAACTAGGCTCTGTATGCTGTGTGTGTGTGTGTGATAAATTAGATGCATGGCCTGTAACGAAAATACAAACGCGCCAATTGAATTCCACAAAATTATGCAAATGATCCTATAGACTGATAAGGATGACCGGTCAAATGTATTTTCAGCAGCTAACCGATTAACAGTTAGCATCCCTAAATCAGGACAGATTTTTCTACGCAACCTGACCCACCTGCATAGAATTGTTCCGAGAGCCGATCAGTGACCCGCCAAATAACAAATTTCATTAATTGTTTTTATGATTCCAGAGTAGTAGGCTATTATTCCCCTTTCTGCATGAATTAATTTGTCTACATGTCTATTCAACATTTGGATAAAAAGGCTACTCAAACCTTTACCAGCGTACCGTTTTTAGACATATGGCCTGCATATGGTCTAAATGAACGAAAGCCTGAATTAACCTAACAATTAACTGATATTAAACTGAATTTACCTATCGTAAACAAATACCTGCTTGCACTTTTTGCTGGCTGTATATCCATCTACCGGCTTGTTGTCCTTGTCCACAATGACACAAAAATCCTTCCAAACCAGGTGATTTTTTTGCAGGTCAACCGCTGGGAAGCGTTGGTATCCAACCCGATGCAGGACTCTACCACACAGCCAGCAGAGAATGACTAGCTAGCAGTTGAGTGTTGTTGGATAGTGGGACCTCTTATTACCTTCTCAATTTCCAGGGCTTTAGCTGCGATGGCCTTAGAGCGCCGTGTCTTGAAGTTGGCCTTCTGTGTCTGGTCGGTCTCATCCTTGGCCGGCACTGTGTCCTCCGGCTCCGCTAGCAGGGCTGGGCTGGGGTCAAGTTCCTCCTGGGAGGGTAAAGGTTAAAGCTAACGGGTTAGAGTGCCAGGCAGGACACAGCAGTTCAAATGGCTTAACTGATTCAGGTTTCAAATTCAAAGCATGTGAGGGCAACACTGATTAGAGTCAACGAGGTTGTTGCTGTCATTTTGTTTTTCAGCACATCAAACGCTTTAATATGCATGCAGCATCTCAACAGTGATCTAGAATGTTTTTCCTTCAACATCTTTGATCAAAGACCGTCGACAGCTGAGGATGAAGGCCCACGCCCACCGACGTCAGCGCATCATACTGCATCATTTAGTGTTAAAAAGGAAATGAGACACAAAACATAACATCTCTGAGTGTCAATTTGAACAAGAGGAGGCCTTTTGTGACCGCGTTAGCATTGAAAACAAACAACTTTTGAAACGCCCATTACTTTTAGTTTACAGAATCCAGAAAGCTTTCATCCATGGCAAGGAAATGGGTCATGCATGGTGAACGCAGTCTTCATCTATCGTGACCTCATCAGACCACAAGAAAGAGACAGGCCACTTAAGGTACATCAACTGTTCCTCTGCGATGTGGGTTCTAGAATGAATGACATGAACAGGGATTTGCAACAGATTCCATACACCATGACAGGGCAATGAATTGTGTTGATAAATTATGTATCCATAGAAAGGTATGTGAAATGTGATGGTCAATGTTGAAACGATGACACAAAAGAAAAATAGCCTGTATAGTAACGAATCGGACTTCAACTATGTATTGAGTCTCATGGAATTCCATAATCCAACCAAGTGACGTAAAACAGTTGTGCAGGTCTTAAGAGATTCTTCTACCTTTTGATATAGGCCTAATGAATGAATGATCCTATCAACTGAGAGGCTGAGCCGAATCAGGAGCAGTGAGCTACGTCTGACAGTTACGCAGTCGTACCTTGATTGAGACAGCGCTGTGTGGAGAACCGTCTAGGGAGGCACTCTTTGTGTGGCCTAGCAACCTGGGCTTATCTGTGGAGTGAAGGAGAAGAGGAATGAAGAAAGAGACAGGGGGACAGAAGGAGAAAGAAAAAGGAGACGAAAAATATAGAAAACAGTCAAACAGAAACCCTCACATCTCATGCATACACAGTAAACTAAGAAGCATTGTAAAACAAAAAAAGGAAACATTTAAGAAAAAGGAGGGCACTCAAAATAAAAATCAGGGCCACCAGGCGCAGTACAATTCCATTTAAATCCTCTCAGTATTAAAAAACACACTGGGGAACTACCACCACTTATTCTATATAGTCATCCACCGTGCAATCACTCATTGCACTCGTACAGTGAACAATGGATAGGACAAGTTGCTACGGGACTGACGACAAGCAGAGCCCAGACAAATCGCTGTTAATTTTACGAACTTGTTGGAATAGCTTGCACAATAGCGGTCGACAAGTTCAGCTGTGACTAAATTGAAATATTGTGCTCCGCCGGCTCCAATATGTCTATAAAAAAACAAATATGGCTGGGTGGAAATGTTTGTTTTTATTCCCATGGCGATGAGACTGAGCCAAGGTGAAATTAAAAACACACTTCTTCCAGGAAGTTTTATGAAAACAATTCCAAGTAACCCATGAAAAAGTTGTTTGTTGGTTCAAAATGCAGCAAAATTTGAAATTGATTGAGTGCTGGATTTCCTATGATACTATTAACAGATGATTCTTTGAATGAGAGATGTTTACTTAGGCAAAAATGTTTGTAGGCTGAATTTATAATAAAATTGATATTTGCCGTGTTAAAAGAACAGAGTAGCACAGACATAGAACTCTCTGTCTATGACAGACCAGGCCTTTGCATTTTGAGGAAATCCTGGTAACTTGGAATGACACTCACTCGCCAGACACTCTGGATCTGTGGAGAAGAAACTAGGCTGCTGTTTAACTTAAATGATTAGTGACAGATGCTCATGAATTGCAAATCCAGAAGAGGAGCATCCAGAAGATTGTGTGTGTTCCATCAAAGAGAAACGTAATGACATTAGTTAAACGGCAGCAAAGGAATCTAAGCAGATTAAACATCAAACCTCACTAACGGGTAATGAATGAATGAAAGTCAGAAACAGAACCCTGCAAGACTGCGGATAAGAAGACTAATCCATATCAACAGTCAATGTATTAGAGCAGGGTATTTCTGCCAGCTTAAATTGGCTAATTGTTTTTTGTGTGTTATCAATCCAAAACAAAGAAAAGTTAGGATATATTGTATAGTCTAATCATTAGGGCCGGGAATTGCCAGGCACGTCACAATACGGTATTATCATGATACTCACGATTCTATATGTATTGCGATTTGATGTTCCAAATATATTGCTTACTATATAGTATGTCTGCTGCAGAGAGACAAGAGAACGTGAGAGAAAATTAGTTTTAAAATCAGTAATGGAAGTTAAAAAAAAAGAGCTAAAAACATGTCGGCTCACAATTTCATAAGAAGATGGAGAACAAGCTATAGGATGTTAGATACTAGAGGTGTTGCACAGGTTCAGCATACACACACATTTTTTATTTTACAAATCGATACTTGAGTCAAAGTATCAATATAATATTTGACCAAAATAATATCGTAAACATATTCAGTTTATCCACCCCACTACTAATCACGAAAGCTAGACTATACTTCACCAAAAGATTGTGGACATCTGCTCTTCAAACATCTCATTCCAAAATCAAGGGCATTAATATGGAGTTGGTCCCCACTTTGCTGCTATAACACCCTCCACTCTTCTTGAAAGGCTTTCCCTTTCCACTAGATGTTGGAACACTGCTGCGAGGACTTCCTTCCATTCAGTCACAAGAGCATTAGTGATGCTGGGTCTTGTGTTGAAGTCGCTTCCAGAGGCAGTTTGGAACTTGGTAGTGAGTGTTGATTTTTACATGCTTCAGCACTTGGCGGTCTTGTTCTGTGAGCTTGTGTGGCCTACCACTTCATGGCTGATCCGTTGTTGCCCCTAGACGTTTCCACTTCACAATAACAGCACTTACAGTTGACCAGGGCAGCTCAAGCAGGGCATAAGTTTGCCGAACTGACTTGTTGGAAAGGTGGCATCCTATGACGGTGCCACATTGACAGTCACTGAGCTCTTCAGAAAGGCCATTCCACTGCCAATGTCCGTCTTTGGAGATTGCATGGCTGTGTGCTCGATTTTATACACCTGTCAGCAACGGGTGTGGCTGAAATAGCTGAATCCACTAATTTGTCCACATACTTTTGTATATATAGTGTAGAATATCTTCTTCAAGAGGTACTTGAAAAATACTATTTGGGAAGTAAAAACCTGAACCATAACCTATAGGCAGCAGGCTTTCTCTAAGCCATTGTACTCACTCAGAGACATCGTACAGGATTCTCACCTCACACTGTGTGGTGTGCATTCCTTATCGTCCCTCCCAAACGGTTTCTTTCTGTGCACTTTGATGTGTTGGCTTAGCCAAATTAGTGTTCCAGACAGGGGTGGAGGGACAACTGTTTTCTACGTGTTTTACTGCATCTTCAAAAGGGGATAGAATATGCAGCCCAAATACAGGGGTGGAGGGGGGGGGTTCTTCAGACTAAACTGAAGGCTTCCTCTGTGCTCTCTTTACACAGTAGCATAATGTAGGAAAATAAGGGCTTTAAAACCCCTCTGCAGTGATTATGAGAAAGGACTTCTTCAGTCAAAAAACAAAGTGTGAAATGGCTGCATTAGACATGGGGATATTTAAGGACACTCCCTGTTACTTTCCTTTATTCTCCTACTATCCCAAAATTGTTAATCTCAATCTTCCCACTTCAATTGAAGGTAGGCCTAACTTAACCTACGCAGATTCCCGATTAATCCACACAGAGAAAAGTTAATAGGTGTCTTTTTACATACCCAGGCTGTCCATTGAGGTCAGAAGACCTCTATGACAAGGGAGACCTGGCAAGACCTGACTGAATCCTTTTGAAGCTCATAAAGAAAGTTAGGCTACAACATAACGGTATGCATGCTCCACTCAAAGGGGAAGGTAATGGGACAGGGAGTGAGTGCTGGTTTGATCTCGAAGACATCTGCTAGCTCAGTGCGCAAGCCAAGCAAAGGTTAGACCTTGAATCAAAAGCCAAATCACCTCAAAACAAGGCTATTCTTTCCCCAGCCTTAGAGAACCTGCGTGTGTGTGTGTGTGTGTGTGTATGTGTGTGTGTGTAATTAAAAATGTTCCAGCACCTCCATTTAATACACACCTCCACTGAAAACAGATGCTCCTCTCAGAGTGGCCGGGCCTCTACATATTAGTTTTAGCATCACTTCAAAACGTGCCAATTTTCTTTTAGGGATATGAAGTGTAGACTTACCAGGCTCTCTGCTCTGGCTGTGAGGCTCTTCTTTATACCCTGGAGAGGGGCGAGAAAAAAAAGAAGAAGGCCACCAAGATGACTGACAGCAGATACAAACACCAAGGTTACAGTATCCACACTAGTGGATGCACGTCCTTTACATTGCTTCATTCCAAGTGATATGCTAGAATGGACACTGGAACAGAGCCAGACTCTAAAGTGATTGATTAAATGTGATATTATTAAACCATTGACAGCCAAACTAAATGCCTCAGTAGATGAGAAACCAAAAGAGAAACCAAAAGAAACTTAGGATGCTTCCCTATGTGACCTGGTCAAAATAAGTGCACTATATAGGGAATATGGTGCCATTTGGGTTGCAAAATTACTCTTCTGATGGTAGGGGAAGCCCTTCTGGTCCCTGTCTGGGGAGTAGCTCCTTCTGCTGGTGTTGGACCCGGAGCGCATGAGAACGGAGCCTGTTATTGGTGGAGTATCCCTTCTAATGGGAGAGCGGTCCCGTAATCTAGTGTAGGTGTCCCCGGCAGGACTTGCAGGGTTGGGGCCCAGGACCCTCCGCCTGATACCCTCAGGGTTCTCCCTGAGAAAACAGAGAGCGAGAGAAGGGGATTCAAGGGCCCATTCATTCAGGTCCACTCAATGACAGAACTAAAGCCACGGCTCTACACATGATGAGCGCCTGGATTCTAATTACCTCTAAGTGTAGAGTGAAAGAAGAAAACCACTTGATATGAAAAAATGAAGTTGCTGGACTTTGAACAAAAATAAGTAGTGCCTTGGATCTTGAAAAACAGTATACAACAACTGAAGTCACCGGGTCAGTCCATTGGTGCTTGGCACTTGGTCTATTAACTAAGTGCACTAGAAAGAATGGGCCTACCCTCGGCCAAAGTACATGAGGGCCTACCTCAGGTTGGGGTAGGCTGGAGACACGGTCCTCGAGAGAGGAGCTATCACTTGAACTCTGCTGCTGGGGTGGGAGCCCACTCTGCTGCTGTTCCTAAAATTTCTAAAATAAAATAGACTTTGGTAACACTTTACTTGACACCCTGCATCATAACCATGTCATAATATGTCAACAGCTGACATAACCTGTCATTGCTGGACTTGGAAGAAAATAAGTAGTGCCTTTTATCTTGAAAAAGGTATACAACTGAAGTTGCCGTGTCACTCCACTGCTACATCCGCAATAATCTGCTAAACACATGTATGTGACCAATACAATTTGATAACACATTTAGACCGGTTGTGACATTGATTGCATTATTTTATGGCTGGTTAAGACACCTACATAAGAGTGTCAAAACCCACAAAACCACACCAGGCAAAACATTTCATTACACGATAGCCTACTTGTCAACAGTATGTTTGTTAAATAACGTTTTCTTAAATGGACCATATTAAATCATCATTGTAATTGCGCATTGGGTTAGGTCAGACATGCCCCCAATCCAATACTCTGTTGCTGATAAGTGTTGAACGCAGGAGCAGATTTCAGGTACAGGACAAGACACCCTCTTTTTGATTGATGACTGACATAAGGGCATGTATGTGATAGGCATATCTGGCTTATTTGATGAAATCTGTCATATTGCTTCATGACAGTGTCAAAGCGTATTTTCGTAGTCCACGTAAAGTGACATAGGATGGTCATAATGCTTCTTGACAGTGTCATAAAGTGTATTTTCTTAGTCCAAGTAGAGTGACAGAATCGTCATAATGCTTCATGACAGTGTAATAAAGTATATTTTCTGCAAGTTAATTAAAATATGATGAAAAAAAACATGAAAGAATTCATTACAACAACAACGGACTTAAGAAACAAACTTTCAAAACGAAAGGAAACTTCTTGGCAGGGAAAAAATACATTTGAATAAATGTGGGTTTTGACACTTATGTAGGTGTCATTATCAGCCATAAACATAATATGTAACAGCTGTAAATATACTGATCATGACAGTGTTGTGACCATATTATGACAAGTTATTTGTATTTATTATGGTTCCCCATTCAGCTACTCTTCCTGGGGTTCGGCAAAATGAAGGTAGTTATACAATTTCAAAAACATTACAATACATTCATTACAGAATTCACAACACACAAAGTGTGTACCACATATTTACAACAACATCCATGTGTACGTGAGTGTATAGTGTGTATGTTATCATGTGTGTGTATGCATGTGTCTGTGCCTATGTTTGTGTTCCTTCACAGTCCCCGCTGTTCCATAAGGTGTATTTTGATCCGGTTTTTATCTGATTCTACTGCTTGCATCAGTTACCTGAAGTGGAATACAGTTCCATGTAGTCATGGTTCTATGTAATAGTGTGCACCTATAAAAATCTGTTCTGAACTTGGGGACTGTGAAGAGACCTCTGGCGGCATGTCTTGTGGGATATGAGTGGGTGTCTAATCTGTGTGCTTGTCGTTTAAACAGACAGCTCGGTGCTTTCAACATGTCAATACCTCTCACAAATACAAGTAGTGATGAAGTCAATCTCTCCTCTACTTTGGGTCAGGAGAGATTGATATGCATATTATTAATATTAGCTCTCTGTGTACATCCAAGGGCCAGACGTGCTGCCCTGTTCTGAGCCAATTGCAATTGAACAGTATTACAGGTGTGACAAAACTAGAGCCTGTAGGTCCTGCCTTGTTGATAGTGCAGTTCAGAAGGTAGAGTAGCACTTTATTATGGACAGACTTCTCCCCATCTTAGCTACTGTTGTATCAATATGTTATGACCATGACAGTTTACAATCCAGGGTTACTCCAAACAGTTTAGTCACCTGATCTTGTTCAATTTCCACATTATTTATTAACATATTTAGTTGAGGTTTAGGGTTTATTGAATGATTTGTCCCAAATTCAATGGTTTTAGTTTTTTAAATATTTAGGACCAACTTATTCCTTGCCACCAATTCTGAAATTAACTACAGCTCTTTGTTATGTGTTGCAGTCATTTCAGTTGCTGTAGTAGCTGACATGTATAGTTTACTCAAAGCCAGTGGCATGTCGTTAGTAAAGATTTACTTTTTTCATGGGGTCTAGACAGCTGCCCTGGGGACTTCCTGATTCTACCAGGATTATGGTGGAGAGGCTTCAAATAAAGAACAACCTATGTGTTCTATTAGACGGGTAAATCTTTATCCACAATATAGCAGGGAGTGTAAAGCCATAACAAGTTTTTCCAGCAGCAGACTATGATCAATAATGTCAAAAGCCACACTGAAGTCTAACAGTGTGGCTCAGCCAATCAGTCATTTGTGTAAGTGCTGTTCTTGTTGAGTGTCCTTCCCTATAAGCGTGCCGAAAGTCTGTTTGTCAATTTGTTTACTATAAAAAAGCATTGTATCTGGTCAAACACAAATAGCTGATTGGTCAGCTATTTGAGCCAGTAAAGGGGGCTTTACTATTCTTAGGTAGCAGAATGACTTTTGCTTCTCTCCGGGCCTGAGGGCACACACTTTCTAGTAAGCTTATATTGAAGATATGGCAAATAGGAGTGGATATATTGTCCGCTATTATCATCAGTAATTTTTCATCCAAATTGTCAGACCCCGGTGGCTTATCATTGTTGAAAGACAATACGTTTTTCACTTCTTCCACACAGAATTCAAAATTACAATTGTCTTTCATAATTTGGTCAGATATACTTGGATGTGTCGTGTCAGCATTTGTTGATGGCATGTCATGCCTAAGTTTGCTAATCTTGCCAAATGTATATATATATTTTTAAATCAAGGACATTCATGTCAGCTGTGTTATTAGGAAAGACCTCAAGTCATGAGGTCAAAAGAATTGTCCATAGAGCTCTGAGACAGGATGGTATCGATGCACAGATCAGTGGAAGGGTACCAAAAAATACATCTGTAGCATTGAAGACCCCCAAGAACACAGTGGCCTCAGTCATATTTTAAAACTGAGCAATCGGGGGAGAAGGGCCTTGGTCAGGGAGGTTTATATTAAACAAATTTACAAGACTTTCAGCACAATTATCTGGTCTGATTAAACCAAGATTGAACTTTTTGGCCTGAATGTCAAACGTCACGCCTGGAGGAAACCTGGAAGCATCCCTACGGTGACGCATGATGGTGGCAGCATCTGTGGGGATGTTTTTCAGTGGCAGGTACTGGGAGACTATTCAGGACTGAGGCAAAGATGAACGGAGCAAAGTACAGAGAGATCCTTGATGAAAACCTGTTCCAGCGCGCTCAGGACCTCGGAAGGTAAACCTTCGCCCCAGTGTAACAGGATAACGACCCTAAACACAAAGCCAAGACAATGCAGGATTGGCTAATGGAAAAGTCTTTGAATGTCCATGAGTGACCAAGCCAGAGCCCGGACTTGAAACCAATTGAACATTCCTGGAGAGACCTGAAACCAGCTGTGCAGCGACACACACCATCAAACCTGACAGAGCTTGAGAGGATCTGCAGAGAAGAACGTGAGAAACTCCCCAAATACAGCTGTGCCAAGCTTGTATCGTCATACCCAAGAAGACTCAAGGCTGTAATTAATGCCAAAGGTGCTTCAACAAAATACTAATGTAAATTTTTTTTAATACATTTGCAAAAAATGATAAGGCTGTAACTTAACAAAATTTGAAAAAGCCAAGGGTTCTGAATACTTTCCAAATTCACTGTATTAGAGGTCGACCAATTATGATTTTTCAACACCGATAATTGGGAGGACCAAAAAAAGCCGATAACAATTAAAAAAAGAAATATATATAAATAAATAAAATCGGCCAATTTTGAATACACACACACACACACACACAGTTGAAATCGGAAGTTTACATACACCTTAGCCAAATACATTTAAACTCAGTTTTTCACAATTTCTGACATTTAATCCAAGTAAAAATTCAGCTATTATTTCTTTCATCATATTCCCAGTGGGTCAAAAGTTTACATACACTCAATTAGTATTTGGTAGCATTGCCTTTAAATAGTTTAACTTGGGTCAAACATTTCCGGTAGCCTTCCACAAGCTTCCCACAATAAGTTGGGTGAATTTTGGCCCATTCCTCATGGCAGAGCTGGTGTAACTGAGTCAGGTTTGTAGGCTCACACACACTTTTTCAGTTCTGTCCACAAATTTTCTATAGGATTGAGGTCAGGGCTTTGTGATGACCACTCCAATACCTGGACTTTGTTGTCCTTAAGCCATTTTGCCACAAATTTGGAAGTATGCTTGGGGTCATTGTCCATTTGGAAGACCCATTTGCGACCAAGCTTTAACTTCCTGAATGATGTCTTGAGATGTTGCTTCAATATCCAAATAATTTTCCTGCCTTATGATGCCATCTATTTTGTGAAGAGCACCAGTCCCTCCTGCAGCAAAGCACCCCCACAACATGATGCTGCCACACCCGTGCTTCACGGTTGGGATGGTGTTCTTCGGCTTGCAAGCCTCCCCCTTTTTCCTCCAAACATAACAATGGTCATTTTGGCCAAACAGTTCTATTTTTGTTTCATCAGACCAGAGGACATTTCTCCAATAAGTACAATCTTTGTCCCCGTGTGCAGTTGCAAACCGTAGTCTGGCTTTTTTTGTGGTGGTTTTGGAGCAGTGGCTTCTTCCTTGCTGAGTGGCATCTTCACAAGGTCCTTTGCTGTTGTTCTGGGATTGATTTTCACTTTTCGCACCAAAGTACGTTTATCTCTAGGAGAGAGAACGCGTCTCCTTCCTGAGCGGTATGACAGCTGCGTGGTCCCATGGTGTTTATACTTGCGTACTATTGTTTGTACAGATGAACGTGGTACCTTCAGGCGTTTGGAAATTGCTCCCAAGGATGAACCAGACTTGAGGTCCACATTTTGTTTCTGAGGTCTTGGCTGATTTCTTTTGATTTTTCCATGATGTCAAGCAAAGAGGCACTGAGTTTGAAGGTAGGCCTTGAAATACATCCACAGGTACACCTCCAATTGACTCAAATGATGTCAATTAGCCTATCAGAAGCTTCTAAAGCCATGACATCATTTTCTGGAATTTTCCAAGCTGTTTAAGGCACAATCAACTTAGTGTATGTAAACTTCTGACCGACTGGAATTGTGATACAGTGAATTATAAGTGAAATAATCTGTCTGTAAACAATTACTTGTCATGCACAAAGTAGATGTCCTAACCAACTTGCCAAAACTATAGTTTGTTAACAAGAAATTTGGGGAGTTGTTGGTGGTTGAAAAACTATTTTTAATGACTCCAACCTAGGTGTATGTAAACTTCCGACTTCAACTGTGTGTGTGTGTGTGTGTGTATGTATATACACACACAGACAGTTGAAGTCGGAAGTTAACATACACTTAGGTACAAGCACTTATATATATATACACACACACACACACACACACATACTTGTAACAATGACAATTACAACAATACTGAATGAACAATGAACACTTACTTTAACTTAATATAATACATCAATAAAATGAATTTAGTCTCAAATATATAATGAAACATGTTCAATTTGGTTTAAATAATGCAAAAACAGTGTTGCAGAAAAAAGAAAAAGTGTAATGTGCCATGTAAAAAAAGCTAACGTTTAAGTTCCTTGCTCAGAACATGAGAACATATGAAAGCTGGTGGTTCCTTTGAACATGAGTCTTCAATATTCCCAGTTAAGTTTTAGGTTGTAGTTATTATAGGAATTATAGGACTATTTCTCTCTATACCATTTGTATTTCATATACCTATGACTATTGGATGTTCTTGCCAGCCTAATCTCGGGAGTTGATAGGTTTGAAGTCATAAATAGGGCTGTGCTTCAAGCATTGCTAAGAGCTGCAGTAAAGTGCTGTTTGAATGAATGCTTACGAGCCTGCTGCTACCACCGTTCAGTCAGACTGCTCTGTCAAATATCAAATCATATACTTAATTATAATAAACACACAGAAATACGAGCCTTTGGTCATTAATATGGTCAAATCCGGAAACTATAATTTCAAAAACAAAACGTTTATTTTCAGTGAAATATGGAACCGTTCATTGTTTTATCGAACGGTGGCAACCCTAAGTCTAAATATTGCTGTTACATTGCACAACCTTCAATGTCATAATTATGTACAATTCTGGTAAATTAATTGCGGTCTTTGTTAGGAAGAAATGGTCTTCACACAGTTCGCAACGAGCCAGGCAGCCCAAACTGCTGCATATACCCTGACCCTGCTTGCACTCAACGCAAGAGAAGTGACAATTTCCCTAGTTAATATTGCCTACTAACATGAATTTCTTTTAACTACATTAAGCAGGTTTAAAAGAATATACTTGTTTATTGATTTTAAGAAAGGCATTGATGTTCATGGTTAGGTACATTTGTGCAACGATTGTGCTTTTTCCGCAAATGCGGTTTTGTTAAAATCACCACCTGTTTGGACAAAACAGAGATGCTTGTTCTAGGTCCCAAGAAACAAAGAGATCTGCTGTTGAATCTGACAATTAATCTGGATGGTTGTACAGTCGTCTCAAATAAAACTGTTAAGGACCTCGGCATTACTCTAGACCCTGATCTCTCTTTTGAAGAACATATCAAGACTGTTTCAAGGACAGCTTTTTTCCATCTACGTAACATTGCAAAAATCAGAAACTTTCTGTCCAAAAATGACAAAGAAAAATTAATCCATGCCTTTGTTACTTCTAGGTTGGACTACTGCAATGCTCTACTTTCCGGCTACCCGGATAAAGCACAAAATAAACTTCAGTTAGTGCTAAATACGGCTGCTAGAATCCTGACTAGAGCCAAAAAATTGTATCATATTACTCCAGTGCTAGCCTCCCTACACTGGCTTCCTGTTAAGGCAAGGGCTGATTTCAAGGTTTTACTGCTAACCTACAAAGCATTACATGGGCTTGCTCCTACCTATCTTTCCGATTTGGTCCTGCCGGACATACCTACAGGTACGCAACGGTCACGAGACGCGGGCCTCCTAATTGTTCCTAGAATTTCTAAGCAAACAGCTGGAGGCAGGGCTTTCTCCTATAGAGCTCCATTTTTATGGAATAGTCTGCCTACCCATGTGAGAGACGCAGACTCAGTCTCAACCTTTAAGTCTTTACTGAAGACTTATCTCTTCAGTAGGTCCTATGATTAAGTGTAGTCTGGCCCAGGGGTGTGAAGGTGAACGGAAAGGCTGGAGCAACAAACCGCCCTTGCTGTCTCTGCCTGGCCGGTTTCCCCTCTTTCCACTGGGATTCTCTGCCTCTACCCCTATTACGGGGGCTGAGTCACTAGCTTACTGGTGTTCTTCCATGCCGTCCCTGGGAGGGGTGCGTCACTTGAGTGGGTTGAGTCACTGACGTGGTCTTCCTGTCTGGGTTGGCGCCCCCCCTTGGGCTGTGCCGTCGCGGAGATCTTTGTGGGCTATACTCGGCCTTGTCCCGGGATGGTATGTTGGTGGTTGGAGATATCCCTCCAGTGGTGTGGAGGCTGTGCTTTGGCAAAGTGGGTGGGGTTATATCCTACCTGTTTGGCCCTGTCCGGGGGTTTCATCGGATGGGGCCACAGTGTCTCCTGACCCCTCCTGTCTCAGCCTCCAGTATTTATGCTGCAGTAGTTTATGTGTCGGGGGGCTAGGGTCAGTCTGTCACATCTGGAGTATTTCTCTTGTCTTTTCCGGTGTCCTGTGTGAATTAAAATATGCTCTCTCTAATTCTCTCTCTTTCTCTCGGAGGACCTGAGCCCTAGGACCATGCCTCAGGACTACCTGGCTTGATGACTCCTTGCTGTCCCCAGTTCACCTGGCCGTGCTGCTGCTCCAGTTCCAACTGTTCTGTCTGCAGCTATGGAACCCTGACCTGTTCGCCGGACGTGCTACCTGTCCCAGACCTGTTGTCCCAGACCTGCTGGAACCCTGACCTATTCACCGGACGTGCTACCTGTCCCAGACCTGCTGTTTTCAACTCTCTAGAGACAGCAGGAGCGGTAGAGATACTCTCAAAGATCGGCTATGAAAAAGCCAACTGACACTTACTCTTGTGTTGTTACTGACTTGTTGCACCTCGACAACTACTATGATTATTATTATTTGACAATGCTGGTCATTTATGAACATTTGAACATCTAGGCCATGTGCTGTTATAATCTCCACCCGGCACAGCCAGAAGAGGACTGGCCACCCCTCATAGCCTGGTTCCTCTCTAGGTTTCTTCCTAGGTTTTGGCCTTTCTAGGGAGTTTTTCCTAGCCACCGTGCTTCTACACCTGCATTGCTTGCTGTTTGGGGTTTTAGGCTGGGTTTCTGTACAGCACTTTGTGATATCAGCTGATGTAAGAAGGGCTATATAAATAAATTTGATTTGATGAAGTTGAAGTAGGCTGTGATTCGATGATAAATTAACAGGCACCGCATTGATTATATGCAACGCAGAACAAGCTAGTTAACTACACATGGTTGATGAAATGATTAGGTTAACAAGTGATTAA
The DNA here is from genome assembly GCF_901001165.1 of Salmo trutta. NCBI lineage: Eukaryota > Metazoa > Chordata > Actinopteri > Salmoniformes > Salmonidae > Salmo > Salmo trutta. Next base: position 50,905,837 of record NC_042973.1, read on the forward strand.
GATTGATAGTTTTTTATAAGATAAGTTTAATGCTAGCTAGCAACTTATCGTGGCTCCTTGCAGCCACAAGGTCCTTTTGATGCTGCACTCGCGTAACAGGTGGTCAGCCTGCCACACAGTCTCCTTGTGGATTGCAATGTAATCGGCGTCCAAAAAGGCCGATTACCGATTGTTATGAAAACTTGAATCGGCACTAATTAACCGGCCATGCCGATTAATCGGTCAACCTCTACACCGTATATCTGAATAAAATACTGTCCAACCTTTATAACCAAATAGTTCTAATCCAAAGATTAGCCTAGATGATTTATTGCCCCTCTCTAATGAGTCAGACTCAACCATCCCTAATAAAACTACCCTACAAAAAGGACTTATGCAGTTGTAAAACTAATAACATATGCACTCAATTGCAGGGACAAACACCTTCAAAAACGTTTCCAAACCACGCACTCGTGTGTGTGTGTGTGTGTGTGTGTGTGTGTGTGTGTGGTCTGTAGTATTCTTCTCCCTAGAACGTCTATGCCTGCGGGTAAACATGGTCGTCCAGGCTATGGGCTCCTCCACGACCTCTTCCTCCAGCTCCTCGACATCTTCCTCTGCAGGCTAGAACTTGTTGAACAGGATCTGGGTGGATCTTCTCCAAACAGTCCCTTAAAACCTCTTGGGGCTATGTGGGACGCTAGCGTGCCACCCGTGGCGCACCCTATCAACAGCAGGTGCATTTCAAGAGCGGCAAATTTGAAACCAAATAAATGTCAAAATTCAAATTTTTCAAACATACAACTATCTTACACCCTTTGAAAGATAAACATCTCCTTAATCTAACCACGTTGTCCGATTTCAAAAAGGTTTTACGGCGAAAGCATAAAGTTAGGTTATGTTAGGAGAGTACATTGACAATAGCTGTGTGTAATGTATTGTCAATTCAAAGACAGGCGTCACCAAAACCATAAAATCAGCTAAAATTATGCACTAACCTTTTACAATCTCCATCAGATGACACTCCTAGGACATTATGTTAGACAATGCATGCATTTTTAGTTCTATCAAGTTCATATTTATATCCAAAAACAGCGTTTTACTATGGCGTTGATGTTCAGGAAATCGTTTCCCTCCAATAACCGGCAGTCAAGTCTGCACAACAAAATAAATAATTAATATTAGAAAACATTGGTAAAATATTATATTGTCATTCAAAGAATTATAGATTTACATCTCTTGAACGCAATCGACTTGCCAGATTTAAAAATAACCTTACTGGGAAATCACACTTTGCAATAATCTGAGCACTGCGCCCAGAAAAATACGCTTTGCGATACAGACTCACCGCCATGTTGGAGAGATCTAAAATCGAAAATACTATGTAAATAATCCATTACCTTTGATTCTCTTCCTCAGATGTCACTTCCAGGAATCCCAGGTCCATAACGAATGTAGTTTTGTTCAAAAAAGCTCATCATTTATGTCCAAAAAGCTCTGTGTTGTTAGCACATGATCTAAGCCAGCCGGACTTCACTTCATGAACGAGGGGAAAAAATATATTTACGTTCGTTCAAACATGTCAAACGTTGTATAGCATAAATCATTAGTGCCTTTTTTAACCAGAACATGAATAAAATTCAAGGCGGACGATTGGGTTCTCTTTGAAAACGTATTGGAACGAGAGTACCCAACATGAACTCGCACGCCAGGTGTCTAATGGGCCATCACCGTTCCAAGGCTCTTGTTCGGTCAGATCTCACAGTATAAGACTCAAAACACTTTGTAAAGGCTGGTGACATCTAGTGGAAGCAATAGGAAGTGCCAAAACATTCATCAGCCCCTGTGTTTTTCAATGGCATAGGCTTAAAGGCAATTCAACACATCAGGTATCCACTTCCTGTCAGAATCTGTCTCAGGGTTTTGCCTGCCAAATGAGTTCTGTTATACTCACAGACACCATTCAAACAGTTTTAGAAACTTTAGGGTGTTTTCTATCCATATATAATAAGTATATGCATATTCTAGTTACTGGGTAGGATTAGTAACCAGATTAAATCGGGTACATTTTTTTATCCAGCCGTGAAAATACTGCCCCCTAGCCCCAACAGGTTAAGGCTGACCGGGGCATCCAGAAGACTCCTAGTTTGGCAGCTCAATCAGCGAGCCAAAGGTGGCGCTCTGCTGCCATTGTTGCTCCCATGGCACATCCCAGGTCCTCAGCTATGAACGGGGAGCCTATCATCGCTTTCTCTGTGGCCTTGGTGAACTCAATGATCATGTCCTGGTCGATAGGTTTGACGATCTTAATACCAGTGTCCTTGTCATTAGGTTTGAGGGTGTTCACTTTCCTCTCAACGCAGAGAAAGGCTATATATCCTTCCTCTGTCTTTTTGTCCATGACCATACAGGCACTATGGACGATCCCAGAAGCAGTACAGGGACCAGATGGAGGCAGACCGTTTGCGGCGCAAGTGTGTGTTTATTCTTTCCCCGTGTACACACTTGGTTCAGCAGACACTCTGTCACCATACAGGGACCAACTACAGAGGTCATGGTTAACCGTTTGCGGTGCAAGATTGTCTCTTCTTTCTCCTTGTGGTACACACTTCCAGTATTTATGGCACTCTGACGGTTCATCTCAACAACTGTTCAGAGGAGACTGCATGAATTGGGCGTTTTGGTTCCAACCACTGTCTTTGTGAGACGCAGAGTAGGTAAACGGATGATCTCCACATGTGTGGTTCCCACCGTGAAGCATGGAGGTGGTGTGATGTGTGTGCGTGCTTTGCTGTTGACACTGTCTGTGATTTATTTAGAATTCAAGGCACACTTAACCAGCATGACTACCACAGCATTCTTCAGCGATACGCCATCCCATCTGGTTTGCGCTTAGTGGGACTATCATGTTTTTCAACAGGAGAATGACCAAACACACCTCCAGGCTGTATAATGGAAAGGGGGATACCTAGTCAGTTGTACAACTGAATGCATTCAACTGAAATGTGTATTTGGCATTTAACCCAACCCCTCTGAATCAGAGAGGTGCGGGGTGCTGCCATAATCAACATCCACGTCGTCGGCGTCCGGGGAACATTGGGTTAACTGCCTTGCTCAGGGGCAGAACAACAGATTTCTACCTGGTCAGCTAATGGCTATTTGACCAAGGAGAGTGATGCATCAGATGACCAGGCCTCCACAATCACACGACCTCTACCCGACTGAGATGGTTTGGGATGAGTTGGACCGCAAAGTGAAGGAAAGGCAGCCAACAAGTGCTCAGCATGTCGGAAATCCTTCAAGACCATTGGAAAAGCATTCTTCATGACGCCGGTTGAGAGATTGCCAAGAGTGTTGAAAAGCTGTCATCAAGGCAAAGGGTGGCTACTTTGAAGAATCTAAAACGTATTTTGATTTGTTTAACACTTTTTTGGTTACAACATTATTCCATATGTGATACTTCAGAGTTAATGTCTTCAGTATTATTCTACAATGTAGAAAACAGTACAAATAAAGAAAAACTGTTGAATGAGTAGGTGTGTCCAAACTTTTGACTTGTACTGTATGTATTTTTTATTTTTTTACCCAATAGGTGCTCTTCTTTGCGAGGCATTGGACAACCTCCCTGGTCTTTGTGGTTGAATCTGAACTCAGTGCTCAACCTTACAAATAATTGTATGTTTGGGTTACAGAGATGAGGTAGTCATTCAAAAATCATGTAAAACACTACTATTGCACTTGTTAAGCACATTTTTACTCCTGCTTATTTAGGCTTGCCATAACAAAGGGGTTGAATACTTATTCACCCAAGACATTTAAGCTTTTCATTTTTAATTAATTTGTAAATTACGAAAAACATAATTCCACTTTGATAATATGGGGTATCGTATGTAGGCCACTGACCAAAACATCTCAATACAATCCATTTTAAATTCAGGTCGTAGCACAACAAAAAAGTGGAAAAAAGGGGTGTAAATACTTTCTGAAGGCACTGCATGACATGCATTATCTGAATTAGGCCACAGAATCATACCTACGGAGGAACGGCTTCTGTGGAGGAATTTTTTTGTGTCTTTGAACTTCCGAGTTGGTTTAACGTTAGACCAGAGCAAGCTAACAAGCTTGTGTGTGCAGAACAGCACTATAATTAAAAACACGTCTTACCTTTTTGTAGTTAATAAATCCAATGTGAAACGTGATACCTATAGTATCCCTACCAAGCACTGAAAAAGTCAATTCATTCTTCTCTTATTAAAACATCTCTCCCTAATTTCTGAATGACACTTGTAACGTTGTCAGTAGGCTATAGTTAACCTATGCTTCAGAGGGGAGGAGTAGGTAGACTAAACACACACACACCCACTGGCGAAGATTTCCAGCTGGCAGGCAGACGCTGGAATAAGTTTGAGTGGCAGAGTGAAAGCTTTGCAAAGGCTTGTTATTGTGATTTTTGTGGGATTGGAAAAAAATGCCCGGAGCATAAAATAACGTTAGCAACTAGTGGCCAGCGAAGATTCCAAATCTGAATCACATCCAAACACTATGGCGAGAGCTGAAAACAGAAGTTGGCGGAGGGCATTCCTCAAACGTTGAAGAATTAGAGCAGTTTGCTGCTGAAAAGTAGGCCAAATTGCCAATAAAAAGGTGCAGTAAGCACATTGATGTGTACGAGAACCGTTTGTCTGTAGTTATCTTGTTTGTCTTTATTTTCTAAATAATAAATTGTAAACTTAAAAATGTACTAAAATACATTTGGTTCTGCAATGTTGAAAATCTAAAAAGGCGTGGAGAACAAAAGTTTTTTCAATGTCAACTTATTTTTCAAGAAATGGGGAATTATTTAATGTCCAGGTAGCAGATAATGGACCTTATTTAGTTCTAACTTGGAAAAGTCTGTTAATTTACAATTGTACAATTTATGCTCCCCGCATATAAAAACCAAAGATAGAAATTACTATGATTCACAAGGTGGAGGATCATACTGCCTGTAGCCTACTGTACATGGTAAGCAGGTGCGCACCAAAAAAGGCACTTCACTTTTTAGTATGGGAAACGGCTGTGAGGATTTTCCCACAATATTCACAACAAAGACACAGAGAGCAATAGTAATGGTGTCTTTTTTGTAACTCTGCCATGGTTCGGTGGACAAAGCCTATGAGAGAAGGGAGGTTTTGTAGGGGTTTAGGATGAACGGCGAAAATAAGGTCTGTGGTAAACACAGGTTTAGGACGTCATACGTTTTGTTGATTTAAGAGAAAGTCATTCAGGAATGTTTTCTTGGGGTGCTCCAAGTTACTATTATATGCGTTTCTGTAATTAAGAAATTGGTAATACACTACCTTTAAGAAAAGTGCAAAGATGTCAATATATTTGGCCGCAACTGTATAAATGAACCAAACAGCGGCACCTGGTTTTCATGACCCCTGCTTGAACTGAGGGCCATGTCCCAAACAAAGATCAGGCCTAACAAGGCCTCCAGCATTTACGCCCCCCAGGCACGTTTGAAGTAGCCAAGGCTCAGCCTGCCAAATAAAGTTAATTACCACCATTGCAGTGAGTGAACCTACATCTGCAGTGCTTCTACATCTGCATTGCTTGCCGTTTAGGGTTTTAGGCTGGGTTTCTGTATAGCACTTCTGCTGATGCAAAAAGGGCTTAACAAATACATTTGATTGATTCCTCAATAAAAACTCACCTCACGTCTTTCCATAAGAAAGCTATGAAAAAGGAATTCTGTGGTCACTACACATAAAATGTCATCTTTTGAAGAAAATTCCTAGTTGTAATTGTTGATTAAGTAGGTCTATAGCTGCATCTTCAAATCAGTTCTTCCAAATATAGGAACAGGTTCTCTAAAACGCAGGTTATATCCTTACAAACCAAAGAGAAGAAAACACGCTGATCTGAGAGCAAGCTTAACCAAAAAAATAATAAGAATCTGAGCAACTGGGTGTCATAGTCCCACCTGCAATAACAGGAAAACTAAACACTAGCTCTTTCAGGTCCAGGAAGAAAGACAACTGCAGAATACCAGAGGGGGAAAAGGAGACCCTGGCCTGATGAAGCTAGAAAGTATTCAAGAGGTTCTGAGAGAGTCTCTCTCTACAAGGTCAGCATCCTAAATGGCACCCTATTCCCTATAGTGCACTACTTTTGACCAGAGCATCTGCACAGGGAATACGTTGCCATTTGGTACTCAGCCTCCCTCTACAAGGTCATGCCGTTAAAGCCAATCCATTACATCGAAAGCGTTACACAAAAATTAAACATGAAGTTAACTCATTTTGAAAACAAATAACATGAAACCCAATATCAATTTAGGTAATTGGTTTTAGTCATAAGGTTATTACAGCCAATGCCTCCCTCTCATCTTCCTGAATAGTGAAATCAATAATATATCATTGCAATCAGCCCTGTGCACAAATATATGAGTGCACTTAATGGGATTCCCATTTCACTCATTATCTGGTATCGTCGCATGAGGTCAAGAGCTCCACAATGGAGCAGATTGAGCAATCCACCCGCCACCGCCCACCTGCCTCTATTGCAAAGGCACACCTGCAGTGTGCACCCCCCTTCAAAATGTATGTGTGGGAGTCTAGTGAAGGCCCATGAAACAGCAGCCCCCAGGCCTCTGTCTTGTGTTGAGGGGAAAGGGATAAGGGCGTGGTGCTGGAGAGGCCTTGCTGTTCATCTGGTGTCTGGCCACCTCAGTCTTCAACACCTCCGGCCAGGGGAGAGAGACCCAACAAAGAGTTCCTGACCGCTGCTTCCTGTGGGCTACACTGCAAGGGTGAGGCCTCCAGTCAACCTCCTTACCACACTAATGGCGGAAAAACGGACCCAGATGCCCGCCTGCTGCCATGTCAAAACCACACCACGAGTCTCTCTTTTAGGCTCCATTGCAGCTCCCTTGACTTGTAGGCAATGACAACGGTGAACCAACTAGAACCAACGTGGGAGACAGAATTGCAAATGTCGGTGATAAATATGTGAGGTGTCATACTACGGATCCTAAAAATAATTGGATTGGTTGCAGTAATGAAGGAAGAGTTGAGAAACTAGACCATAGTTAGCTTGCTCTCCCACAGAAGACAGCATAGAGAGCATGTACACTGTACAGCGAGTCTGAGGAGAGCTGAGAGTGCGGTAGAGGTTGTCTGGCTGGAGGGGGAGTGGTTAGCGGCCCATATGGTTTTCCTGTGGGGGTTTAGCCTTGTTGGCTCAATGAGTTGACACTGGTGCCCTTTGTCCCTGTCTGGAGTCTGGTATGACACTTGGGTAGGAGTGAATGTGGAGGGGTGGGTCTTGGCCTGTGAACTGTTGGCACTCTGTATTGGGTCACTGCTAGACGGCTGTCTTGGCAGCACAGGGGCAGAGCAGATCCACTGGCTTTAGCTGTGCTCTGCGTGGGGGTCGAGCTGACAAGCTCCCCAAGGCAAGGAGTCTGGTGGTTGATAAGTGGAATACGGTATGAAACGAGAGCCAAGAACCTACTCTCAGTCTTCCCCGCCCAATACCTCAGAGACAGGTTGGCAAATTCGCTTCAGTGTGTTTTCAAACCCTCTTCAAAATCTGTGACTGTGCGATATATTTCAAATGTAATATCTTGAGTGGGGATTTACACTGAGTACACAAAACATTAATAACACGTGCTCTTTCCATGACAGAGTGACCAGGTGAAAGCTAGGATCCCTTATTGGTGTCACTTGTTAAATCCACTTCAAACCAGTGAAGATGAAGGGGAGGAGACAAGTTAAAGAAGGATTTTTAAGTCGAGACATGGATTGTGTATGTGTGCTATTCAGAGGGTGAATGGGCAAGACAAAAAATGTAAGTGGCTTTGAACAGGGTATGGTATAAGGTGCCAGGTGCACCGGTTTGTGTCAACAAATACAACACTGCTGGGTTTTTCACGCTCAACAGATTCCCATGTGTATCAAGAACGGTCCACCACCCAGAGGACATCCAGCCAACTCGACAACTGTGGGAAGTATTGGAGTCAACCCTGTTGAACGTTTTCAATGCCTACCGAGCTGCAATAATAATAATAATTTGAGTTTAATCAATGCTACATGTTGTGCTTTACACAAAGACACATACATCATTTGAAAAATGCTGCTCAAAAACGTGGTTAGAGAGGCGAGCCAACAACCAGCAAATCCTTGATGCCATTGCCTACCGTTGTGCCCTTAAGCAAGACACTTAACCCCCCACAACAGCAGCTCCCAGGGCGCCCAGTGTGGCAGCCCCCCGCACCACTCCAAAACCTGTATATACTTGTGTCTTTCGGAGGGGACCTCGTGTGCAATTGACCAATAAAGTGATCCTAATCATTATGGTGGCTTCAGAAATGTAGAACTCTGCTGCCATCTGGTGGTTCATAGTATAGAATCACCACAGTATTTTAAACAGGTCATTATCATAAACTTCAACGTCTCTCAATCTTATAGATGTGGTCAAGCCTGATTTACCTCATCTCTCCTTGACGGCCCATCTGAGAATCAACTCTGGATCCTCTGTAGTACGGATCCCTGTAGTCCTCCTGCATACAAAGGCAGAGCATGTGTTGAAATGTGTGTGAATAATACAAGACTGCTGAAAAAGACAATCTACTGATAATCAACATACATTCAACAGCTAGGCTACCACCTAAACGGTCCGTTTTAAATAAGTCCAACTGCAAAGAAAGTAAACTAAATCTTAGTTTTCTGAGATCAATATGACAAAGGTCATTATAAAGCTTCACCAACCTGTCGGGGAGTTGGGGAGTTCCTCCCTCGGATGCTCCCGACAATGTCACCATGGTGTCCACGATCACTTCCTGTGTGAATGTTGTCGCTAGGGTATCCTCTATGGTCATCGTCATGGTAACTTTGAATGCCACCATACCGCTTTGTTTCATATTCAAATTCTCTGTCATATTCTTGCTCCGGTCTTGTCACAGCAGTTCTCCTCTCGACAACATTCACAACTCTCAGGTATGTGCCCTAAACAAGAAGCATTACGACATGGATTAGTTTCTTTCAAAAACACAAGTGCAGAGAGACAATCTACTTTATGCATGAACGAATAAGTACATCTCTTTACATTGACAACTCCATGAAGCATGGTCGATGGCCTAATAAACACTCATGATGATAATACACACGCGAAAATAATATTCACCGTCTGCCCAAAGAGTGCATTGTGCAAAAGTGCTTGAATGACCAGTCACTTACCGCTCTCTCTGAAATAAGCTCATCAGTGGCCTCTCTGATTCGGCTTCGGTCTCGCCTGTACGCCACTGCAAGTAAGGGACAACAAGCATACAATCACAGCCTTGACAATAATTAACACAAAGGGACGCAAACTAAAATGTGTTAACTGTCCACAAGTAGCTGACGTCTCAAACAAGTACGTACACTAATGCGGCGTTCACATGCCTGTCGGAGTAATCGGAAGTTCGGAGCTCCGACTGGGAAGTTTCACTTGAACGACCCTCCAAGTCATAATTACAAGTGGAAAACTCAAAGAAAATGTTGTTACAAGAGTTGTCAAGTTGTGACGTTTCACCACTGACATTTCAACTTTTTGAACAAAAGAGGACAACAAATGGGTTTGCAGAGCAGGTAAAAGTAAAATACTTCTCATTCCTTCTTGGTATGGCGGCGACTGCTAGTCAAAACAGTTATTTGGGCTCCACGGGAACATCCAGGAAGTCTGGGTGCAGATGGAGCGAGTGAGGCAGTCCACGAAACTCACTAGCTGTGCTCTTGCGATGGGTTGTAAAATCATTGGCTGCAGAGCAACTCTGCTGTCCTCAGAACTGGATCATTATAAACTGATTCACATTTTCACCTCCTCCTCCCTTGTTAGGCCTAGACTACTATAGGTCTTGTAGGTAGGTGGCATGTTCCTAGAATAATATGCATATAGGCCTAAGCCAACTACGCATAATTTCTTTCACAAGCTTTCCTCAGCTGTAGCCTAAGTTTTTTTCCCCTCTTCTCCTCATTAGATTTTTCCATCTTGGTATTGTTTGCTCAATTTCAGTTCTTGTGGCCGAACATACAGTTGAAGTCGGAAGTTTACATGCACCTTAGACAAATACATTTCAACTCAGTTTCACAATTCCTGACATTTCATCCTTGTAAAAATTCCCTGTCTTAGGTCAGTTAGGATCACCAAATTATTTTAAGAATGTGAAATGTCAGAATAATAGTAGAGAGAATAATTTATTTCAGCTTTTATTTCTTTCATCACATTCCCAGTGGGTCAGTAGTTTACATACACTCAATTAGTATTTGGTAGCATTGCCTTTAAATTGTTTAACTGGGGTCAAACGTTTTGAGTAGCCTTCCACAAGCTTCCCACAATAAGTTGGGTGAATTTTGGCCCATTCCACCTCACAGAGCTGGTGTAACTGAGTCAGGTTTGTAGGCCTCCTTGTTCTCTCACACTTTTTCAGTTCTGCCCACATATGTTCTATAGGATTGAGGTCAGGGCTTTGTGACGGCCACTCCAATACCTTGACTTTGTTGTCCTTAAGCCATTTTGTCACAACTTTGGAAGTATGCTTGGGGTCATTGTCCATTAGGAAGACCCATTTGCGATCAAGCTTTAACTTCCTGACTGATGTCTTGAGATGTGGCTTCAATATATCCACATAATTTTCCTGCCTCATGATGCCATCTATTTTGTGAAGTGCACCAGTCCCTCCGGCAGCAAGGCACCCACACAACAGGATGCTGCCACCCCCGTGCTTCACGGTTGGGATGGTGTTCTTCGGCTTGCAAGCCTCCCCCTTTCTCCTCCAAACATAATGATGGTCATTATGGCCAAACAGTTCTATTTCTCCAAAAAGTACGATCTTTGTCCCCATGTGCAGTTGCAAACCGGAGTAGGGCTTTTTTTAATGGCGGTTTTGGAGTAGTGGCTTCTTCCTTGCTGAGCAGCCTTTCAAGTTATGTCGATATAGGACTCGTTTTACTGAGGAAATAGATACTTTTGTACCCGTTTCCTCCAGCATCTTCACAAGGTCCTTTGCTGTTGTTCTGGGATTGATTTGCACTTTTCGCACCAAAGTACATTCATCTCTAGGAGACAGAACGTGTCTCCTTCCTGAGCGGTATGACAGCTGAGTGGTCCCATGGTGTTTATACTTGCATACTATTGTTTGTACAGATGAACGTGGTACCTTCAGGCATTTGGAAATTGCTCCCAAGGTTGAACCAGACTTGTGGAGGTCTACAATTTTTTTTTCTGAGGTCTTGGCTGATTTCTTTAGATTTTCCCATGATGTAAAGCAAAGAGGCACTGAGTTTGAAGGTAGGCCTTGAAATACATCCACAGGTACACCTCCAATTGACTCAAATTATGTCAATTAGCCCATCAGAAGCTTCTAAAGCCATGACATCATTTTCTGGAATTTTCCAAGCTGTTTAAAAGGCACAGTCAACTTAGTGCATGTAAACTTCTGACCCACTAGAATTGCGATAGAGTGAATTATAAGTGAAATAATCTGTCTGTAAACAATTGTTGGAAAAATGACTTGTGTCATGCACAAAGTAGATGTCCTAACTGACTTGCCAAAATCAGTTTGTTAACAAGACATTTGTGAGTGGTTGAAAAACAAGTTAATGACTCCAACCTAAGTGTATGTAAACTTCCAACATTCAAAATAAATCTGTGAATGAGTATAGCACAGAATCCAACTTTCATAATTATTCCCATAGAAAAGCTGCAACTTTAGGACAATAAACACTTTATAGGAAATTTGGAAAATACTCTTCATAACTTTAATTTGTCTTTTAAGATATTTCAGTGAGTAGGATTAGGCTTTTAGTCGTTTGGTTTGTAATGGCAAGGAGGGGATTTTTTTTTTCAGACTTGAATGCATGTATCATTTGTTTTAATGCTTTGCTCAACTTTCAGGTTTGTTCAAACTTCTCACTAGATTTGTATCTCTCTCTCACTCATTATTAGCGTAGGCCTCCCATGTTTATGGGTTATTCAAAAAACTTAAACTTTCGGAGATTCATTCATTCATTCGTTCGTTTGATCATGAATACGGTAACCACGACAGCCCTACTTGTGTGACAAGAAGCTGCAATCCTATGGTCGGCAACTAAATCCTTGACGTTTCGCCTGTGAACTGTTAAATAGGAGACTGAGGTTGCGCTGACATCAAGCTAGGTAAAATCCTATTGGTTGAAGAATTGGTCCGACTTCAAAAGCAACTAAACACAATCATGTCGGAATACCCAGTTTCCCACAAGCACATGAATGCCTCATTAGACAGTACACAATGTAGTGTGTGCACTAGGGATACTTAAGTAACGTTTATACTCTGACAAACAGAGATTGCAAATCAAACTATGAAAGTATCTGAGCTAGGCATCAGGGTTACAGTACAACTGTCCCTTCATATTGTGCACACTGATTTTTCAGTTACTGTGGTGTGGTAGAGCTGTAGCTAACTTACTCCAAGTTGCTGAAGGGCTCCTCAATGTGGTGTGGGACGTGGAGAATGTAAAACCTGCAAATATTGATGAATATTTAGGAATTATTGAGTTGTCTATGGAGTGTATTGACACAAATGTGGTTGATATTCAAAAACTAGGATACAAGACACAGAAAGAAAAATTGCACATGTAAACAAAATCAACTGGGGCATATTCATTACGACATCTCTTAAACAGAAGGACCTACCTGAATTACGCCACACAGTTGCTAACGACAGAATTCAGGCAGCTAGGGCCCTCAGTTTAATTACGTTTCCTTCCGTTTCGCAACAGTGTGTAATGAATACGACCCCGATGATTAATAATGTTTCTATATGAACATCCCAAGTCAATTGCAATGATAGCGTCTCTCGCTAGTAATTTACAAACAATTGGATAGTTACTGAAGTTAGCCTAGCTAGCTTGCAAAGAGATGCTGGCCAATGCTAGCTAGCGTACACTGAAGCTGTTGTTGCTAGGAAAACCAACTTACCAGTTGAACGTGCTCTGTGTATTAGTATTAAAGGTAGTCTTGCACTTTTTGCGATAAAGTAGTAGAGTTTTTTTTATATAGTTCCAACCCTTTCTGCATGTGCAACATTTGACAACAAACACCACGAGCAAAATTCAACCTCTTCCTCGTCAGTGTTTGATTGGCGACGTGCAGTATGTTACGCGGAGTTTACCGCCGCCTATCTTCTTCTTCGACCTTTTTTTCTTCGGCGGCGGTTGGTATCCAACATATAACTCTCTTCTACTTTGCTTGAATAAAAATAAAAAATAATAAAATAAACAAATACCCTACCATCTAACACTATACTCACAAAAAATGTAATAATTATAATAAATAAATAAACATCATACTTCGGGCCAACAGCCTGAAAGGACGGGATACCGCCACTTAACACACCCTTCCGATGTCAAGTCTCGCACAACCAAATACCTCTCTGCAGCTGCCACCGCCACCTCAATTTTCAGAGACTTACGTTCCGTCCCTGCAGTACAGTTGATAACCTTTGCTATAAAGGCTAAAAATCCAATCTTACTGAAACATATATTGGGGTGGCAGGTAGCCTAGTGGTTAGAGCCTTGGGCCAGTAACTAAAAAGTTGCTGGATCGAGTCCCCGAGCTGACAAGGTAAAAATCTGTCGTTCCGCCCATGAACAAGGCAGTTAACCCACTGTTCCCTGGTAGGCTGTCATTGTACATAAGAATTTGTTCTTAACTGACTTGCCTAGTTAAGTAAAGGTTAAAAAAAGCACTTGTTTGTTTATCCTTCTGTACTGGTAGAAATCCACTTTGCAGGATCCCTCCCATCTTCCTCTACATTCTTTTTTGCCTCAGCATATGAAAACTTCTGCACTACTCTAACCCTGGAAACCTGAACCTGAACATTTCTGATCCCCAGCCCCATGGGTACCCCTACAATTAACACATACCACTACTTTCCCCAATGTTACACATTCCTTTGTCTCATGCTCTTCTGCACACTTCTCACACCTAGGAGATTCCCTCCTACTCACTGCTGCCACATGCCCATAAGCTTGACATTTACATTTAAGTCATTTAGCAGACGCTCTTATCCAGAGCAACTTACAAATTGGTGCATTCACCTTATGATATCAAGAGTGACATCATTGATGTATACAGAGAAGCGAGTCGGCCCGAGGATTGAACCCTGTGGCACACCCATAGAGACTGCCAGAGGTCCAGACAACAGGCCCTCCGATTTGACACATTGAACTCTATCAGAGAAGTAGTTGGTAAACCAGGCAAGGAAATCATTTGAGAAACCAAGGCTGTCGAGTCTGCCAATAAGAATGTGGTGATTGACAGAGTCGAAAGCCTTGGCCAGGTCGATGAATACGGCTGCACAGTAATGTCTCTTATCGATGGCGGTTATGATGTCGTTTAGGACCTTGAGCGTGGCTGAGGTGCACCCATGACCAGCTTTGAAACCAGATTGCATAGCGGAGAAGGTACGGTGGGATTCGAAATGGTCGGTAATCTGTTTGTTATCTTGGCTTTCCAAGACCTTAGAAAGACAGGGTAGGCTAGATATAGGTCTGTAGTGTCACCCCCTTTGAAGAGGGGGATGACCGCGGCAGCTTTCCAATCTTTGGGATTCTCAGACGATACGAAAGAGAGGTTCAACAGGCTAGTAATAGGGGTTGCAACAATTTCGACAGATAATTTTAGAAAGAGAGGGTCCAGATTGCTTAGCCCGGGTGATTTGTAGGGGTCCAGAATTTGCAGCTCTTTCAGAACATCAGCTATCTGGATTTGGGTGAAGGAGAAATGGTGGGGGCTTGGGCGGGTTGCTGTGGAGGGTGCCGGGCAGTTGACCGGGGTAGGGGTTGCCAGGTGGAAAGCATGGCCAGCCATAGAGAAATGCTTATTGAAATTCTCAATTATAGTGGCAAATACATGCTAAAAAGCCCAAATAGTACCTCGCTAGCTTGTGCTTGGCTTTACCCACCTCCTCTCTTGTTCTGCCCAGTATGCTTTATTTGCTCCTACTGCGAATGACACCGATGAACTGTCTTGGGTTATTTATAAACATCTTTGGTACCGTCAAAAAGCAAACCCTCATCCGCACACCTATGGGTTCGTATCCCCCCCACACACACAGTTGCACACACCAACTGATTAATGGAATGCTGAATGTTTTAGTTGTACTTTTAGTTGTACAATGTTTTAGTTGTAGTTAATACAAATATTGTTGTTGATCATTTTAATGTACGTAATGAAGGAGTAAGTCAATTTAAAAAGTGTCTACAGAAGACGCAAGACTCAGGAGTCATTTGGAGGGTTGCTGTCACAAAACCAAGTAAAGGACAGCATGTGCTTTTTAAAGTAAGGCCACATCAGGAACACTGTCATGTCACACACAGTCTCACTCACTAACTCACTCACTCACTAACTCACTCACTCACTCACTCACTCACTCACTCACTCACTCACTCACTCACTCACTCACTCACTCACTGACACACACATTTCTTGTTTGTTTAGTCTCTTGCTATTTATGGTATCCTACGCAATCCCAGTAAATAGTTTTGCTGTTTTGAAGAAATTAAAAGAATAATCTCCATACATTTTGTTCAGACTCATTGTAAGTGTCAATACAATGTTGCCGTCAGTTCCCAAACAGCCAATGACAGAAGACTGCCCATTGTCAAACTAATTCATTACTGTATTTAATTATTAAAAAATATGTAACAACATTCCAAACTTGTTTAACATTTTCTAGTCCAAATATGGCATGAATACGCTCCATGTGTCGGTTTGCGACGCTTTCAATTGGGGACTTTTATTTTGAAGGCGAACCGCAAACTCCACACGGAGGACGATGATCACCGGTGACCATGGCAACGGAGTAAACAAACATTTTCAACGTGTGAAAAGCATGCATAAAAGTTTTTACAGTCAACAAAAATGATTTACCCCAAAATAGATTAGAAAACAATAGTTTGTATTGTTATACGTTATTCTGTAAACCTGTAATGTAATGTTAGACTGTTAATTAGCTAGCTAGTGTGGCAAACTACCATATTTTTTTTGTCAAGCTGATACTTTTTTTCTTATTTTATGAAACTTTTAAAAGTGTTTAAAAATATATGGAATTGTAATTATACGTTCGAAATGCATATTTAGCTAAGTACATAACTCATGGCGCGTTCAAGATAACTGGGAACTTTGAAAAATACGAGGTCAAATTATGACTTCTGTGATTTTCAGGTTGGAGCTCGAAAAAGAGGCCCGAGGTCCGGAGTTGGAATTCCGAGTTGGATGACCATTTGAAACGAATTTTCGCAGTCGCAACTGTTTTTTCCCAAGTTCCCAGATGTCTTCAACGATTTGAATTCGGAAATCAGAGATTTCTGACTTCCCCGTTTTTTTGAACGCTGCACAAACATGTTACGTTGTGTCGAGCGTGGGTAATGCGAATGCACCTCAACCAATAAAAACGTGTGATGGGCGGGACCGGGACGTTTAGTGTGCAGCGGCGAGGGGTACGTTGAGTGCCTAAAGAGAGTGATTGGGTAGGCGTTGCCACGTGATCATCATCCTTCCACTGGCGTTCTACGACAGCAGAGAGCGGCGTTGGTAATTTCCCCGTCAAATTAATCTATATTGAGTTCAAACAAATAAAGGTTTCATACGATGGGAGACAAGAAGAGCCCCACAAGGTAAAAGTACATATTTATCTAGAAAATTGCCAGAAAATGTGATGAACACTTGTAAACATAGGGTGCGACCAATGGATGCGTAGCGCTAGCTACATTGTAGCTTCATGGCGGCTGACTGACTCTTTTATGCCGGGGCCACCGTGTGTCAAATAGAGTTTTACCTCGTAAATCTGACCATACGGCTCAAATAAGAGTAATTTGTATTGTTGTGTTTTTGTACAAATACACATCAATGACTGTTACCTAAAATGGCTATGCTGACAGTGACGCTCCCCTTATCGTGTGTGTGTGTGTGTGTGTGTGTGTGTGTGTGTGTGTGTGTGTGTGTGTGTGTGTGTGTGTGTGTTTTGTTGTTGTTGTTGTGTTTGAAGGCCGAAGCGGCAACCCAAGCCCTCTTCTGACGATGCCTACTGGGACTGTAGCGTATGTACTTTCAGGAACACCGCCGAAGCTTTCAAGTGTATGATGTGCGATGTCAGAAAGGGAACGTCAACACGGTAAGAAGGGTTTCCACTAGATGCCACAAGTCTAAATTGTCTATATCGTAACAATTTATGAAAATAAACATTTGCTTTTTGGCCGTTATTTAAGGTTAGCAGTGTGGTTGAGATTAGGTTTAAAATCACATTTTAGAACATACATTTCAGAAATAGGCGGGGTTTATAACTTTGTGGCTGTGGTAACTAGTGATGATGTCCAGACAGTTTGACTTTTGGATGTAAACCTATCGTGCAGATTATTCATAAATCATTGTAATTGTAGCCTAAATTCAAGTGGTTATTTTGAGTGAGCCATTTCTATTATGGGGGCATTATTTTACAGATTCTATGGTGTAGTTCGTCTGACAGATTGTGTCAAATGTGTTGTTTTTATCAATAAAGGGATAAAACAACAAGTTTGAACCCTTCTAAATGAACATTTCTGAAGATGTCCGGAGCCGTGCACAGAACTTAACCCACTGAGCACAAATGTCAGGTGTATGCATTCCTGTACCCTCAATATGTTGTCGCTATGCAGCATTTATCTATGTGCAGTGTGCTTCCTTATGATAGTTCCCCCCCCCCATACATACAATTCATCATACACTAGAAATACAAGTCACAGGACCCCTGTATATTTTCAGTGTGCATAAATATGCAGTGCATATATGTATGTACCTACTGCTCATGGCCTAATATCTAATATTAATAATCACTAATCTGTTTCTAGGAAGCCTCGCCCTGTCTCCCAAATGGTTGCCCAGCAAGTCACTGCACAGTTTGCTTCACCCACACAACCCAAAAAAGAGAAGAAGGAGAAATCGGAGAAAGAGAAGAGTGAAAAGGAACCAACACAGAAAAAGAACAGCCACAAGAAGATGAGGTAAGGAGGGAACTGTTGGAACAACATATTCGAAGATACTATGAAGGTTGGAGAACATCTGAATCATCTCATTTTATTATGATTATTACATTCTATCAAAATCATTTACAGGTTCCAAGTGACCCCCTCCTAGTATCCTACTAGCCATACTATTGACTCTCATCCTGTGCTATTAATGACAATATACAGTGGGTATCAGTATACACCCCCTTTGTATTTTTTCACATTTTGTGTTACAAAGTGGGATTGAAATAGATTACATTTTTTATTTATTGATCTACACAAGATACACTAATGTTGAAGTGAAAAGAACATTCACAAAAAAAAATATTTTTATAACAGAAATATAGACTTTGCTTAAGTATTCACCCTCTTTGTTTTGGCAAGCCTAAATTAGATCAGGATTAAACAAATGACATCCCGATACATATACTACTGTTCAAAAGTTTGGAAATGTCCTTGTTTTTTTTTAAAGAAAAGCACTTTTTTTTTGTCCATTTAAAATAACAGGAAATTGATCAGAAATACAGTGTAGACATTGTTCATGTTGTAAATGACTATTGTAGCTGGAAACGGCAGATTCTTTTATGGATTATCTTCATAGGCGTACAGTGGCCCATTATCCGCAGCCATCACTCCTGTGTTCCAATGGCACGTTGTGTTAGCTAATCCAAGGTCATCATTTTAAAAGGCTAATTGATCATTAGAAAACCCTTTTGCAATTCTGTTAGCACAGCTGAAAACTGTTGTTCTGATTAAAGAAGCAATAAAACTGTCCTTCTGTAGACTAGATGAGTATCTGCAGCATCAGTGGGTTTGATTAAAAGCTCAAAATGGCCAGAAACAAAGTACTTTCTAATGAAACTCGTCAGTCTATTCTTGTTCTGAGAAATGAAGGCTATTCCATGCGAGAAATTGCCAAGAAAATGAAGATCTCATACAACGCTGTGTACTACTCCCTTCACAGAACAGCGCAAACTGGCTCTAACCGGAATAGAAAGAGTAGTGGGAGGCCCCAGTGCACAACTGAGCAAGAGAACAAGTACATTTCAGTGTCTAGTTTGAGAAACAGATGCATCACAAGTCCTCAGCTGGCAGCTTCATTAAATAGTACCCACAAAACACCAGTCTCAATGTCAACAGTGAAGAGGCAACTTCAGGATGCTGGCCTTCTATAGGCAGAGTTCCTCTGTCCAGTGTCTGTGTTCTTTTGGCCATTTTAATCTTTTCTTTTTATTGGCCAGTCTGAGATCTAGGCAGAGTTGCAAAGAAAAAGCCATATCTCAGACTGGCCAATAAAAAAAGATGGGCAAAAGAACAGACATCAGACAGAGGGACTCCGCCTAGAAGGCCAGCATCCCAGAGTCGCCTCTTCACTGTTGACGTTGAGACTAGTGTTTTGCGTGTACTATTTAATGAAGCTGCCAGTTGAGGACTTGTGAGGCGTCTGTACGAGATCCTTAGTTACTTGGCAATTTCTCGCATGGGATAGCCTTCATTTCTCAGAACAAGAATAGACTGATGAGTTCAGAAGAAAGTTCTTTGTTTCTGGCCATTTTGAGCCTGTAATCGAACCCACAAATGTTGATGCTCCCAGATACTCAACTAGTCTAAAGAAGGCCCGTTTTGCTTCTTTAATCAGAACAACAGTTTTCAGCTGTGCTAACATAATTGCAGAAGGGTTTTCTAATGATCAATTAGCCTTTTTTTAAATGATAACCTTGGATTGGCTAACACAACGTGCCTTTGGAACACAGGAGTGATGGTTGCTGATAATGGGCCTTTGTACACGTATGTAGAGATTCCATAAAAAAATCAGCAGTTTCAGCTACAATGTTAATGTTGTAAATGACTAATGTCTACACTGTATTTCTGATCTATTTGATGTTATTTTAATGGATCGAAAACGTGCTTTTCTTTAAAAAAAATACATTTCTAAGTGACCCCAAACTTTTGAACGGTAGTGTACATCTGTAAGGTCCCTCAGTCTAGTATTGCATTTCAAGCAAAGATTAAACTACAAAGACCAGGGAACTATTCAAAAGCCTCAAAGAAGGGCAGTGATTGGTAGATGGGTAACAATAACAAATCAGACACTGAATTTAAGGGTGGATGATGTATTAAACCACCCAGACAAATCAAAGATACAATCGAACTGAGCTGCAGGACAGGAAGGAGACTGCTCAGTTTTGACTTAAATCTGCTATAACATCAATGTCAAGACTTAAAAATTGCTGTCTAGCTATGATCACCAACACCTTGGCAGAGCATGAAGAATGTGAAAATGTCTTAGATTTAGGGCTCACGTGCTGACCAGACCGGACACGTCGTGTGCGCGAGCGTCGCAAAATAAATGTAGAAATCCATGTTATTCAATTATTGCACCCACACTGCTCGCGTGCGCCAACGAGCGTCTGCGATGCCAAGGGCTAAAACAGAACTCCTTTTTATTTCTGACGCAGATCACGCTGAAAGTCCTGCCTCTTCCATCTCCTCATTGGTTATAACCACGTGGGTGATTGAAAGACAAACTGGTTTGCCGGTTGTCGTGGTAATACTATGAAAGTGTAGATGCCGATCACCATATAAGTTCAAAGATGAAAAAGCCTGGAAGGAGGAGAGATGACTAGAAATGATTCGGTTGGCCATTTTATTTGTGGATTAATTGTTGGAGTAGGGGACCTTGTGCATTTCAGGTAAAATAACAACTCAATGTTTATATCCCAGGACAAATTAGCTAGCAACAGCAAGTGCAAGGTAACTAGCTAAATTGCCATACATGTTTAATGCTTTTTGACCTGTCCCCAAATTAATGTAATTGGTTCAGAGTTTGTTTTGATATTTTAACCTGCGTGTCGTGATCGCGTTTGGTGTAGGGGGACAAAATAAATGTATGCACGATGGCGCACGCGCGCAGCCAGTTTGGGTTCCGTGTTAGACACACCAATAGCGTGTGTCTAACCTCTGATTTTGTAATTTGTGCACCGATTTTACTAAGGCCAAACTTCTTTAAGAAAACAGCCCTAATGTTGGAAACAAACCTCATTATGTTGTCATCCAGAGTCACATTTATTTATTTTCTAAGCTATAGCTCACTATCTTACAGCAGGGTTTTAAAGGACCCACCCAAGTTTGGTCTGCTTCATGTATTCATTTTTGTCATGGAAACAATAGTGAAATACTAGTATCGTTCCCGGGCTTAGATTTTACATGTAGGGGGTGCGTGCGCGCAACTCAATATTAGGAAGATGTCTTTTAATATTTTGAGTATTTTGTGTAATCTTTGACAAATTACAATTAAATACATTCCAATCCCACTTTGTAAAACAGTAAAATGTGAATAAATCCAAGGGGATGAACACTTATGATACCTACTATATATCCACCCATACTTCTCTGTCCCCATCCCAGGCCCAGGTTAAAAAACGTGGACCGGAGCAGTGCCCAACACCTAGAGGTAACGGTGGGTGACCTGACGGTCATAATCACAGACTTTAAGGAGAAAACCAAGCCCGCCTCCACTCCTTCCAGTGCCGCCTCGGCAGACCAGCACAGCCAGAGTGGCAACACCAGTTCTGACAACACTGAAAGGGGGGTGTCCCGGTCGTCCTCGCCGCGGGGGGAGGGGTCCTCAGTTAACAGCGAGAGTCACTAATCTCCCTCCCTCTCCCATTTCCTCCCTCCTCACCTAACATAGTCTTGTGGAACCAGACAAGTGTGTCTCTGAATATTGCGTACAAGTCTGGCATGCAAGATTACACCCAACGCTACATACACCCTTATGTCTCCCCCATATCCATCACCCCACACGCCAACCCAACATTTCAACATGCACACATTGTATAATAATAAAATAAAACGTATGTATTATGAGGCTGGTGCTGGGAGGACGCTGTGTATCATCAACTAATTGGTTTCAGCCAATATCTGGGTCATGTTCATTAGGCAGCAAGCAGAAGAAAATTGACTGAAACTGGAAGGTAATACCTGGACTTATCCAATAAATAAGAAACGATCATGTTTGTTTTCTGTTGCACAACGTTTTAAAACATTTTGTTATGGTGTGCCCTAATGAAAACGACCATGGCCTGAGTGAACTGAACTGAAGCTGGGTCTTGACTGTGTTGAATGAACCCTGCCTTGCATGCACAGCTAGCTGAGTGATTCCATGGGATCTGATGGTATTTACTTACAACACCTCAGTGTCATCCCTCATCACACACTTAGTGGTTGGTTGGTTTCTGTCTCTTACCGATGTGGACTATTGCAGAGTAAAAGTGCTTTAGCTACAGAGGAATACGAATATGCATTATGAGTAGGGTTGCAAAATTCTGCTAACTTACCCACAATCCATAGGTTTTCCAGAAATCACCTGGATGATTCCCCGACTCAGAATAAGTTGGAAATTCAGGATTCCTCCAACTGAGAACTGGAAAACCTGGGAATTTTGGCAAAGTTACCAAAATTGGCAACAACCCTAATTATGAGAGAATAAATGTGAAGCGAGTGGTCCATCTCTTGATTGTAGATTGACAAAGATTCATTTTGTTAGCAGCAGATTGCACCTGCTGGCATATGGTGTGCATTAATTAATGAGAAGATATTGGACCAGTTTCCCAGATACAGAGTAGTCCTTGACTAATCACTTTGAATGGAGAATCTCCATTGAACATTCTTCTTAGTCCAACAGTAGGCTGAATCTGTGTCTGGGAAACAGGCCCATTGTTTTATAAAGCATTTCAGTTTGGCCAAAATTTTACCGCACATGTTACTGAATCATATCACTGCTTTATGTTACTGGTTATAACCAGCCATGTTGTCATATGTACATCAATGAGCATCTCAATTATTGCGTTACTATTTAATGTTTGATTCACAATTGAGAATATTGTTATGAAGTATGCTTCTCTTCCACAAGTTTGTAGAGTCAAGCATGCTGTCATCCAACAGTGGTTTATATTGAAAATATGAAATAAAACTAAACTGATAGGTTCATCAGTCAGACTTGAGTTTCCTCCATTTGTGCTCAGTGGATGGCAGATGGGTCTTCACCATAGACTTTTATGGCTGCGTTTACATGGGTAACCAATTTCTGATATTTTTTTCCCATGAATTGGTCTTTTAACCAATCAGATCAGCTCTGAAAAAGATCTGATGTAAAAAATATTTTTGGAAGAAACATCGGAATTGGGCTGCCTATTTAAATGCAGCCCAAGCTCCTCACACAGGAGACTGTATTTGGGATATTCATTTTTATAACCTATTTACAAGTACTGTATCTGCTAGAGTCTGGATAACTTGACATGTTTGGGAATTTTGTTAGAAATAGGTCTTTCTGGGCCTCCTGAGTGGCGCAGCGGTCTGATTCACTGCGTCGCCGTGCTTGAGGCGTCACTACAGACCCGTGTTCGATCCCAGGCTGTGTCACAACCGGCCTTGACCGGGAGTCCCATAGGGCGGCGCAAAATTAGCCCAGCGCTGTCTGGGTTAGGGGAGGGTTTGGCCGGGGGGCTTTACTTGGCTCATCGCGCTCTAGCGACTCCTTGTGGTGGGCTGGGTGCCTGCAGGCTGACTTCGTTGTTAGGTGAACAGTGTTTTCTCTGACACATTGATGCTTCCGGGTTAAGCGGCCAGGTTATTAAGAAGAGCGGTTTGGCGGGTCATGTTTCAGAGGACGCATGCCTCTCCCAAGCCTGTTGGAATTGCAGCAATGAGACAAGATCGAAAAAGGGGGTAAAATAAAATGTACAAAAAAAAATATATATATATATATATAATAAATACATTTTAGTTCATGTATGTTAGAAATGTGTACACTGGTATACATGAGGCGGTATTGTATTGCAGATGTTTGTAAGGCTAATATTTCCTAATCTCTTTCCTTCATATCTAATTACTAAGGTATTTAGCTAGCTAGTATCTAGTAGGAAGCTAATTGATCATAGTTCAACTTGTCCTGCAAGCCAATGGGTGCTTTCCAGACACCCAGATACACATACTTTTGGCCATACTTTTTTTTTTGTGTATTTGGACACCCCGTCAAATGAGTGGACTCGGCTATTTCAGCCACACCCGTTGCTGATGGGTGTATAAAGTCGAGCACACAGCCCTGCAATCTCCATAGACAAACATTGGCAGTAGAATGGCCCGTACTGAAGAGCTCAGTGACTTTTAAATGTCTGCCCTGGTCAACTGTAAGTGCTGCTATTGTGAAGTGGAAATGTCTAGGAGCAACAACTGCTCACCACAAGGAGGTGTGCCACACAAGCTCACAGAACGGGCCCACTGAGTGCTGAAGTGTGTAAAAATTGACTGTCCTTGGGTTTCAACACTCACTACTGAGTCCAAACTGCCCCAGGAAGCAAAGTCAGCACAAGAACTGTATGTCAGGAGCTTCAAGAAATGGGTTTCCATGTCCGAGCAGCCACACACAAGCCTAAGATCACCGTGCTCAATGCCAAGCGTCGGGTGGAGTTGTGTAAAGCTCACCGCCATTGGACTCTGGAGCAGTAGAAACACGTTTTCTGGAGTGATGAATCATGCTTCGCCAACTGGCAGTACGATGGACAAATCTAGGTTTGGCGGATGCCAGGAGAATGCTACCTGCCCGACTGCATAGTGCCAACTGTAAAGATTGGTGGAGGAGGAATTATGGTCTGGGGCTGGTTTTCATAGTTCGGGCTAGGCTCCTTAGGTCCAGTGAAGGGAAATCTTAAATGCTACAGCATACAATGACATTCTAGACGATTCTGTGCTTCCAACTTCGTGGAAACAACTTTGGGATGAATTGGAACGCCGACTGCGTGTCGGGCCAAATCGCCCAACATCAATGCCCGACCACACTAATGCTCTTGTGGCTGAACATCCCGACAGCAATCTTCCAACATCTAGTGGAAAGCCTTCCAAAAAAAGTGAAGGCTGTTATAGGAGCAAAGGGGGGACCAACTCCATATTCATGCCCATGATTTTGGAATGAGATGTTCTATGAGACGGTGTCCACATACTTTTGACCGTGTAGTTTATGAAATGGATATCATAAGGTGAATGCACCAATTTGTAAGTCGATCTGGATAAGAGCGTCTGCTAAATGACGTAAATGTAAATGAAATAACATCTGGAACAGTAATTAGGGGTGTATTCATCACGCTTATTCTGTAGCAAAACGTTTGCAATAGAAACGGTTTACTCCAAACAGAAAACGATACAACGAAGACGAGTTTCTATTGGACAAATGCAGGTAAGTCCCTCCGTTTTGTCCCGTTTGCTTCCGTTTGGTTCTTAAACTGTAAACGATTCCCTTTGCAAGACGTAATGAATACACCCCTGTGCTTTGGTTTCTTGACAGAAGGTGGAGCTCAAAGTTGACGTAAACACAACGCTAGTTAGTCAATGTAAATCCATATCTGAAAGAATGTTACGGTAGTGCGGTTAAGTGCATTTTTTTTTCTCGCAAAATGCGATGTTACCTTCATGCACTTCTACTGTGCATGGTCTTTGCTGTCTTTTCGGTGCTGTATGTTTTTAATCAACTACCAGTAGCCTCGTCTTTTGAGTCGCAATACGAAGACGGATGGACCGACAGAAGAACAAAAAAATCCAGTGGCAGGCAACCCCAATTTGGGGCCCAAGACACTGGGCACATAGTCAGGAAAGGTGGAGGAGTGCCAAGCCTTTTTGACCATCAAGAACATGACAAGACCAGGTAAAATAACAATTAATTAGCTAACTAGGTAGTTAGTTGGCTACAGAAGTCAGCCAAGTCACTAGCTAACACGCTAAAGGTAGCCACACTTGTAAAATACTAGCCACAACTCTTCGCTAGCAGGATTACTAGCTAACGTTGGCTAACCAGCTAATCTGTTGACTTTACAGATAAAACATTGCCCCGTACCGTAAGGATGACGATGTACAACCACAGATCTAGTGGGTTAACTAACAATGGGTTACCAAAGTCATAATGCCATGGGGAGGATGTTGATAATCATTCCCTGCTAGAAATCCATTAACCTGCTAATTCACAATTATCCACATTGCAATTAGTTTTTTTCCCCGTGTGAGCTAACGTTACCTATCTAGAGATGTCCTGCTTAGTTCAAGAAGACAGGTACTTAACTAGTTAGGTATCTATTAATACAAATATTAGAGAAACTCAAGCAGTTGGCTAGATAATAAAGTAGCTCTCTAATCTACCCCATCAGGATTCAATCACCGTGGAACCAAAAGGCATTCAACTTGTTCTGTCTTGTGTAAGGCATTGTCAGTGTCTTAACTGG
This sequence comes from Salmo trutta, assembly GCF_901001165.1. Classification (NCBI taxonomy): domain Eukaryota; kingdom Metazoa; phylum Chordata; class Actinopteri; order Salmoniformes; family Salmonidae; genus Salmo; species Salmo trutta. Next base: position 50,932,130 of record NC_042973.1, read on the forward strand.
AATCCCAATTGTAAACTGCCTCCTGATGTTTGTGGAATGAACTGATTATTGGGACCTATGTATACTTGGCTGGGGCAACCCCTTGAAAGGCAGACAGTGGCCACTTTACTCATTTTTAAATCTGGCAGTAACTGCGTGGGTAAAATCACTGGGGAAGCCAAGCCAGGAAAAAAAAGCCATGTTACAACCTAGTTGTGGTGTTTGCTCTATAACCTGTTAGTTCACATGCCTTGCAACCGTGATATACAGGCCTAAGGCCGAGACAATAAGAAGACAGTGGCAGAATAAATGTTGTTTCATAACAAAACCGGTGAGCGAGCTCTGTCCGGTGAAGTCCATAAACCATATTGCATGTAACAAACAGTTAGGTTACCTACAGCAAGTTAATGTTTGCAACATTTTTGGACTACTAAACAACTGTTGAGTTAGAAACACGAAGAGTAACTGCAAATCGCAAAGAAAACAGGAGCCGCACCGTTTCAACGTCATCAAATCACCGATGCTTAGTCTAAAACTAAAAGATACCAAAAACAATGTAGTCCAATCAATGTAAGCTAAATATGATTTGGCTGTCTATGGTTCTGATTTGTGTGTGTTTGTGCAAGTAGAAAAACATTTTGACTCGCCCTACTTGTAGAGCAGGGATGGGCTACAAAAATTCAAAACTCATGAAGGGCTGCAGTTGTTCGTGGGAATCATGAGAAACGCCAATGCCTTCCTCTTTCATGTTGACTAAACGGTATATGACTTCATCATACAGTACGCTTTTAGTTTTTGTTGTCATAGGCTAGCGAGCAAGTATTTTATCCAGGTAGCCTAACTTCCTTTCATGGGCAACAATGAGCCAGCTAGTTTAGGAAAGGGCCTATTTTAGCTAGCTAGCCACCGGAGGACAACAACAACACAACGAGATGCAACAATTCTAGTTTTTTTCTGTAAATAACATTTTGCTCTAGATGGGATTGGTGTGAAGCCAAATCCAAACTGTCTTCCCTCGACACCATTCACAGTTGAGCACACACAGTTTAGCTCAACGCTGATTGACTATTATTTTATACTTAAAAAAAATTGTATCAAGGGAGGCCAAATGTTCGCTGGCTTCCCTTGCATTCAAACCTACATGCTGCAACAATGTCCTACTCTTTTTGACCAGACAGCATCAGATAGATTGGCTACACAGAGGGGCACTGTTTCGCTCGCTCTGACGCTTTCTCCGGTGAGATACATTCAGCCTCTTGCGAATGAAAGGAAAGTTATGAAACACATTTGAAAGATGAATTATGTTTTATTCTTTTTTTCTTGGTATATGTTTTGGGGAAGCCTGGCTTCCCTTGGCGTCCATGAATACACCCCCCTGCAACCTGGACCCGGTTTCCCAAAAGCATCTTAAGGCTAAGACATCGTTAGAAAAGAGGAGTGGGAGGCCCCGGTGCACAACTGAGCAAGAGGACAAGTACATTGGTGTCGAGTTTGAGAAACAGACGCCTCACAAGTCCTCAACTGGCAGCTTCATTAAATAGTACCCGCAAAACACCAGTCTCAACGTCAACAGTGAAGAGGCGACTCCGGGATGCTAGCCTTCTAGGCAGAGTTGCAAAGAAAAAGCCATATCTCAGACTGACCAAAAAAAAAGATTAAAATGGGCAAAAGAACTCAGACACTGGACAGAGGAACTCTACCAAGATGGCCAGCATCCCGGAGTCGCCTCTGCACTGTTGACGTTGAGACTGGTCTTTTGCGGGTACTATTTCACGTATCTGCCAGTTGAGGACTTGTGAGGCGTCTGTTTCTCAGACTAGACACTCTAATGTACTTGTCCTCTTGCTCAGTTGTGCACCCCACTCTTTCTATTCTGGTTAGAGCCAGTTTGCACTGTTCTGTGAAGGGAGTAGTACATAGCGTTGTACGAGATCTTCATTTTCTTGGCAGTTTGTCGCATGGGATAGCCTTCATTTCACAGAACAAGAATAGAATGAGTTCAGAAGAAGTTCTTTGTTTCTGGCCACTTTGAGCCTGTAATCGAACCCACAAATGTTGATGCTCCAGATACTCAACTAGTCTATACAAGGCCAGTTTTATTGCTTCTTTAATCAGAACAACAGTTTTCACCTGTTCAAACATATTTGCGAAAGGGTTTTCTAATGATCAATTAGCCTTTTAAAATGATAAACTTGGATTAGCTAACACAACGTGCCATTGAAACACAGGAGTGATGGTTGCTGATAATGGGCCTCTGTACGCCTATGTAGATATTCCATAAAAAAAATTGCAATTTCCAGCTACAATTGTCATTTACAACATTAACTATGTCTACACTGTATTTCTGATCAATTTGATGTTATTTTAATGGACAAAAAATGTGCTTTTCTTTAAAAAACAATGACATTTCTAAGTGACCCTAAACTCTAGCATTAAGAGATTAGACTACATCTGAGCTGCTTCAATATTTATATCTATTAGGCCTATAGACTACAACTATCTAAAAGCTCACAGATTTCACTGTAGCCTAACCAATAACCTAAAGGTTACCATATTAGGTCTATGCCAATGCTGCTTGACTTGGTACTTGATGTTTTAATATTTAATTGTAGAATATCTGTAGGCCTACTTGAAGCCCAATTCCTGCCTGCCGTTAGACTACAGTGATTTGTTCAGCAATTGCGAAAACCATTGTCATCATATTTTATTTTTAGGTAACATTGATATTTTCTATAGCAACGAGGGAACGAGCGATTTAATTTGGCTTTATTCATTCTTGCTCAGTTTGCACACTAAAGAAATACAGAATTTACTAAATCAAACATTGCATACAAAATAGCAGGAGAAAACAGGGTTCATGGCAAACATAATAATACAAAACCATGAATGCATAATAGGCTACAGAACATTTCTTCCCTTGATGGGAAAACTGTATTGTAAAGCCATAAGTCATTTAACGGCTACACCGAGCTATTTAGCCTATATTTTGGGAAACGGGTGTGTCATTTTCGGCCGTTGTTATTACGATGCTGTATTGTTTTATCATTAAAACAATTGTAAATTCCATTGCTATCGGGAAACCTGGCCCTGTAGTGTAGTCTACAACAGTAGGAGTCATAATACCCATGGAACCTAGAGGTCAAACACATAAATGGTTAAAAAAAATAATAAACGTCCACCATTCATTTGATCCATTGTGGATTTTAGAAACACTTCAAATAAGGGCTGTGTTTCGTTTTACCCTGGCGTGATGTTTTGAAAACCGTGCAAATCTCTCTGACAATGTGACTTTTTTTAATAAATATATTTGCCTGTATTTACCCCGAAAATTGAAACGCTAATGTGGCTATCATACAGAACTACAAATGCCTGTCTCAAGCTTCACGTCACTCACCAGGGCTATGATGATCTGGACGAGACTGCCAAATCGAGGCAAAGGTAAGAATCTCTGGATTAACTGTCTGTTAGAAAAATGTAGTAATTAATAAATTGTCTAAAGTTGTTTAAATGGACAATTATGTTAAAACCTGTTATGGATAGGGGGCAGTATTTTCACGGCCGGATAAAAAATGTACCCGATTTAATCTGGTTATTACTCCTGCCCAGAAATGACGGACCTTCCACCTCCAAATCGATCCCGCTCCAGAGTACAGGCCTCAGTGTAACGCTCATTCCTTCAACGATAAACGCGAATCCGACCATAACCCCTGGTGAGACAAAACCACAACTTGTCAGTGATGAGCACTTTTTGCCAGTCCTGTCTGGTCCAGCGATGGTGGGTTTATGCCCATAGGCGACGTTGTTGCCGGTGATGTCTGGTGAGGACCTGCCATACAACAGGCCTACAAGCCCTCAGTCCAGCCTGTCTCAGCCTATTGCGGACAGTCTGAACACTGATGGAGTGATTGTGCATTCCTGGTGTAACTCGGGCAGTTGTTGCCTACCTGTCCCGCAGGTGTGATGTTCGAATGTACCGATTCTATGTTGTTACACGTGGTCTGCCACTGTCCGTCCTGTCTCCCTGTAGCGCTGTCTTAGGCGTCTCGCAGTACGGACATTGCAATTTATTGCCCTGGCCACATCTGCAGTCCTCATGCCTCCTTGCAGCATGCCTAAGGCATGTTCAAGCAGATGAGCAGGGACCCTGGGCATCTTCCGTTTGGTGTTTTTCAGAGTCAGTAGAAAGGCCTCTTTAGTGTTCTAAGTTTTCATAACTATGACCTTAATTGCCTACCGTCTGTAAGCTGTTAGTGTCTTAACGACCTTTCCACGGGTGCATGTTCATTCATTGTTTATTGTTCATTGATCAAGCATGGGAAACAGTGTTTAAACCCTTTACAATGAAGATATGTGAAGTTATTTGGCTTTTACGAATTATCTTTGAAAGACAGGGTCCTGAAAAGGAACATTGCTTTTTTTGCAGAGTTTAGAATAAAGTTTTCTTTATATATTTGTTTGTCACATATTAATAATCCTAAGTATTAAATATTTGTTGTGGTCCACTTAAAGGATTGCTGTAGATTGAGTTATTTTTCCTATTTCCATTATTTCGTTTTTTTCCCACATTCATTTTATATCCTGAGATTTTTCAGTATTCTGAAAATAATTTTAGCAAGGGGGGTATTGAGATTTCAATACTGGTCAGGTATATCTGGAGATCATCTGCAGAACAGTTAAGTTTATATTCATGTTAACCAGTACTGATACCTGTTACGTTTTGGGTCCTGTTTAATTCTTTCTGAATGCGGTAGAATTGCCAGTGCAAACAGGAGGGGGGTGAGGGGACATCAGTCTTCTGCCTCTTTGTAAAGCAATTTAATCAGATATTGTTTGTGTACATTTTAGCTTTAGGACATTTTATACAATATATTTTTTTAAATGTGTTATTTCATCTGGAAAGTTGAAAGCTTCCAAAGTTTTTAGTAGAAAAGGACATTCAATAATGGCATCAACAGCCATTATTGATTGATCTATATATATATATATATATATTGCATACTGTATTAAACTGAAACTTGCTCTTTGATGGAATTCTATGGGAAAGCCATCCATTCCTGGTATTTTTTTCCGTGCAAATGTTTTAACAATATCAAATATTTATTCTTGGGTAATCTCTGTTTTTAGTGATACATTTTTTTTGTCTGCTGATAATTGCTTCAGTTGTTGAGATTAAACGATGCTCCTACAAAGGTTCTAACGATGAACGATGCTTTTGGGAAACCGGGCTCTGGTCTCAGTATGCCAACTCCTATGGTCAACGGGGTGACAAACAGTGACCATTTAGTAGTTTGCAAGATAGCATACAAAATCAAATCAAGCTTTATTTATACAGCACGTTTTCGACATGGAATGCAACGCAATGTGCTTTACAGATAAAAATGAATACAAATACAAAAATAAAAGCTGAAATATTTACTACACAACAAACATAAGATAAACAAAAGAGAACTAAAAATCTGGAAAATTAAAGCTAGAAATGTGTTTTAAGATCCGTTTTAATTATGTCTACAGTTTCAGCCTCCCACAGGTTCTCTGGCAGGCTATTCCAGAGGCTGGGTGCATAATTCCTAAAGGCTGCCTCTCCATGCCTCTTGGTCCTAGGCTTTGGGATAGTTAAAAGACAGGTGCCAGATGACCTGAGGCACCCACTGGGTACATAACTTAAAAGCATGTCTGACCTGTATTGGGGTACACAATCGTGGATTGATTTAAAAACCAATAGAAGACCCTCTTAATTCAAAAACTCACAGGCGGCCAATGCAGAGACCTTAAAACCGGTGTAATGTGTTCTTAGTCTGGTCTTGGTCAGTACCCGTGCTGCAGCATTCTGTATGTTTTTCAGTTGACCAACGGCTTTCCTGGGTAGGCCAGACAGGAGAGCATTACAGTAGTCAAGCCTGTTTATAATAAACGCATGGATGAGTTTCTGTATCAGCCTGAGAGAGAAACGGCCGCACCTTGGCAAAGTTCCTCAGGCGGTTAAAAAGCTATTTTGGTCACATTCCTGATGTGTGATTCAAAATTTTGTTCAGAATCTAAAGTAACACCTAGGTGTTTTGCCTGGTGTTTTATCTTTTTATGGTCTGTGAATTAAAATTTGCAGCTAGATTCTCTCTCATTGCTTTGGCTCGAACAACAAGTACCTCGGTCTTGTCTTGATTTAGCTGAAGGAAGTTGCGAGCCATCCAAGTATTTAAATCCCCAATACAGTCTTATTTTTCCGTGGAGCTAAAATCCTCTGGTGACACAGAAATGTAAAGCTGTGTATCGTCTGCGTAGCAGTGAAAATCAATGCTGTGCTTTCTGATAACGCTGCCAAGAGGTTTTATTTATTTATTTATATATATATATAGACCCAAAATCGAACCTTGTGGAATGCCACATGTAATATGTAGTTTCTCTAAGTTATGTTCACCAAAGTTTGACAAACTCTCGACCGGTTAAATACATCCTAAACTAATTTAGAACTGGACCGGAGAGGCCAACCCACCTCTCCAGTCTGTCCAGAAGGACATCATGGTCAACAGTGTCGAATGCAACTTTAACTAAGGTTGTCTGTGCTGTGGTGTGGACAAATGTAAAAAAAAAAAAAATGTTGCCACTTAAACAAATGTTTTGTTTGAACAACAATTTCTCCAGAATTTTGCATTATTTCTCCAGAATTTTGCTTAAGAATGGAAGGTTGGAGATTGCCCCCCCAAAAAATCTAGATTACTTTGCTTCAGAAGGGGTTTCACCATTGCAGTTTTGAGTGATTTTAACAATAGCTTGCACTTCTTCAGATATACAATTAAAAACAGTTTTGATGAAGGTGGTGGGGATAGGATCGGGAAGGCAGGTACAAGGCTTAAGTTGTGATATCACTTTCCTGAGCATGTCTGTGTCAACCAGGGAAAATAAATCCATAGTGGCTTTGCATGGTAGGCTAGGGCACATATCATCATACTTCTCATCAGGTCTTGCTTGAATGATACCCAGCCTAATGTTGGTTCTTATCTTATCTCTGAAATATGCTGCAAACTCATCACATTTAGATGAGGGAAGTCCACATAAATTGTACCCCGGCAAACCTATCAGGCCGTCAATGGTCGAGGAGCACTCTCAAATTATTCAGATTTTTATAGTGATCCAAGTTAGAAAAATGAGCTTGTCTGGCATTTATAATTGCCTTGTTAAATATGCCAAGTTTCTCTCTTGAAATATCATAAAGGACCTGCAACTTGGATTTTCTCAAGTTCCGCTCTGCCTTTCTGCAATTTCTCTTTTTAATTGATTAGTTTCCTCACTCATCCAAGGGGCTCTCCATTTGGATGAGGTCCTTTTCAACTTTAATGGATCTATGGCATCAATGGTAGCCCTTTTAATTTGCTATTAAAGTTATCAACTAAATCATCACAAGAGGAAGGCACAATAGGTGATGGAGTATTGTTCATACACTCAATAAAATCTGTAGCAACTTCAGGGGTAAGAGTGTTTCTTAATAATGCGTTCAGTATTAACCTGTGCTATGTGCAGCAAGGTAGTAAAAAATACACAGTGGTGATCAGATAAAGAAACCTCAACTATATAACCTCAACTATATGTCAATAGATAGCCCCCAGGTCCAGAGTATGGGTGGGCCCAGTAACAAGTTGGATAAAGTTCATAGAGCTCAAAAGTTTAATACATTCAATGGCCTTGGAGTCAATTTAACAATGTTGGGAATTCCCACCATCCAATACTTACCCCAATCCAATGCTTTTAAATCCATGACGGGGACTGTGCAAGTGGTGCCCTTCTTCCAACGTGCCCTAAGATGCTGCCCTCCTCCCTTTTCTTATCTCTTACTATCTCAGGGAGAAGCCAGCCTCCGCCAGCGTCCAGGAGGCCACTAGAGATGAGCGGATCCATCTGGCTGTGGTGGCCTGTGGTCCCAGATTAGAGGAGACTCTCACCATGTTAAAGTCTGCTCTCCTCTTCAGCGCCAAACCGCTACACTTTCACATTTTCGCAGAGGACCATCTGCATGGCAGCTTTGGAGAGTCTGTAAGTATGGAGAACAGGAATTAGTGGCAGGATGAATATTGGTACTAAGTGATATGGCCCAAGCAGTTAAGAGGATGGAACTAGAAGAAAGAAACTGTTGAACTAGATATCTGTACCTGTGCTAGTGTGTGGTTGTCGCTGTCAAAGCAAACCTGTTCACTTGTGTCTGTTGCCTGTGTATTTTCCTTCAGCTGGACTTGTGGCCCAGTGTCTTCCAGACCAAGTTTAACTACACCACATACCCCATCACCTTCCCCAGTGAGAACGCCAAGGAGTGGAAGAAACTCTTCAAACCCTGTGCTTCTCAAAGGCTTTTCCTACCGGTGAGTCCTCAGGGTTTGATGAGACTGGCCATAATAAAAAAATAAAATAAAACTGTTCAGTTTGCTGAGAACAATACACGTTTGTTTATGAGATATTGGACCCAGATTAAGCCCATTCCTGGACCTAAACAACTTTCATTGAAGATTCTCCATTTGAAATCTGGTTCAGGGAATCTGGCACATGGCGTGCTGTCAGAGTAATGTGTGTGATGTTTGACTATGTTCTTGGGCATTCTAACCTTTTTGTCTCCTCTCCAGTTGATCCTAAAAGACGTAGACTCTCTGCTATACGTGGACACCGATATCTTGTTCCTTCAGCCTGTAGAGGAGATCTGGTCCCTGCTCTCATTCTTCAACTCCACCCATCTGGCAGCCATGGCCCCTGAGCATGAGGAGCCACGCATTGCCTGGTACAACCGCTTCGCACGGCACCCTTACTATGGAAAGACCGGGGTCAACTCTGGGGTCATGCTCATGAACATGACCCGGATAAGGGAGAAATACTTCAAGGTGATTGTGTCAGTGAGAATGAGCATCTTTGTGTGTTGGTGTATATGCTTGAGAAGAGGTGTCGGGATCTTTTGAACTTTCTCAGCATATTTGTTGGTATGTTCTGTAAAAGCATTTTGAGTCTAGAAAAGTCCCAACTGTTGAAGGTACAGTAGCAGTCAAAAGTTTGGACACACCTACTCATTCAATGGATTTCTTTATTTTAACTTTTTTCTACGTTGTAGAATAAGAGTGAAGACATCAAAACTATGAAATTAACACATGGAATCATGTAGTAACCAAAAAAGTGTTAAACAAATCAGATTCTTCAAAGTAGCCACCCTTTGCCTTGATGACAGCTTAGCACACTCTTGGCATTCTCTCAACCAGCTTCATGAGGTACTCACCTGGAATGCATTTCAAAAGTTAAAAGTTAATCTTTGGAATTTCTTTCCTTTAATGCGTTTGAGCCAATCATTTGTGTTGTGACAAGGTAGGGATAGTATACAGAAGATAGCCTTATTTGGTAAAAGACCAAGTCCATATTACGGCAAGAACAGCTCAAATAAGCAGAGAAATGACAATCCATCATTACTTTAAGACATGAAGGTCAGTCAATCTGGAAAATTTCAGATCGCAAAATAAAAAGTGCTGTCGCAAAAACCATCAAGCGCTATGATGAAACTGGCTCTCATGAGGACAGCCACAGGAAAGGAAGATCCAGAGTTACCTCTGCTGCAGAGGATAAGTTCATTAGAGTTACCAGCCTCAGAAATTGCAGACAAAATAAATGCTTCAGAGTTCAAGTAACACATCTCAACATCAACTGTTAAGAGGAGACTGTGTGAATCAGGCCTTCGTGGTTAAATTGCTGCAAAGAAACCACTACTAAACGACACCAAGAAGAAGAAGAGACTTGCTTGGGCCAAGAAACACGAGCAATAGACATTAGACCGGTGGATGGTCTGATTTGAGATTTTTGGTTTTAACCACTGTGTCGCAGAGTAGGTGAACGGATGATCTCCGCATGTGTGGTTCCCACCGTAAAAGGAAGTGTGATGGTGTGTGGGTACTTTGCTGGTGACACTATCAGTGCTTTTATTTAGAATTCAAGGCACATTTAACCAGCATGGCTACCTCAGCATTCTGCAGCGATAAGCCATCCCATCTGGTTTGCGCTTAGTGGGACTATCATTTGTTTTTTTTAACAGGACAATGACCCAATACACCTCCAGGATGTGTAAGGGCTATTTGATCAAGGAGGAGAGTGATGGAGTGCTGCATCAGATGACCTAGCCTCCACAATCACCCGACCTCAACCTAAATGAGATGGTTTGGGATGAGTTGGACCGCAGAGGAAACGCATCCTACAAGTGCTCAACATATGTGGGAACTCCGTCAAGACTGATTCCAGGTGAAGCTGGTTGAGAGAATGCCAAGAGTGTGCAAAACTGTCATCAAGGCAGAGGGTGGCTACTTTGAAGAATCTAACATTTGTTTAACACTTTTTTTTTTTTGTTACTACCTGATTCCATATGTGTTATTTCATAGTTTTGATGTCTTCACTACTATTCTACAACGTAGAAAATAGTACAAATAAACTCTTCAATGAGTAGGTGTGTCTAAACTTTTGACTGGTACTGTCATTTGTAAATGATCATAGTTGTGTTCTTCAATTTGTAATGTTGGCTAAGGCATTTTCTGTAAGTCTTCTGCACCCCCAGTATTGACCAGAGGAGGTCACTGTTGCCATTCTTCTGCGTAGCTCACCAGCTGTGGCTCACCAACTTTGTACTGCAGGGTTTCCCAAACTCGGTCTTCGGCACCCTTATCAGCTAATCGTCAAGCTTTGAATGAGCTCTGTAGGGTTAGGGCAAGAACCAAAATGTGCACCGCTTGGGGTCCTGAGGACCAAGTTAGAGAAACATTGGTGTACTGTATTAAACATATCGCCATGCCTTAGACACAAAGGATGAAACAATTTGTTAATTGTTTGGTGTCAGGAGTTTGGCTGTTTTTAGTTTTCCATTTATATTGTGTCACATTACCCATGTAAGAATGAATGTGGTTCACACTGTCATTTAACATTTTTTGTTTCTTTACTATGACTTGTCGTAACAGAATGACATGACGTCAGTCCCCCTCAAATGGGTGGAGCTGCTGATGCCACTTCTCCAGAAATATAAACTCAACATCACCTGGGGAGACCAGGACCTACTCAACATCATATTCCATCATAACCCAGGTGAAACTCACCTTCATTAGGTCCCACCACCTCAAAAACCGTTGTGCAACCAAAACAAAAATGTGCATTTCTTATTGGACGGGTTCAGATAGTACTTCCATGTTTCTGATCTTTTTATTTAGTTTAATTCAAGTGAACATGATCCAAACAGACACATTGCTTTATTGTTGAAACTATTTTCTTTGTCTAGAGGAATAACTGTTTTCTGTAAGTATACAACTCTCGTAATGGTGTAACAGAAATCCTCAGCTAACTCTCTCCCTCCTGTATTTCCTTGTGCAGAGAGCCTGTATGTGTTCCCGTGCCAATGGAACTACCGTCCAGACCACTGTATCTACGGCAGCAACTGTCTCGAAGCCGAACAAGAGGGCGTCTTCATTCTCCACGGAAACCGAGGCGTTTACCATGACGACAAGCAGCCAGCGTTCCGGGCCGTCTATGAAGCCATCCAGAAGGTAACCACATCATCAACTATGCCTGTAGCCTGGGAATTCAGACGGGGGGGGAGATATTGAAGTAAAGAACATCAGAACTGAGGGAGGATGTGCTTCCTGATGCATTTACCTGAACTCAGCAAAAAAATTAACTTAATCTCCCTGTCAACTGCGTTTATTTTCAGCAAACTTAACGTGTAAATATTTGTATGAACATAAGATTCAACAACTGAGACCGACACAAACTGAACAAGTTCCACAGACATGTGACTAACAGAAATGGAATAATGTGTCCCTGAACAAAGGGGGGGGGTCAAAATCTAAGTAACAGTCAGTATCTGGTGTGGCCACCAGCTGCATTAAGTACTGCAGTGCATCTCCTCCTCATGGACTGCACCAGATTTGCCAGTTCTTGCTGTGAGATGTTACCCCATTCTTCCACCAAGGCACTTGCAAGTTCCTGGGCATTTCTGGGGGGAATGGCCCTAGCCCTCACCCTCCGATCCAACAGGTCCCAGACGTGCTGAATGGGATTGAGATCTGAGCTCTTTGCTGGCCATGGCAGAACACTGACATTCCTGTCTTGCAGGAAATCACTCACAGAATGAGCAGTATGGCTGGTGGCATTGTCATGTTGGAGGCTCATGTCAGAATGAGCCTGCTGGTAGGGTACCACATGAGGGAGGAGGATGTCTTCCCTGTAACGCACAGAGTTAAGATCAGTCAGGCTGTTTGTCAAATACCCTTAGTGTGGGAGTTAACATTTCCTCTCCTGTCTTTCTGTCTTCTAGGTCCAGTGCAGTCAAACATGATTTTCCTATGTCTTATATACATTTCCACACTGAGGTTGAAATACTACTGTGAAATTGGGAAAGTTAATAATGCCTTTTTTGTGTAAGAGCTGTTTGAAAAGACTGCCTGAAATTTCATCCTGATTTGGTGCGATAGAGTTTTGGCCTGCCTGGTTTTCAGTTTTCCCCTCCACACTCAAACCACTCCCAGACAGTCCTAGCAAAATTCTAACTTGAGGTATCGCTTCTAATAAGCTATTTTTGTTTGTTTTCATTAAAATGATCAAAAATAAGAATCACAGCAAGGTACTTTAATTGTTACCCAAAAATGATTTGATATTGAGATTAAAAACTGCTGCATTGGACCTTTTAAAGCAACCTATCCTCTAACATTTGCTCAATTCCATCATCAGGGCACTCCAGGCCATTGCTTTTTATTTGGTGGACTTCCATCCATCCATCCAGATGAAAATGCTAAATTGATAGTCCCTTTAACTTCTCTGTAATTCTGCCTCAGGTCTCCCAAAGCCAGGCTAATCCCTACCTACTGCCCAGACCTGCGTCCACCCACCGATCACTCCTATTACTGGAATTTTTAGAGCAGGGTTCCCTAACTGGCGGCCCATGGGTGATTTTTATTTTTATTTCATATATATATATATTTTTTTATTTATTATTATTTAGCCCCAAAGTTTTCTGAGCAAAAACAAAATGACATAAAAGAATGTTAAAAACACCAGCAAATCAGCTCCATGTGATTTCTAATTGATTATAATAATACATGAACACATACACACACAAAAGAGCATACACACACTCCTACAGCAGGGATACCCAGGTGTATTCTAACCCAGAGTCCACTCACAAACAACTGAGAAGGAAATGGTTCGATAGTGAAACATGCTGTGTGTTAAAACTAATAGCCAATAGTGCTCTTTAGGTTGAGAATGATTTCTCCGTTTTCTTACAGTGAAGCTGTGTTTAGTATTTAACCAGCCTTTCAACAGCTTGTGTTGCGTCTGTTGAGCATTTGGAAGAAGCTCTTACCAGTTCTTCCTTTGCTGCTGCTCTGTCTTTCATTCTCTTCCTTTACACCTCTTTCAGTTTCCCCTCTCCCTGCTCCCCCCATTCCCTCCCCTCCCAGTCCTTTGAGGACAGCAGGCCTGAAGCCCATACTGTAGCAGGCATTTCTGGAGAACACTCTCATTCTCAGCTCACAAAGAACTCAGTCAGTGTCTCTCCCTAGACGACCTATCCCAGCTTGCACTGAGGCTACTTGGCAATAAACCCGGGCTCACCATTACTGATATGAGCCAAGCCCACAGAAGAGTTGTAAAAAGGTTAGTGCTGATGATGCTATGTTGAGACACAATGATGGGATGTTGTGGACAATCAACACAACACACACACACACACACCAAGAAGACTACCATCACCAACAAACAGCATCCACATAAAAATCAATAGGAGACAGTTAATGCTGCTTTATGGCCTGCTGTTGTGTATGATAGATGATAAAGCAAGTGTGTGTGCATCCTTTGAGTGACCTAATGCTTAGCCAAACTGGGTTCCAATGAGCCCTCGTAAAAAGGTAATTTCCTCTTTACTGTGCCTGCTGTAAAAGTGCGGCTCACCCACGGAATGTAAAAAAAGCTTTATTCTTTATTCATGGATATGGCTGAAGAGATTGGGTCTGCAGTGACTGAGAGTCTTGGACATTTGTGTTTGGTTGTGGCATTTACATGACAAAACCAAACAACCGCCAACTCTTGAGTGCTTTGTCCATAGTTTTCCATAATGCTGCACAGTTTCTTAATCCCAGTGTCCTAAGAGCGGAGGGAGAGATGAGGTGGAGATACCGCGATGAGAGTAACAGAAGCAAGGGTCGAAAGCCTGATCTTTTGGGGCAATTTGTGGTCGTCCAGAGTTGACCGCAGAGGTGCTACCACTAGACCAAACTCCTGCACTGACATGTAATCATATGTCTTTTTCCTCCACAGTACACATTTGGAGACAACCTAGTCCAGTCCCTACTCCTCCCCCTGGAGGCAAATCTTCAGGAGACCAAACACACCTACTGTGGAAGAGCCAGCCACATGTTTACTAAGAGGTTAAAACAGAGCATCAGCATACTTCAACAGGAAACCATAGAGGGAAGGTGATGTATACCACTAGACTACCACTCTCCTCTACCATCAATGGCTGACTGACACTCTGTTGCACACCTCTAAACTATGCCCCCAGGAGTACAGGGAGGGCATACATTACTGACATGTGTATATGATCCCGGGCGGGATTTAGCCCACGCTCTTCCCTCAACCGTCCATGCCCAAGTTAGATGAATCCGTCATCTGTTTACAAATGGGCAACGGCTACCGGTGCATCAACACTGCTCCAAAGACAATTTCCAGGGGAAGATGATCAGTGTAATACATTGTCTGTTTTCCTGTGGAACCGTTGTTCCTCAAAAAGTTGTCCTGTGAACATGATAATCATCAGGTTAGGTAACTGCAGTCAATATGTGTGGGAAAGCACTGAAATTAAATCACTTTGCCCTCTACAGAATTGGACATTTCTATCATCTGACTGCAAAATGGTAGTTCAATATCAGGTTGCTGTATGATTTTTCACCTGTGCTGAGAATGTCAGTCTGACAATCACATTGTAATCTTCAGAAGTATTCAAGGAAGAGAACCCATCACGGTTCTTTATATGCCCCGCATGATCAAAAAGTATATATTTTATTTAAAGTATATGTTAATATTATATCAATTAGATTTAAATATAAATCTGCAGTGTCATGAAGAATGACAACACATCGGTTAAAGTTTGTCGTAACTATTCCATGAACACAGTTTCATTTGTACAAAAGTTGATTGTAAACAAACGCTAAAGGGAAGTGTTTTGAGGTTAGAATCTGAGGATATCAATATTGGTGTTATACAGTGCATTCGGAAAGTATTCAGAAACCTTGACTTTTTTCACATTTTGTTACGTTACAGCCTTATTCTAAAATGGATTAAATTGTTTTTTCCCCCTCATCAATCTACACACAATACCCCATAATGAGAGAGCAGGTTTTTAGATTTTTTTTGGCAAATATATACAAAAATCAAAACTGAAATATCACATTTACATAAGTATTCAGTACTTTCTTGAAGCACCTTTGGCAGCGATTACAGCTTTGACTTCTTGGGTATGACACTAAATAAAAGCTTGGCACACCTGTATTTGGGGAGTTTCTCCCATTCTTCTCTGCAGATCCTTTCAAGCTCTGTCAGGTTGGATGGGGAGCATCACTGCACAGATATTTTCAGGTCTCTCCAGAGATGTTTGATCGGGTTCAAGTCCGGACTCTGGCTGGGCCACTCAAGAACATTCAGAAACTTGTCCCAAAACCACTCTTGCCTTGTCTTGGCTGTGTTCTTAGGGTCGTTGTCCTGTTGGAAGGTGAATCTTTTCCCCAGTCTGAGGACCTGAGCGCTCTGGAGCAGGTTTTCATCAGTGATCTCTCTGTACTTTTCTCTGCTCATCTTTCCCTTGATCCTGACCAGTCTCCCAGTCCCTGCCGCTGAAAAACATCCCCACAGCATGATGCTGCCACCACCATGCTTCACCGTAGGGATGGTGCCAGGTTTCCTCCAGATGTGATGCTTGGGAGTCAGGCTGAAGAGTTTAGTCTTGGTTTCATCAGACCTGAGAATCTTGTTTCTCATTGTCTGAGAGTCCTTTAGGTGCCTTTTGGTAAACCCCAAGTGGGCTGTCATGTGCTTTTTACAGAGGAGTGGCTTCCGTCTGGCCACTCTACCATTAAGGCCTGATTGGTGGATTCCTGCGAAGATGGTTATCCTTCGGGAAGTTTCTACCATCTCCGAAGAGGAACTCTGGAGCTCTGTCAGTGACCATTGGGTTCTTGGTCACCTCCCTGACCAAGGCCCTTCTCCCCCGATTGCTCAGTTTGGCCAGAAGAGTCTCGGGGGTTCCAAACTTCTTCCATTTAAGAATGTGTGAGGCCGTTGTATTCTTGGGGACCTTCAATGCTGCAGACATTTTTTGGTACCCTTGGTTTTTGCTCTGTCATGCACTGTTAACTGTGGGACCTTTTAAATAGACTGGTGTGTGCCTTTCCAAATCATGTCCAGTCAGTTGAATATATCACAGGTGGACTCCAATCAAGTTGTAGAAACATCAGAAAGGATGATCAACGGAAACAGGATGCACATTTCTAAAAACCTGTTTTCGCCTTGTCATTATGGGGTATTGTGTGTAGATTGAAGAAAAAATGTATTCATTCAATTTTAGAATAAGGCTGTAATGTAACAAAAAGGGGAAGGGGTCTGAATACCTTACGAATGAACTGTAAATGAGATTACATCTATCAACAGTATGCACTTTTAATGTCTGCCATATTATAACTCGATAATGATTATAACTACTGAGTAAATGATCCGAGAATATGTCCATAGTCTCCATGTAAACATAGATATAATTCTATAATAACCATTAATCAATATTTGTGTGGAATTAGGAATGAAGGTTTACTGAAGAGATTTAATCATAACATGTTTGGTTTTAGCTAAAGTTTACATGTGATAGGTTGTTATGCTCTGTGCATTGAACTTATCCCACAGGTTTATGCTGTACCTGAAAAGTACGCACTGTACTTCATTATAACTTAATTCATGTTTCTGGATTCACGTGAATTTTATAGATCCTATAGGTACTTAATAGGTACTTAATAGGTACTAAACAAGCAAACATACAATCAACTGAAAATACCTTTAATATGTATTGAATACATTTTAAATAACATACATTTTCTCCAATTGTACATTGACTTAACACAACCAAACTGTATTAAGAAGTGATTTGTCACTCTTTCCCTCCATTTAACTAATGCTAAAAACAGATTTTGCACTATTGATTGTACAAATCATGGATTATGTCTTAAAATATCAATGTTAAAATCTGACAGTGTATGAAATGTTTTGAGTATATCAAATCTATGGTAAAACAAGTTTGTTCATTGTGATGTTATAGCCATATATTGTTTATAATAAATATTACACTTAAATATTACACCTTGTTGTGAACTTGGCTGTGCTGCTTGACCTACAGTAAATGTGCAATATTTCATATATAAAAGGCTACAATCGACAGAACAGTGTTGGTGGAATTAAGCATGAAAGTAGTGTATTTTTGTAGTAGTAGTCTTGGAGTTTCGCAAACAGACTAAGAGAAATGGAAGGAGATAATTAGTTATGAATATGGCCTATGTAATCATGGTATAGACATGGTATTTTTGTTAATTAAGTCTACCTCAAAGTTGATATCATGTGTATAGGCTACAGTCATTATATGGAGTGTATACAGTGGCAAGAAAAAGTATGTGAAACCTTTGGAATTACCTGGATTTCTGCAAAAATTGGTCATGTAACTTGATCTGATCATTTAAGTCACAACAATAGACAAACACAGTCTGCTTAAACTAATAACACACTAACAATTATAGGTTTATGTCTTTTTATTGAACACACCTTAAACATTCACAGTGCAGGGTGGAAAAAGTATGTGAACCCTTGGGTTTAATAACTGGTTGACCCTCCTTTGGCAGCAATAACCTCAAGCAAACATTTTCTGTAGTTGCGGATCAGACCTGCACAACGGTCATGAGGAATTTTGGACCATTCCTCTTAACAAAACTGTTTCAGTTCAGCAATATTCTTGGGATGTCTGGCGTGAACTGCTCTCTTAAGGTCATGCCACAGCATCTCAATCGGGTTGAGGTCAGGATCAGACTGGGCCACTCCAGAAGGTGTATTTTCTTCTGTTGAAGCCGTTCTGTTGTGGGTCATTGTCCTTGTGCATCACCCAACTTCTGTTGAGCTTCAATTGGAGGACAGATAGCCTTACATTCTCCAGCAAAATGTCTTGATAAACTTGGGAATTAATTTTTCCGTCGACAATAGCAAGCTGTCCAGGCCCTGAGGCAGAAAAGCAGCCCCAAACCATGACACTCCCTCCACCATACTTTACAGTTGGGATGAGGTTTTGTTGTTGCTATGCTGTGCTTTTTTTCTCCACACATAGTGCTGTGTATTCCTTCCAAACAACTCAACTTTAGTTTAATCTGTCCACAGAATATTTTGCCAGTAGCGCTGTGGAACATCCAGGTGCTCTTTTGCGAACTACAGACGTGCAGCAATGTTTTTTTTGGACAGCAATGGGTTCTTTCGTGGTGTCCTCCCATGAACAACATTCTTGTTTTGCGTATCGTACACTCGTCAACAGAGATGTTAGCATGTTCCAGAGATTTCTGTAAGTCTTTAGCTGACACTCTAGAATTCTTCTTAACCTCATTGAGCATTCTGCGCTGTGCTCTCGGGAGAGTAGCAACAGTGCTGAACTTTCTCCATTTATACGCAGTTTGTCTTTTTTTAATACAGGAGGTAAAGGCAAAAAAGGCCATGGTGGCAAAGTAAATACAATATAGCAAGTAAAACACTGGAATGGTAGATTTGTAGTGGAAGAAAGTGCAAAGTAGAAATAATGGGGTGTAAAGGAGATAAATAAATAAATGCAGTAGGGGAAGAGGTAGTTGTTTGGGCTAAATAATAGATGGGCTATGTACAGGTGCAGTGATCTGTGAACTGCTCTGACAGCTGGTACTTAAAGCTAGTGAGGGAGATAAGTGTTTCCAGTTTCAGAGATTTTTGTAGTTCGTTCCAGTCATTGGCAGCAGAGAACTGGAAGGAGAGACGGCCAAAGGAGGAATTGGCTGTGGGGGTGACCAGATAGATATACCTGCTGGAGCGCGTGCTACAGGTGGGTGCTGCTATGGTGACCAGTGAGCTGAGATAAGGGGGGACTTTACCTAGCAGGGTCTTGTAGATAACTTGGAGCCAGTGGGTTTGGCGACGAGTAGGAAGCGAGGGCTAGCCAACGAGAGCGTACAGATCGCAGTGGTGGGTAGTACATGGGGCTTTGGTGACAAAACGGATGGCACTGTGATAGACTGCATCCAGTTTATTGAGTAGGGTATTGGAGGCTATTTTGTAAATGACATCGCCGAAGTCGAGGATTGGTAGGATGGTCAGTTTTACGAGGGTGTGTTTGGCAGCATGAGTGAAGGATGCTTTGTCGTGAAATAGGAAGCCAATTCTAGATTTAACTTTGGATTGGAGATGTTTGATGTGAGTCTGGAAGGAGAGCTTACAGTCTTACCAGACACCTAGGTATTTGTAGTTGTCCACATATTCTAAGTCAGAACCGTCCAGAGTAGTGATGCTGGACGGGCGGGCATGTACGGGCAGCTATCGGTTGAAGAGCATGCATTTAGTTTTACTAGTATTTAAGAGCAGTTGGAGGCCACGGAAGGAGAGTTGTATGGCATTGAAGCTCGTCTGGAGGGTTGTTAACACAGTGTCGAAAGAAGGGCCAGAAGTATACAGAATGGTGTCGTCTGCGTAGAGGTGGATCAGAGACTCACCAGCAGCAAGAGCGACATCATTGATGTATACAGAGAAAAGAGTTGGCCCGAGAATTGAACCCTGTGGCACCCCTATAGAGACTACCAGAGGCCCGGACAACAGGCCATCTGATTTGACACATTGAACTCTATCAGAGAAGTAGTTGGTGAACCAGGCGAGGCAATCATTTGAGAAACCAAGGCTATTGAGTCTGCCGATAAGAATGCGGTGATTGACAGAGTCGAAAGCCTTGGCCAGGTCAATGAATACGGCAGCACAGTATTGTTTCTTATCAGCTGCTTTCCAATATTTTGGCAGCTGCTTTCCAATATTTTGGAATCTCAGACAACACGAAAGAGAGGTTGAACAGGCTAGTAATAGGGGTTGCAACAATTTCGGCAGATAATTTTAGAAAGAAAGGGTCCAGATTGTCTAGCCCGGCTGATTTGTAGGGGTCCAGATTTTGCAGCTCTTTCAGAACATCAGCTGACTGGATTTGGGAGAAGGAGAAATGGGGAAGGCTTGGGCGAGTAGCTGTGGGGGTTGCAGTGCTGTTGACCGCGGTAGGGGTAGCCAGGTGGAAAGCATGGCCAGCCGTAGAAAAATGCTTATTGAAATTCTCAATTATAGTGGATTTATCGGAGGTCTTACCGTGGACTGATGATCATCAAGGTTTTTAGCGATACTTTTGTTACACTTTCCAGCTTTATGCAAGTCAACAATTGGTAATCTTCGGTCTTCTGAGCTCTCTTTTGTTCGAGACATGGTTCACATCAGGCAATGCTTCTTGTGAATAGCAAACTCTCAAATGTTGAGTTTTTTTTATTTTATTGGGCAATGCAGCTTTTACCAACATCTCCAATCTTGTGTCGTTGATTGGACTCCAGATTAGCTGACTCCAATTAGCTTTTGGAGAAGTCATTAGCGTAGGGGGTCACATACTTTTTCCAACCTACACTGTGAATGTTTAAATGATGTATTCAATATAGACGAGAAAAATCCACTAAGTTGTGTGTTATTAGTTTAAGCACACCGTTTGTCTATTGTTGTGACTTAGATGAAGATCAGATCAAATTTGATGACCAATTTATGCAGAACTCCAGGTAATTCCAAAGGGTTCACATATACTTTTTCTTACCAGGTGTAAGCTATGATCCCTTGTTGATGTCAATCAGTGTAGATGAAGGGGAGGCGACGGGTTAAACAAGGTTTTTAAGCCTTCAGACAATTGAGACCTGGATTGTGTGTGTGTGTGTGTGTGTGTGTGTGTGTGTGCCATTCAGAAGGTGAATGGGCAAGACAAAAGTTTTAGTGCCTTTGAATGGGGTGTGGTAGTAGGTGTCAGGCGCACCAGTTTGTGTCACAAACTGCTCGCTGCTGGGTTTTTCATGCTGAAAGGTTTCCCGTGTGCATCAAGAATGGTCCACCAGCCAAAGGACATCCAGCCAACTTGACACAACTGTGGGAAAAATTATGTGAATATGAAAAAGATAATTTATGTTTAAAGACTTACGGGTGTTTGGCTTGCTTGTATGACATCAAAGCGGTATTTATTATAGTCCTCAAAGTTTCATCTCTCAAAATATAGTGAGTCTTCTTCATTTACAGCATTTTCCTCACTCAAGACAATAACAAATGTGGAAGAGTTTTCCAATTACTGCCGCTTTGAAATGCAGAGCCAGAGCTCTGACGTCATGTATATCCAGTACGTTCCAATTTTAGGCGCTTATCAGTGCCCAAATCTGCAGTCTTCATCCCGTATACGAGTACCAGTATAAAGGGTTTAAAGGTCAACTGCCCCTTTAGAACCAACTTCTCTGGTTTTAAAAAGACTGTTGCATCGATATGATTCCTGAAACATGAATTCTAGTGTCATAATTGACTACAAAGTGTAAATAGGATCATTTTGATTGTAATGTCAGTCTCTTCCAAAACAGAGTTTTGTAAATTAGTTCGTCACGACTTACTGGATTGTTGGGTATGGATAACTTATGCCCGCTTTTGCCAATGAGGCACAATTGCCCAGAGACGACACGTTGTGGTCCGCCCCCTGCCTGCCTCCCTTCTGCTCAATAGCACTTTAAAATCCTAGACATTAAGTCAGTATGCAGTAAATGGCCTAACACAGGGGTGGTAAGTATACTGGGGCCTCAATGTCAGCTGGTATATAATAACCTATAGCTATCATTTGCAGTTGTATGGGATCTCTATTTATATTTAACTAGACAAGTCAGTTAAGAACAAATTATTATTTACAAAGACTGCCTAGGAACAGTGGGTTTAACTGCCTTGTTCAGTGGCAGAACGACAGATTTTTACCTTGTCAGCTTCGGGATTCGATCTAGCAACCTTTCGGTTACTTGCCCAACGCTCTAATCACTAGGCTACCTGCCGCCCAGAATCTATCAGAAGGATATAATAATGAATCCTCATGCATGCTATTAGTTACCAATTGGGTACACAACAATGACTGTTGTTCATTTTACCTTTACCTTTACAAGAAAAGACTGAAAGGATCTTTGAATCTTTTAGGATCAAATAGTAAGGTCAAGAAAGTGTTGATGAAATGTTGGATGTAATTCGGTAATGTCAGTTTTTTTATTTTATTTTTTATCTTTGAGAGTCAAATAGAGCAAGGCTTCTGTAATGTGAAAACACCTTCCCACATCTACCCAACAACACTTTTCTTTCTAGGAGTCTTGTTAGCTGAGAGAGAGAGCTCCCTGCCAGCCATGTGTCTTGTTGCGGTGTCAACTAGCTGAAGTGACAAACTGGAGATGAGGAAACACAGAAACTTTGTCACAGCCAGGCCTGGGAAGAGGACATTTGTTTTCTCCGCAGCACATCCGTCTCCCTCTTTCCCTTCTTTCCTTCTTGCTCCAGGCGAAGTAGGATATTTTTTGAAGAGCCAGACGTTTGATCAATAATACATTACTATAGCGCTGCTGAGACAGGTATAATTGTGCTGATATGTCAGGGCTTAGAACAATTAATATAATTTACCATTGTACATTAGCTATGCATGGGTTGCGTCCCAAATGGCTAACTATTTCCTATGTAGAGCACTACTTTTGACAATAGCCCTGGGCCCGGTTTCCCGATAGCGATGGAACTTAATAAGCTTAGTGCGTTTCCCAAAACACCATGCATAGATAACGTTCACTAAGTGTGTCGTTGGAGCATACTGATAAGATCGAAAGAAAGATATCGCTGCTGTCAGCTCAACTTTCTCCATTCAAATCTTACCTTTTAACATTATAATTATTACACAATACTGACGATGGATCAGCTCCTAGAGATATTACCACCTATATTGAGGCGGCTTATTCCAAAGCTAACCCAGTAATAGTCACAGATTTGGCACAGCAATGCACACTTTAAACATAATGAAATGTGTTGAGGCAAAAATTACAGTACGCTAGCCTGCAATTAGCTAAATAGATCTCAATTGATTCAACAATACATTTATTTTAATATTATTCAAATACACTGAGTATATCAAACGTTAGGAACAGCTTCCTAGTATTGAGTTGTATATGTATAAAAACATTTTCACTTCGTCATTATGAGGTATTTTGTGGATTCAAAATTGACCAAATATTTATTCCCCCCCCCCCCATCTACACAAAATACCTCATAATGACGAAGTGAAAATGTTTTTATACATTTTTGCAAATGTATTAAAAATGAAATACAGAAATGTCTCATTTACATAAGTATTCACACTCCTGAGTCAATACTTTATAAAGCACCTTTGGCGGCGAATAGAGCTTTTGAGTTCTCTTGGGTATGTCTGTATCAGCTTTTCACATCTGTATTCAGGGATTTTCTTCCTTGCAGCTTTTCTCAAGCTCTGAGTCTAAGCCAGGAGGGGGGGTTTCTACTAAACTAACATATGGAATTGTTATTAAGATGGTCATACCAAGGATCATTTAGCTATTTGAGTTTAAATTTTAGGACCCCTTTAGGTCTAAAAAAAAAATATATAGAAAAATGATTTGAAACATTGAATTTGACCTTACTGCTTATTAGCCCATAGAAACACAGTCAAAAAATACACCAAATAAATTTGTTTTAAAGTGTCTGTCCTATATCTGAGAGAGAGAATTTGTTTGACCCATTTAAAAAATAAAAAAAAGAAGAAGAAAAAAATTTGGGCACTTATATACACATTTAATTTTTTTAGACTGGTACTGGGCTACCTTCAGACTAGTCTTGTGGCCATCCTAGAGCAAAGCTGACGTGTTCGTGAGAGTCTCACCTTTCCATAGAGTGGTCATATTACTTTGTAGGCCAAACCTTTCGGATGCCACAGACCTTTTCGTTAGAAGACCATTTTTCGTGATGTCTCATGGTCTGACAAACACCGCTGTAGCACGGCCCCCTTCCACGGCAGATGCGGAAGGCCGCCTAGCTTAAAATCTTTACTGGATCAGTGTCCCAAAATCTGGACAGTTGCTGCTAATATGCGATATTTGACTAGAATGGCATTGTAAACATTTTATCTCTGGGTCCCAGAGATAAAATGTTGCGTAGTTTTGTTTCATAAAATCTATTTTTATATCCTAACACAATCCGACTCTTTCAATTTGCAACAAAACAATTTATGAAATCTAATCTGCTAAACCTTGTTTTACCAGGTCAAGTTCAGTTTCTATGCAGACACTCTAGAAGGCAACCAAACCTTGTTTCATTATTCTACGTTACATATTGGATACACATCACGTCAATTAGCCCATGAAGGTCAGCTATCATTACGCACCAATGAGACGAGCGTTGTTCACTTGATTGACAGTGTCTTGGTCCAATGTTTTGAAACGTAGCTAGCTAGATAGCTAATGAGCTGGGCTTTCCAAGGGTATGTGATCGCCCTTTGTAGGAGAAACGGCTGTTCTGCTGGAGCTCTGCATAAGACATTATACTTCTCAATTGAAAATCGACAGGACGCAGGGATGTTTGCGTTAAGCAGTGGTTCGCTTCACAGAGTTCAAGTAACAGACACATCTCAACATCAACTGTTCAGAGGAGACTGCGTGAATCAGGCCTTCATTTTCGAATTGCCGCAAAGAAACCACTACTAAAGGAAACCAGTAAGATGAAGAAACTTGCTTGGGCCAAGAAACACGAGAAATGGACATTGGAGCGGTTGAAATCTGTCCTTTGGTCTAATGAATCCGAATTTGAGATTTTTAGTTCCAACTGCCGTGTCTTTGAGATGCAGAGTAGGTGAACGGATGATCTCCGCATGTGTGGTTCCCACTGTGAAGCATGGAGGAGGTGGTGTGATGGTGTGGGGATGCTTTGCTGATGACACACACACTTATTTAGAATTCAAGGCACACTTAACCAGCATGACTACCACAGCATTCTTCAGCGATACGCCATTCCATCTGGTTTGTGCTTAGTGGGACTATCATTTGATTTTCAACAGGACAATGACTCAACACCTGGACTAGCCTGGAGGTGTGTTAAGAGCTATTTGACCAAGAAGGAGAGTAATGGAGTGCTGCATCAGATGACCTGGCCTCCACAATCACCTGACCTCAACCCAATTGAGATGGTTTTGGGTAAGTTGGACTGCAGAGTGAAGGAAAAGCAGCCAACAAGTGCTCAGCATATGTGGGAACTCCTTCAAGACTGTTGGAAAAGCATTCCAGGTGAAGCTGGTTGAGAGAATGACGAAGTGTGCAAAGCTGTCATTAAGGCAAAGGGTGGATACTTTGAAGAATCTGATTTGTTTAACACTTTTTTGGTTACTACATGATTCCATATGTCTTATTTCATAGTTTTGATGTCTTCGCCTTTATTGTACAATGTCAAAAATAGTAAAAATAAAGAAAAACCTTTGAATGAGTCGGTGTGTCCAAACTTTTGACTGGTACTGTATGTTTATAGATATTTGATGTACTGATGCAGGGCTCATCCCCTCCTAAAATAAAGATGAAATAAAATAAGTAAAAAGTAAACTTGTTCTAACTGAATTAAAAAAAAAAATCCTCAATAGTCATAGAGACAGATGACATCTGGGAGCTCCAAAGAGACTACTTTCAAGTCCTCCAACCCCCACTCATTCAAACGTCGGAACGGGTTCCTCCAGTCTGACCAGCCATCTAGAGGTGTGAAGGTTAGTACCTTTTATGTAGGGAAGCTAATGATCCGTCATGTATGGCATTCCTGGGAGTGTGTAAACTGACATTTTATTATTTTGTATGTTCTCTGTAGTTATGTACTTGAAAATGTATCGATTGACCAATTCGGCCACTTGGGTACATTTGGGAAAACTTGTGAGGGACACCTGGGAGACTTCATACAAAATATTATGTAGCTCTCGCATTCTTGAATGTATCAGTCTGAAGCTTTGCACACACACTGTTGCCCTCTTGTGGACATAATCTAAATTACCCCCAGCTTCCCATCTCAATGGCCTTTTTTTGCATTTCAAAGATGATGCAATAAAAATCTAACGCGGATTTTTTAAAATCTTTTACCAGATCTATTGTTATGTTATCATACATTAATTTCACATATCCACAAACTTCAAAGTGTTTCCTTTCAAATAGTTTGAAGAATATGCGAATCCTTGCTTCAGTCCCTGAGCTACAGGCAGTTAGATTTGGGTATGTCATTTTAGGCAGAAATTGAGATCAACGGTCCTATCTTCAAGAGGTTATTAAACAAACTGATTTTGATGGGGATTCTTTCATTATGCTAATTATATTTCCACGGGGGCACGGGCATTGACTAATAGGGGGCTAAGTTAAATGGGGAGCGATGGTGAACAAAAATCTTAGTCTTTCCACAGATTTTCAATGGGATTCAAGTCTGGGCTTTGGCATTCTTGTTCTGAAGCCATTCCAATGTTGCTTTGGCTGTATGCTTGGGTTCATTGTCCTGTTGGAATGTAAATCTTTGTCCTAGTCTGTCGTTTGTACTCTGAAACAGGTTCTCATTAAGTATTTGCCTGTATTTGGCTTCATTCATTGTTCCCTCTATACGTACCAGTCTCCCAGTCCATGCCGCTGAAAAGCATCCCCATAGCATGATGCTGCCACCACCATGCTTCACGGTAGGGATGGCATTAGATGGGTGATGAGCTGTGCCTGGTTTTCTGAAGACATAGCGCTTTGCATTCAGTCCAAATGTTGCATTTTTGTCTCATCAGACCACCTAATATTTTGCCTTATGATCTGAGACTTTCACGTGCCTTTTTGCAAACTCTAGACGTGCTGTCATGTGCCTTTTTCTCAAGAGTGGCTTCCATCTTGCCACTCTCCCATAAAGCCCAGATTGTTGTCCTTTTGGCAGGTTCTCCCATCTCAGCCAAGAAACTCTGCAGTTCTGTCAGAGTGGTCATTGGGTTCTTGGTCACCTCCCTGACCAAGGTCCTTCTTGCCCGGTTGCTCACTTTGGTCGGACGGCCAGCTCTAGGCAGAGTCTCGGTGGTTCCGAATTTTGTTCAATTTCCCAATGATGGAGATCACTGTGCTCTTAGATACGTTAAACATTCTAGAAATGTTGTTTTATACCCTTCCCCAGATATACAGTTGAGGTCGGAGGTTTACATACACTTAGGTTGGAGTCATTAAAACTCGTTTTTCAACCACTCCACAAATGTATTGTTAACAAACTAAGTCGGTTAGGACATCTACTTTGTGCATGACACAAGTAATTTTTCCAACAATTGTTTACAGATTATTTCACTAATAATTCACTGTATCACAATTCCAGTGGGTCAGAAGTTTACATACACTAAGTTGACTGTGCCTTTAAACAGCTTGGAAAATTCCAGAAAATGTCATGGCTTTAGAAGCTTCTGATAGGCTAATTGACATCATTTGAGTCAATTGGGGGTGACCTCAGAAAACAAATGTGTAGACCTCCAAGTCTGGTTTGTCCTTGGGAGCAATTTCCAAATGCCTGAAGGTACCACATTCATCTGTACAAACAATAGTACGGAAGTATAAACACCATGGGACGACGCAGTCATCATACCGCTCAGGAAGGAGACGCGCTCTGTCTCCTAGAGATGAACGTACTTTGGTGCGAAAAGTGCAAATCAATCTCAGAACAACAGCAAAAGACCTTGTTAAGATGCCGCTCAGCAAGGAAGAAGCCACTGCTCAAAAACCGTCATAAAAAAGCCAGACTACGGTTTGCAACTGCACGTGGGGACAAAGATCGTTCTTTTTGGAGAAATGTCCTCTGGTTTGATGAAACAAAAATAGAACTGTTTGGCCATAGGGACCATTGTTATGTTTGGAGGAAAAAGGGGGAGGCTTGCAAGCTGATGAACACCATCCCAACCGTGAAGCACAGGGTGGCAGCATCATGTTGTTGGGGTGCTTTGCTGCCGGAGGGACTGGTGCACTTCACAAAATAGATGGCATCATGAGGTATGAAAATTATGGGGGATATATTGAAGCAACATCAAGACAACAGTCAGGAAGTTAAATCTTGGTCGCAAATGGGTCTTCCAAATGGACAATGACCCCAAGCATACTTCCAAAGTTGTGGCAAAATGGCTTAAGAACAACAAAGTCAAGGTATTGGAGTGGCCATCACAAAGCCCTGACCTCAATCCTATAGACAATTTGTGGGCAGAACAGAAAAAGTGTGTGCGAGCAAGGAGGCCTACAAACCTGGCTCAGTTACACCAGCTCTGTCAAGAAAAATGGGCCAAAATTCACCCAACTTATTGTGGGAAGCTTGTGGAAGGCTACTCAAAACGTTTGACCCCAGTTAAACAATTTAAAGGCAATGCTACCAAATACTAATTGAGTGTATGTAAACTTCTGACCCACTGGGAATGTGATGAAAGAAATAAAAGCTGAAATAAACCATTCTCTCTACTATTATTCTGACATTTCACATTCTTAAAATAAAGTGGTGATCCTAACTGACCTATGACAGGTAATTTTTACTAGGATCGAAATGTCAGGAATTGTGAAAAACTGAGTTGAAATGTATTTGTCTACGGTGTATGTAAAACTTCCGACTTCAACTGCATGCCTCATCCCAATCTCGGAGATCTACGGACAGTTCCTTGGACTTTATGGTATAGAGCAGAAGAAGGCACAGTGATGCCGAAATGGTGGCGGTTTACCCAATAAATGACTGGGAGTTTAGACAGTGTGCAACTCTTTATTTGTGTGTGTTTTTCTAAATCATGTCCAAACAATTGAATTGGTCACAGGTGGACTCAGTTGAAGTTGTAGTGACATCTCAAAGATGATAAAAGGAAATTGGATGCACCTGAGCTCAATTTGGAGTGTCATAGCAAAGGGGTGTGAATACTTATGTAAATGAGATTTCTGTATTTCATTTTCAATAAATTTGCTAACATTTCTAAGAACATGTTTTCGCATTTTGAATTCAGGCTGTAACGCAACAAAAATGTTCAAGTCAAAGGGTGTGAATACTTTCTGAAGGCACTGTAGCTGTTCTAGTGGTCTGAGGCATTCGGTAAATAACGAGCGTTTTCAAGTGCGACTTTAGTAAGGATGGTTTTTGGAAACCGCTCCAAGATTTAATGATGCTCCTACGAAGGTTCTAATGAGGATCTTAGCCATAAGATGCTTTTGGGAAACTGGGCCCTGGTCAAAAGTAGAGCATTACATAGGAAATAGTAGCCATTTAGGACATATCGGTTATTTCCCGTTAAGCATTAGCTATGCATGGCTTATTCTTCTGTAATGTTGATCTGGGAATCTGCTACAGTAAGTAAGGAAATGTGTGAAATATGCATAATGCAAATGAGATGAAATGGCCAGTTCAGTGACAAGCATGGAGGCCGTGCAGATCTCATCTCACCATGAGCACTGGTTTGTGAACAAAACAGGGATCCCCTGCCCATTCACATCCCCTACCCATCTTTGTATGTTATTTAAAATGGAGTGGATGTTGTATTTGTATTGAGTTTAGTTTTACCTCACCTCTTGTCCTGGCGTGTTCAATTGTTCTTCATAAGGGTTAATGGCCAGTCTTTTTCACTTAACACAAGTTGTCACCTATCGACTGGAGTCCTTGCATTCAATGTTTTCATCAATGTGCAAGTTCTATTAATTTATTCCTGAAAGAACATTGGTGGGATAGATTAATGACAAATTGTTCAACAGCAACAAATAATCTATCCATGGGCTACCTGGGGGCAGCAGTCTCTCTCCCTTGCTTTGGTTGGCCCCTGGTATCATTTAAACACACACAAGACATGGAAAATGTTGTGGAATTGCAGGTAATTAGCTTTAAAACAGCAAAACAAGAGGGTGTGAACAGTTTGGGGTTGCAAGGTAGGCCTTTGTTACTACGACGATAAATGACAATATCCATCCCGACCTTTGCCACCTAGGAAGTTTGTGTTACCGGACCTTCTCAAATTGTACTTGAGTACCCCTGCTCTATACCCTATATAGTGCACTACTTTTGACCGCAGCCCAATGGGCCCGGGTCAAAAGCAGCACACTATATAGGGAATAGCGTGCCATTGGGGACATAACTGCACTCTCACACTTTGGGTTTTATGGTCCAATTGTACCACATGTCAGCCTGATTCATCATACAGAATGCACCAAGTAATGCGCTGTCTATTACCACACGTAAGAGGTTATCAATCACTTCAATTGACCTTTTTTTTTTACTGACGAAGTGGCTTGTCAATAAGCCACCCCCAGTCCCAGAGCCTGTGGGGTAGAGACTATTGACTGGAATCAATGGCTTGTCAAGTGCTGTTAGAGAACAATATGCTCCATGATTCAATACTTGCTACTGTCTTGATTGCATTGTCATTGTAGGCTTGTACTGAAATACAACGCAAATATATGAATAACTTGAGATGACTGTGTGTGATGTATGCCTCTCACATGCTACAGATAACCTGATGTGTTTTATACCCCAGTGTCTGGCAGAGTTGGCAACAGAAGGAGATAAAATTGCATTGACTTGTCAAAATGCCAACTGGGTTTATTAGGCTATAGCACTGTGATTTTACAGAATGTGTGTGTGTGTGTGTGTGTGTGTGTGTGTGTGTGTGTGTGTGTGTGTGTGTGTGTGTACTGCATGCGTACATGTGACCATGTGTATCTGTGTTTTGAGCTGTTGAAGTTTTGGCCCACATGCCTGTTTAGTTTGCTCGCCATTTTTAGCCAAACATGGCGGCTGGTGGCTTTTTATGATGGGTGCTGTGGTTGGGCTGACCAGGAGTGAAGATTCACCATGGGCATGCCAGAGTGTAGACTATATGGCTAGCCAGAGTGTAGACTATATGGCTAGCCAGAGTGTAGACTATATGGCTAGCCAGAGTGTAGACTATATGGCTAGCCAGAGTGTAGAATCTTATAGGTCTGGACCATGAATGTGAACACTCTCCCTCAAGCCAGAAAGACCCTCTCCCTATGTCTGACCATGGGCAAGCCAGACTGGACTATGACTGGCCAGTGCAGACATGGGCTACCTAGAGTGGAGACTCTCCCTATTATCTGAGCACACAGGTTCCTTACCATATAATGATTTCATCAATTCTGAGACACTCTTTCGTGTCTATTATGTGTGGAGATAGGAAGGTAAATCCAGCATACCACCTTCACCATATTTGTTTTGCCAATCCAAATTGTAAACATATTAGATACAGCTCAATATCTCCCTGCTCTTCCAACATAGTCCCGTGAGTCCCTAACCTTCTCATATAGGTCATTTTAATTGTGTCTAGTCTACCACACATCCATCCCTCTCCTTCGTCCCTGGCAACTCTTAATGAATCCATTGTTCACAGCACCGCACACAGACACTGCTTTCCAAATGGCACCCTATTGCCTATATTGGGCACTACTTTTGACCAGTGCCCATAGGGCTCTGGTCAAAAGTAGTGTACTACATAGGCAATAGGGTGCCATTTAGGACGCACTCAACCAACTGTTGCTTCATTGACTATCCGTGGAGCTCGACCTGTAAGGGGAACCTTTAATTGTTTTTCCTGTGAGCCTGACAGCTGTCTGAACATGATGGATTGGCCTCAATACTCATCTCCGATGCTCCGATAGGACAATCTCCTGGATACCTAGAACAATATTTACATTAAAATGAGACATTTCGGGATGCATGAGTGGTGGTCGCTGTGAGTGAGGTCAGTACACTGCAGAAAGTGAAATCTAAGCAAGTGTAAATATCTGATTGAGTGACGATTCACTTAACTAGATTTTTTCTTGTTTTTCCGTACCAAGCTAAATTATCTAACGTCACTGGCAGATCATTTTGCTTATTTTAACCTAAAAAGGCTTAATACCAGTGATTTATCTTATTTCAAGATATTTTTCTCAATATTTTACGTTAATCGTCGTATATAAAACTGTTTTCCTGTACCGTTGAAAACTGTTTTTACTGTGTGACCTAATGAATGCCATCTGCTTGTTCTATTATGGCTGGAGGAACAGAGAGTCCGAGACCATTTAAGTGATTTCAGTGAAACCCCTGCAGTGCTCTGTAGCTGACCTCCTGAACTGGTAGCATAATCACCCCACAGTCATTATGGCAGTCTACCGGGTGGCATGGCATCCTCTACAATAGGCAGAGACACACACACACACACACACACAGAGAGAGAGCTGTTCTCGGGCTCTGTACAGGAAACAGGCAAGGCGCTGGATGAACTCTTTACAGTCTCCCGGGGTCCTGTGGTCTACGCAATGACTGCATATATGAATGGACATTGATCACGTGACACCATGCATTCCTATGTGAAGACTCAATAGTACATAGAAGCCAAATGAAGTAGGTTAAGATGGCCTCTCATGGAGACATAACATGCTCAGATTGAGCTACTCCAGGAAGTGACTTGGCAAGCTAGCTGCCCTCTGTCATTGAGTAACTCAATTTGAAGGCCGACCAGGGTACTGCATGCTGCCATTAGCAGCTAACTCATACTTAACTTTTTCTGTGTGCGATTTTAAAAGAATCGTCTCAAGTACATACATCTGGTGGACCACTGGTCACTTGAATAATGTTTACATAGTTTTCCCCCCCCCCCCCCCATTTCATATGTACAAACTGTGTTGTAGTCAAGGCCATCCTATTTAACTATTGCTGTACATATACTATCTATCCTACAGTATGTATCTTCAGATATACTACATATTCTATCCATATACTGTCAATTTTTACATTTTTTACATTTTAGTCATTTAGCGACGCTCTTATCCAGAGCGACTTACAGTAGTGAATGCATACATTTCAGAATTATATTTTTTTTTCCATACTGGACCCCGTGGGAATCGAACCCACAACCCTGGCGTTGCAAACACCATGCTCTATCAACTGAGCCACATGGGATAATAATGTCTATACATCCATCGTATGTATGTATGTATGTATGTATGTATGTATGTATGTATGTTATGTATGTATGTATGTAGTATGTATGTATGTATGTAATGTATGTATGTATGTATGTAGTATGTATGTAGTATGTATGTTTATGTTGTCTTTGAAAAACAGGATCCTGAAAAAGGGACTTTTTTTTATGAGTTTATATCTCTCTCATATATATATGCAAGTTCATTAATTGTTTATGGCTCATTGAACAAGCATGGGAAATCATGTTTAAACCCTTTACAATAAAGATCTGTGAAGTTATTTGGCTTTTACGAATTGTCTTTGAAAACAGGATCCTGAAAAAGGGACTTTTTTTATGAGTTTATATCTCTCTCTCATATATATGAGAGAGAGATATAAACTCATAAAAAAAGTCCCTTTTTCAGGATCCTGTTTTTCAAAGACAATTCGTAAAAGCCAAATAACTTCACAGATCTTTATTGTAAAGGGTTTAAACATGATTTCCCATGCTTGTTCAATGAGCCATAAACAATTAATGAACTTGCACCTGTGGAACGGTCGTTAAGACACTAACAGCTTACAGACGGTAGGCAACTAAGGTCACAGTTATGAAAATTTAGGACACTAAAGAGGCCTTTCTACTGACTCTGAAAAACACCGAAAGAAAGATGCTGTACTGAGGGCTTGTAGGCCTGTTGTAAGGCAGGTCCTCACCAGACATCACCGGCACCAACGTCGCCTATGAGCACAAACCCACTGTCGCTGGACCAGACAGGACTGGCAAAAAGTGGTCTTCACTGACAAGTCGTGGTTTTGTCTCACCAGGGGTGATGGTCGGATTTGCATTTATCGTCGAAGGAATGAGCGTTACACCGAGGCCTGTACTCTGGAGCGGGATTGATTTGGAGGTGGAGGGTCCGTCATGGTCTGGGGCGGTGTGTCACAGCATCATCGGACTGAGCTTGTTGTCATTGCAGGCAATCTCAACACTGTGCGTTACAGGGAAGACAACCTCCTCCCTCGTGGTACCCTTCCTGCAGGCTCATTCTGACATGACCTTCCAGCATGACATTGCCACCAGCCATACTGCTCGTTCTGTACATGATTTCATGCAAGACAGGAATGTCAGTGTTCTGTCATGGCCAGCGAAGAGCCCGGATGTCAATCCCATTGAGCATGTCTGGGACTTGTTGGATTGGAGGGTGAGGGCTAGGGCCATTCCACCCAGAAATGTCCGGGAACTTGCAGGTGCCTTGGTGGAAGCGTGGGGTAACATCTCACAGCAAGAACTGACAAATTTGGTGCAGTCCATGAGGAGGAGATGCACTGCAGTACTTAGTATCTGGTGTGGCCACCAGCTGCATTGACTGTTACTTTTGATTTTGACCCCCCCTTTGTTCAGGGACACATTATTCCATTTCTGTTAGTCAGATGTCTGTGGAACTTGTTCAGTTTGTCTCAGTTGTTGAATCTTACGTTCATACAAATATTTACACATGTTAATTTTGCTGAAAATAAACGCAGTTGACAGTGCGAGGACGTTTTCTTTTTTTGGAAAGTTTATATACTGCTCAAAAAAATAAAGGGAACACTTAAACAACACATCCTAGATCTGAATGAAATAAATAATCTTATTAAATACTTTTTTCTTTACATAGTTGAATGTGCTGACAACAAAATCACACAAAAATAATCAATGGAAATCCAATTTATCAACCCATGGAGGTCTGGATTTGGAGTCACACTCAAAATTAAAGTGGAAAACCACACTACAGGCTGATCCAACTTTGATGTAATGTCCTTAAAACAAGTCAAAATGAGGCTCAGTAGTGTGTGTGGCCTCCACGTGCCTGTATGACCTCCCTACAACACCTGGGCATGCTCCTGATGAGGTGGCGGATGGTCTCCTGAGGGATCTCCTCCCAGACCTGGACTAAAGCATCCGCCAACTCCTGGACAGTCTGTGGTGCAACGTGGCATTGGTGGATGGAGCGAGACTTGATGTCCCAGATGTGCTCAATTGGATTCAGGTCTGGGGAACGGGCGGGCCGGTCCATAGCATCAATGCCTTCCTCTTGCAGGAACTGCTGACACACTCCAGCCACATGAGGTCTAGCATTGTCTTGCATTAGGAGGAACCCAGGGCCAACCGCACCAGCATATGGTCTCACAAGGGGTCTGAGGATCTCATCTCGGTACCTAATGGCAGTCAGGCTACCTCTGGCGAGCACATGGAGGGCTGTGCGGCCCCCCAAAGAAATGCCACCCCACACCATGACTGACCCACCGCCAAACCGGTCATGCTGGAGGATGTTGCAGGCAGCAGAACGTTCTCCACGGCGTCTCCAGACTCTGTCACGTCTGTCACGTGCTCAGTGTGAACCTGCTTTCATCTGTGAAGAGCACAGGGCGCCAGTGGCGAAATTGCCAATCTTGGTGTTCTCTGGCAAATGCCAAACGTCCTGCACGGTATTGGGCTGTAAGCACAACCCCAACCTGTGGACGTCGGGCCCTCATACCACCCTCATGGAGTCTGTTTCTGATCGTTTGAGCAGACACATGCACATTTGTGGCCTGCTGCTGGTCATTTTCTAGGGCTCTGGCAGTGCTCCTCCTGCTCCTCCTTGCACAAAGGCAGAGGTAGCGGTCCTGCTCCTGGGTTGTTGCCCTCCTACGACCTCCTCCACGTCTCCTGATGTACTGGCCTTTCTCCTGGTA
The DNA here is from genome assembly GCF_901001165.1 of Salmo trutta. NCBI lineage: Eukaryota > Metazoa > Chordata > Actinopteri > Salmoniformes > Salmonidae > Salmo > Salmo trutta. The sequence continues at coordinate 50,967,923 of NC_042973.1, forward strand.
GCGCCTCCATCCTCTGGACACTACGCTGACAGACACAGCAAACCTTCTTGCCACAGCTCGCATTGATGTGCCATCCTGGATGAGCTGCACTACCTGAGCCACTTGTGTGGGTTGTAGACTCCGTCTCATGCTACCACTAGAGTGAAAGCACCGCCAGCATTCAAAAGTGACCAAAACATCAGCCAGGAAGCATAGGAACTGAGAAGTGGTCTGTGGTCCCCACCTGCAGAACCACTCCTTTATTGGGGGTGTCTTGCTAATTGCCTATAATTTCCACCTGCTGTCTATTCCATTTGCACAACAGCATGTGAAATGTATTGTCAATCAGTGTTGCTTCCTAAGTGGACAGTTTGATTTCACAGAAGTGTGATTGACTTGGAGTTACATTGTGTTGTTTAAGTGTTCCCTTTATTTTTTTGAGCAGTGTATATAGTTGAAGTCGGAAGTTAACATACACTTAGGTTGGAGTCATTGCCAGCAGCATACCACCCTGCATCCCACTGCTGGCTTGCTTCTGAAGCTAAGTAGGGTTGGTCCTGGTCAGTCCCTGGATGGGAGACCAGATGCTTCTGGAAGTGGTGTTGGAGGGCCAGTAGGAGGCACTCTTTCCTCTGGTCTAAAAAATATCCCAATTCCCCAGGGCAGTGATTGGGGACACTGCTCTGTGTAGGATGCTGTCTTTCGGATGGGACGTTAAACGGGTGTCCTGACACTCTGAGGTCATTAAAGATCCCATTGCACTTATCGTAAGAGTAGGGGTGTTAACCCCGGTGTCCTGGCTAAATTCCCAATCTGGCCCTCATACCATAACGGCCACCTAATCATCCCCAGCTTACAATTGGCTCATTCATCCCCCTCCTCTCCCCTGAAACCATTCCCCAGGTCGTTGCTGTAAATGAGAATGTATTCTCAGTTAACTTACCTGGTAAAATAAATTAAATTAAAACTCGGTTTTCAACCACTTCACATTTCTTGTTAACAAACTATAGTTTTGGCAAGTCGGTTACGACATCTACTTTGTGCATGACACAAGTAATTTTTCCAACAATTGTTTCCAGACAGATTGTTTTACTTATCACAATTCCAGTGGGTCAGAAGTTTACATACACTAAGTTGACTGTGCCTTTAAACAGCTTGGAAAATTCCAGAAAATGATGTCATGGCTTTAGAAGCTTCTGATAGGCTAATTGACATCATTTGAGTCAATTGGAGGTGTACCTGGGGATGTATTTCAAGGACTACCTTCAAACTCAGTGGCTCTTTGCTTGACATCATGGGAAAATCAAAAGAAATCAGCCAAGACCTAAAAAAAAATTTGTAGACCTCCACAAGTCTGGTTCATCCTTTGGAGCAATTTCGAAACACCTAAAGGTACCATGTTCATCTGTACAAACAATAGTACGCAAATATAAACACCATGTGACCACGCAGGCGTCATACCGTTCAGGAGGGAGACGCGTTCTGTCTGCTAGAGATGAACGTACTTTGGTGTGAAAAGTGCAAATCAATCTCAGAACAACAGCAAAGGACATTGTGAAGATGCTGGAGGTACAAAAGTTTGACCTAGGTACAAAAGTATCGAAATCCACAGTAAAACGAGGCCTATATCGACATAACCTGAAAGGCCGCTGAGCAAGGAAGAAGCCATTGCTCCAAAACCGCCATAAAAAACCCAGACTACCGTTTGCAACTGCACATGGGGACAAAGATCGTACTTTTTGGAGAAATGTCCTTTGGTCTGATGAAACAAAAATAGAACTGTTTGGCCATAATGACCATTGTTATGTTTGGAGGAAAAAGGGGGGAGGCTTGCAAGCCGAAGAACACCATCCCAACCGTGAAGCACGGGGGGTGGCAGCATCATGTTGCAGGAGGGACTGGTGCACTTCACAAAATAGATGGCATCATGAGGTATGAAAATTATGGGGGATATATTGAAGCAACATCTCAAGATATCAGTCAGGAAGTTAAAGCTTGGACGCAAATGAGTCTTCCAAATGGACAATGACACCAAGCATACTTCCGAAGCTGTGACAAAATGGCTTTAGGACAACAAAGTCAAGGTATTGGAGTGGCCATCACAAAGCCCTGACCTCAATCCCATAGAAAATCTGTGGGCAGAACTGGAAAAGCATGTGTGAGCAAGGAGACCTACAAACCTGACTCCGTTACACCAGCTCTGTCAGGAGGAGTGGGCCAAAATTGACCCAACTTATTGTGGGAAGCTTGTGGAAGGCTACCGGAAATGTTTGACCCAAGTTAAACAATTCATAGGCAATGCTACCAAATACTAATTGAGTGCATGTAAACTTCTGACCCACTGGGAATGTGATGAAAGAAATAAAAGCTGAAATGAATCATTCTCTACTATTATTCTGACATTTCACAATCTTAAAATAAGGTGGTGATCCTAACTGACCTAAAACAGGGAATTTTTACTAGGATTAAATGTCAGGAATTGTGAAAAACGGAGTTTAAATGTATTTGGCTAAAGTGTATGTAAACTTCCGACTTCAACTGTATGTACAGACACACACACACACACACACACACACACACACACACACACACACACACACACACACAGTACCAGTCAAAAGTTTGGACATACCTACTCATTCCGGGGGTTTTCTTTATTTTTACTATTTTTTACATTGTAGAATGAAGACATCAAAACTATGAAATAACACATATGGAATCCTATAGTAACAAACTGTTAAACAAATCTAAATATATTTGAGATTCTTCAAAGTAGCCACCCTTTGCCTTGATGACAGCTTTGCCTACTCGCTCTGATGATTTCTCCGGTGAGTTTCAGCCACTTGCGAATTGACGGAAAATTATGAAAACACATTTAAATACTTTTATTAGTCAAATATTTGGGAAGCCTGGCTTCCCATGGCATCCATGAATACACGCCACTGCGCTGGCACAAATCACTGTCGGCCGGAATTAGCCAATCCAAAGCTTTCCAGGTTGGACAAACCGTTTTGCCCACTGTTTTCCTTGAAAACCATTTTATCCAGGAACATAAACAAGGAATACAACAAATACCTGACTCCTTTTATAAATGTTGACCTAATTGTCCTCCAGTCTCATCCATCCAGTTCTCATCAATCCATAAACTGGATTAAAACATGGACCTTCTGACTTTACAAAATTGTCATTCATAGATTCTCTATAGAGATGCTGATGCACCTCTTTTCACTTAATATCTCAACTGCTTTCAAGGACATTTCTGATGCTTCTTTACCTATCCTCATTTTTATTCATGGATTGTGCGTTAGGGTAAAGCGTTAAGTCATGCATGACTTCACCAGACAATTCAGTGTTCATAACGCTAGGGTATTTAATCAACCTTTGAAGGATCCATCCATGCTCCTGGTCTGAAGTCAAATGATCTTTGAGCTACTTTGCAATATCTCAAGCAGTATTTCTTTAAAGCTCAGGTATAATACATTATATATACAAAAGTATGTGGACACCCCTTCAAATGAGTGGATTTGTCTATTTCAGCCAGTCCCATTTTCAACGTTGCACCATCATAGGATGCCACCTTTCCAACAAGAAGTTGGAAGTGTGCGCTTAGTATTTTTCTGCTTTTGTTTTGTGTAGCACTGTATTTTTCGTGGCGTCACTACGTTATACACGTATGCACGTCAGCTTTGACATTGGTTTTGCACATCGCTGTTAAACTAGACATGATTCCGATGTTGGCATTTTTAGCTGATATCGTCCGATTTCGTTATGCTCACCGATATATCGTGCATCCCTAATAAACACTATGAAAAATGTTTGTTACCAAGATCTCATAATTGAATTATCCTGAGTTTAAACACAAAGTCAAAAAACTCCTCTCTATTTTCACAAAACTGGTGAAAATGGAATAAGTGGAAATAAACAGCTGACCTTTTTAAGATCTTATGATTGATGTCCTCAAACAGTTATTAAAGGACATGTGAAGCTACACATTTCGTATGTGAGAAGACCTACATCCCACTTGGCACACACTGGTTGAATCAACGTTGTTTCCACGTCATTTCAATGAAGTTGATTAAAGGTCCCTCCGCACTTCAGAGGAGATCTCCTTATAGCCTCCTTTAGTCTAGCTGAACTTTGATCTGTAAGTAAACCAAATCCCCAGTCCTGACATCTTATGTAGATCTTGCTCAAATTACACAGTCCTAAGGAATGTAGTCCGGCATAGACAAATAATATATTGATATCTAAATATACTGCTCAAAAAAATAAAGGGAACACTTAAACAACACATCCTAGATCTGAATGAAATAAATAATCTTATTAAATACTTTTTTCTTTACATAGTTGAATGTGCTGACAACAAAATCACACAAAAATAATCAATGGAAATCCAATTTATCAACCCATGGAGGTCTGGATTTGGAGTCACACTCAAAATTAAAGTGGAAAACCACACTACAGGCTGATCCAACTTTGATGTAATGTCCTTAAAACAAGTCAAAATGAGGCTCAGTAGTGTGTGTGGCCTCCACGTGCCTGTATGACCTCCCTACAACACCTGGGCATGCTCCTGATGAGGTGGCGGATGGTCTCCTGAGGGATCTCCTTCCAGACCTGGACTAAAGCATCCGCCAACTCCTGGACAGTCTGTGGTGCAACGTGGCGTTGGTGGATGGAGCGAGACATGATGTCCCAGATGTGCTCAATTGGATTCAGGTCTGGGGAACGGGTGGGCCAGTCCATAGCATCAATGCCTTCCTCTTGCAGGAACTGCTGACACACTCCAGCCACATGAGGTCTAGCATTGGCTTGCATTAGGAGGAACCCAGGGCCAACCGCACCAGCATATGGTCTCACAAGGGGTCTGAGGATCTCATCTCGGTACCTAATGGCAGTCAGGCTACCTCTGGCGAGCACATGGAGGGCTGTGCGGCCCCCCAAAGAAATGCCACCCCACACCATGACTGACCCACGCCAAACCGGTCATGCTGGAGGATGTTGCAGGCAGCAGAACATTCTCCACGGTGTCTCCAGACTCTGTCACGTGCTCAGTGTGAACCTGCTTTCATCTGAAGAGCACAGGGCGCCAGTGGCGAATTTGCCAATCTTGGTGTTCTCTGGCAAATGCCAAACGTCCTGCACGGTGTTGGGCTGTAAGCACAACCCCCACCTGAGGATGTCGGGCCCTCATACCACCCTCATGGAGTCTGTTTCTGACCGTTTGAGCAGACACATGCACATTTGTGGCCTGCTGGAGGTCATTTTGCAGGGCTCTGGCAGTTCTCCTCCTGCTCCTCCTTGCACAAAGGCAGAGGTAGCGGTCCTGCTGCTGGGTTGCTGCCCTCCTATGGCCTCCTCCACGTCTCCTGATGTACTGGCCTGTCTCCTGGTAGCGCCTCCATGCTCTGGACACTACGCTGACAGACACAGCAAACCTTCTTGCCACAGCTCGCATTGATGTGCCATCCTGGATGAGCTGCACTACCTGAGCCACTTGTGTGGGTTGTAGACTCCGTCTCATGCTACCACTAGAGTGAAAGCACCGCCAGCATTCAAAAGTGACCAAAACATCAGCCAGGAAGCATAGGAACTGAGAAGTGGTCTGTGGTCCCCACCTGCAGAACCACTCCTTTATTGGGGGTGTCTTGCTAATTGCCTATAATTTCCACCTGTTGTCTATTCCATTTGCACAACAGCATGTTAAATTTATTGTCAATCAGTGTTGCTTCCTAAGTGGACAGTTTGATTTCACAGAAGTGTGATTGACTTGGAGTTACATTGTGTTGTTTAAGTGTTCCCTTTATTTTTTTGAGCAGTGTATAAGGCTCTGTAGTCTGGGAGAACCATGTTTTGAAGTAAAGAGATGTGATCTTTTGAAGAGTTGAAGGATCTATAAGACGGAGTGAGATGTGATACCTGTTGACAGATAGCATCGTCATGGGGACACTGATGGCTGCCAAAGGAAAACCAATTATAATGTTGGGGCCACTCTCATCTCATTATTCTCACTGAGAAGGGTATTCACAAGAGTTTAAATTGCTGCCTGACCTCTCTGTGCTGTTTCAGCACAAAACTGTTTTTCATTTTGTGGCAAATTGAAGAAAAATGTTCAACTTGCGTGTGTTTGTTTTGAAGATTGGTTTCGACAGACATGTTGCGCTAATCAGGATTCCAGAAGCGGTGTGCATGTTTGTAAAGTTAATACACATTCCCTAATTACGCATTACAATGCAGCAACAGTTGATCGTCCTTTAGTTTCCAGTCCTACTCACGCTGTCTGGTCAAAGACCCCCTAATGAACAGGAGAGCATTTCAAGCATCACAGATGAAAGTCAGAAAAGCATCATTTGGAATTTGTTTCCAGTTTGAATAGCCCTCATCGATGGTGTTCATCCTCTTAATTTAATTTAGAAATGGGGATGGCAAAAGGAAATAGAGTAACTCAACAGAGCCATCGACTTAATGTTCTTCACATTCAAATCAAATTAAAACCACCATGTCCTCCCTCCTCATAGTCATACACCAAACCATTTAGCATAGAGTTTATCATGACTCCAGACAAATCTTCGAAATCAATTAACATTTTAGGGAAAGTAGCTCCCTCCCTCACCATGATTATAGAACCTGGCAGTTACAAGGGTATCATGGCATAGCTGTAAAGTTCAATGCCCAGTTTAATCGGCAGCTGTACAGCAGGCTTATGAAAGTGCTTCGGGAACAGTTTAAAGGGGATATGTCTGATTTGAGTGTGAAGTTAAAGGGGATGGAGTGTGATTCTTCTCTCTATCAGCAGGATTAAAGGTGTAACTCCCAGCGGTCAGGTTGAGTGGTACAGAGCTGATAGAAGGAGAGCATTAGATAATGACTGTCACTTATCAGAGGTTTAGTTCCATGTGAAATCCTAGCTCTCTCTAATGTTGCTACTACAGGACAGTAAAAAATAAATAGGCTCAGAACTATACATGGGAAGACAAACTGATGGCAATAATTAGCGGTCATTTCAGTGTACCAGTTAAATTGTCAGTTGAGGAGGGACACATTGAGCTACATGTGATGTAACTTAGGGTCAATGGGACCCTAAGCTGGTGACCCCCACTTATAAATTTTATTCCTCAACATTTAGAGCCTTTAGTAATGAGATACATGCAACCATTTTGTGATTCTTCACTATAAAATGTGTTAAATCAGACCTATATCTGTGGTCAAAAGTGTCTTTACTGAATCTAAATTCTTTCCTTTCCTCAAGTACTTCAGTTTAATTGGAGCACCACAATGGAAACCTTGGTTGTAGCCTATAACCATAATGGACACCTTGGTTGTAGCCTATAACCACAATGGAAACCTTGGTTGTAGCCTATAACCACAATGGAAACCTTGGTTGTAGCCTATAACCACAATGGACACCTTGGTTGTAGCCTATAACCACAATGGACACCTTGGTTGTAGCCTATAACCATAATGGACACCTTGGTTGTAGCCTATAACCACAATGGACACCTTGGTTGTAGCCTATAACCACAATGGACACCTTGGTTGTAGCCTATAACCACAATGGAAACCTTGGTTGTAGCCTATAACCACAATGGAAACCTTGGTTGTAGCCTATAACCACAATGGACACCTTGGTTGTAGCCTATAACCACAATGGACACCTTGGTTGTAGCCTATAACCAACACTGAAGCATGCACGAGAGCACCAGCTGTTCTGGATGACTGTGTGATAACGCTCTCGGTAACCGATGTGAGCAAGACCTTTTAAACAGGTCAACATTCACCAAGCCACGGGGCCAGATGGATTACCAGGACGTGTACTCAAAGCATGCGCGGACCAACTGGCAAGTGTCTTCACTGACATTTTCAACCTCTCCCTGACTGAGTCTGTAATACCTACATGTTTCAAGCAGACCACCATAGTCCCTGGGCCCAAGGAAGTGAAGGTAACCTGCCTAAATGATTACCACCCAGTAGCACTCACATCGGTAGCCATGAAGTGCTTTGAAAGGCTGGTCATGGCTCACATCAACAGCATCCTCCCGGATACCCTCGACCCACTCCAATTCCCAACAGATCCACAGATGATGCAATCTCAATCGCACTCCACACTGCCCTTTCTCACCTGGACAAAAGGAAAACCTATGTGAGAATGCTATTCATTGACTATAGCTCAGCGTTCAACACCATAGTGCCCACAAAGCTCATCACTAAGCTAAGGACCCTGGGACTAAACACCCCCGTCTGCAACTGGATCCTGGACTTCCTGACGGGCCGCCCCCAGGTGGTAAGAGTAGGCAACAACACGTCTGCCACGCTGATCCTCAACGCAGGGGCCCTCCGGGGTGTGTACTTAGTCCCCTTCTGTACTCCCTGTTCACCCACGACTGCATGGCAAAAAACACGACTCCAACACCATCATTAGGTTGGCTGATGACACAAAAGTGGTAGGCCTGATCACCGACAACGATGTGACAGCCTATAGGGAGGAGGCCAGAGAACTGGCAGTGTGGTGCCAGGACAACAACCTCTCCCCCAACGTGAGCAAGACAAAGGAGCTGATCGTGGACTACAGGAAAAGGCGGGCCGAACAGGCCCCTATTAACATCAACGGGGCTATAGGGGAGCGGGTCGAGAGTTTTCAGTTCCTTTGTGTCCACATCACCAACGAACTATCACGGTCCAAACACACCAAGACAGTCGTGAAGACGGCACGACAAAACCTTTTCCTCCTCAGGAGACTGAAAAGATTTGTCATGGGTCCCCAGATCCTCAAAAAGTTCTATAGCTGCACCATCGAGAGCATCCTGACTGGTTGCATCACCGCCTGGTATGGCATCTGCTCGGCATCCGATCGTAAGGCGCTACAGAGGGTAGTGCGTACGGCCTAGTGCATCACTGGGGCCAAGCTTCCTACAATCCAGGACCTATATAATAGGCAGTCAGTGGAAAGCCCATAAAATTGTCAGAGACTCCAGTCACCCAAGTCAAAGACTGTTTTCTCTGCTACTGCACGGCAAGAGGTACCGGAGCACCAAGTCTAGGACCAAAAAGCTCCTTAACATCTTCTACCCCCAAGCCATAAGACTGCTGAACAATTCATCAAATGGCCACCAGACTTTTACATTGACATTGATTTGTTTTGTACACTGCTGCTACTCGCTGTTTATTATCCACGCATAGTCACTTCACCCCTACCTACATGTACAAATGACCTCAACTAACTTGTACCCCCGCACAATGACTCGGTACCAGTACCCCCTGTATATAACCTCGTTACTGTGTTACTTTTATTATTTTTTACTTTAGTTTATTTGGTCAATATTTTCTTAACTCTTCTTGAACTGCACTGTTGGTTAAGTAAGCATTTCACGGTAAGGTCTACACTTGTTGTATTTGGCGCACGTCACAAATAAAGTTTGATTTGATAACCACAATGGAAACCTTGGTTGTAGCCTATAACCACAATGGAAACCTTGGTTGTAGCCTATAACCACAATGGAAACCTTGGTTGTAGCCTAAAACCACAATGGAAACCTTGGTTGTAGCCTATAACCACAATGGAAACCTTGGTTGTAGCCTATAACCACAATGGAAACCTTGGTTGTAGCCTATAACCACAATGGAAACCTTGGTTGTAGCCTATAACCACAATGGAAACCTTGGTTGTAGCCTATAACCACAATGGAAACCTTGGTTGTAGCCTAAAACCACAATGGAAACCTTGGTTGTAGCCTAAAACCACAATGGAAACCTTGGTTGTAGCCTATAACCACAATGGAAACCTTGGTTGTAGCCTAAAACCACAGTGGAAACCTTGGTTGTAGCCTAAAACCACAATGGAAACCTTGGTTGTAGCCTATAACCACAATGGAAACCTTGGTTGTAGCCTATAACCACAATGGAAACCTTGGTTGTAGCCTATAACCACAATGGAAACCTTGGTTGTAGCCTATAACCACAATGGAAACCTTGGTTGTAGCCTATAACCACAATGGAAACCTTGGTTGTAGCCTATAACCACAATGGAAACCTTGGTTGTAGCCTAAAACCACAATGGAAACCTTGGTTGTAGCCTAAAACCACAATGGAAACCTTGGTTGTAGCCTATAACCACAATGGAAACCTTGGTTGTAGCCTATAACCACAATGGAAACCTTGGTTGTAGCCTATAACCACAATGGAAACCTTTTGTTGTGTGTACCCTGCTTAGCTATGGAAACAATGTGTTCATTTTTCAGCTGAGCTATCACTTCAACAAATTTGACATTTATCAGCTTCCATACTCATTTGTGTAGACTACATAAATAACATTGAATAGTTGAAAGGACCACCTAACCTTTCTTACAGAAGCGTCATGTTAATTTGGAGTGAGTTTGGGTTTATGTAGGCTACATTGGCATCTGATTTGCCCAAAGGACACCATCATTTCAACGTGAAGCTAGGTATGCTATCATTCGACCATGGTTGATTGAATCTTTGGAAGTTTAGAAGTAGTTACTGTACCTTTTAGCCCTATAAATATGATGCCAAATTCATGATACTAATAACACACTTTTAGCTTTGGATATTGTCTTGTATATGAAAGATGGTTGGTTGATTTCAAATTTAATCTACAAGATATTATGTCAAATTCACATCTCCATTGTAACCAAAAATCTAAGTTGAATAAGACTAAATCAAATCAAACTTTATTTAGTCAAGTTTATTTAGTAAACTTTATTTAGTAAAGTTCATTTCTTGCAATTCTATAACCTAGATTTTGGGTTGAGATGGAGACGTGAATCCAACATATCAATCATTCATTTGTAGACAAACTAGATATTGAACTGTGAATGCAAACAAATGACAACATTTGAAGGAGATGTATGTTCTGCTTGGATAGAATATATACTCTACTACATATTATGAATAATATTAATAACATAAAAAAGACTATCCAAAGGTAAAAGTGTATTATTAATATCATGAATTTCGTATCCTATTTCTAGGGCTGAAGGTAACTACTTCTAAACTTCCAAAGATCCAATCAACCATGGATAATTGATAGTATACCTAGCTACACATTGAAATTATGGTTTCCTTTGTTGGGAAAATCACATGTCAATGTAGCCTACATAATCCCAATCTCCTGCCGAATTTACTTTCATATACAGCTTGTGTAAGAAATGTTAGTTAGGTCCTTTCAGCTACACTATATATACAAAAGTATGTGGACACCCCTTCAAATTAGTATATTCAGCTATTTCAGCCACACCGTTACTGACGGGAGTTTAAAATCGAGCACACAACCATGCAATCTCCAAAGATAAACATTGGCAGTAGAATGGCCTTACTGAAGAGCTCAGTGACTTTCAACTTGGCACTGTCATCTGGGTTTGGCGGATGCCAGGAGAACTCTACCTGCCCCAATACATAGTGGCAACTGTAAAGTTTGGTGGAGGAGCAATAATGGTCTGGGCTGTTTTTCATGGTTCGGGCTAGGCCCCTTAGTTCCAGTGAAGGGAAATCTTAATGCTACAGCATACAATGACATTCTAGATGAATCTGTGCTTCCTACTTTGTGGAAACAGTTTGGGGAAGCCCCTTTCCTGTTTCAGCATGACAATGCCCCTGTGCACAAAGTGAGGTCCATACAGAAATCGTTTGTCGAGACAGGTGTGGAAGAACTTGACTGGCCTGCACAGAGCCCTGACCTCAACCCCATCGAACACCTTTGGGATGAATTCGAACGCCGACTGTGAGCCAGGCCTAATCACTCAACGTCAATGCTCGACCTCACTAATGCTCTTTTGGCTGAATGGATGCAAGACCCCGCGGCAATGTTGCAACATCTAGTGGAAAGGGGAAAGCCTTCCCAGAGGAGTGGAGGCTGTTATAGGAGCAAAGGTAGGACAAACTCCATATTAATGCCCATGAATTTGGAATGAGATGTTCGACGAGCAGGTGTCCACATACTTTTGGTCATGTAGTGTATTTAATGTTATTTACGTAGTCTATGGAAATTAGTATGGAAGCTGGTCAGTGTCTAAATGTGTTGACATGATACACAGCATGTTTCCAAAGTTAAGCAGGGTACCGCAGAGGTAGGCATCTGGATGGTGGACTTGTTCTCACTGAAGTGCATTACCCCTCATACACCAATAGGAGACACTATTCAGGCAGAAAACACTGGACCGTGGCTTCATATTTTATTTTAATACACCTCTTATTTAGGTTGATAGCATGACGTTGAAACGATGTACTCTGAAAATATACCATTTTTACTATCAACATTGAAACAAAGTCAAATACGGCTAAAATTCAACGTCATTTTACGTAACAACCTGTTAGTCAGGGTAAATCGATGTGTTTCAGTTGACATTTTTACACATGATGACGTTTACAGCGTTTGGTTGAAATGAGATGAAAACAGTACTGATTGATGGCTGTGTTTTCCAATGTTGATTCTACGTCACAATATGTCGACAAATCTCTCGCAGTTCTTTGCGACGCTGATTTTTTTTCCCCCAATTGTATTTTCGATGACAAAGAATAGCAAGCGCTGTCTGCTGTAATGCTCTCGCTCTGTCTGGTTGCGTGTGCTGATGTCTCAGACTGTGTAGTTGTTGGGTAAAAATGAAAGGGTTTTCTCAGCTTTACAGTCTTGTTGTCACTGGGGACTTCACTGAGAGACGAGAACAGCGGATGTATTACAGTTCTCCGTTGGGAGAAGAGTGGTAAGCGAATAGCTCAACTCCCCACCTACCTGAAGCTACTGTATAGTACATTGTTTTGCCTGCTGTCGAGGCTGCGGCTCATGTATTCTGGCTCAATGTTTTGGTTTGTTTCTGCTCTATATCATGTTTATGACTCCTATCTAGTGGAGGAGGCACATAAAATAAGCGAAGCAAAAACAACACTTTTAGTGCTCTTAAATGATGTATCATTTCAAAACTGTAGAGCACCGGCAATGGGACATGAGTTTCTTTGTGCTCAGACAAGGTCCCATGAGGAACCAATACTGATCTGCATCTTTGGCAGCAGATGTTTTGATCCAAGAGAATCCTTTCTCCCCTCCCTGGCCAGTTAGTTTGGTGATCATCAATGACTAACACCTCACGGCGTAAAGTACAACACTTACACTTCTGACTTCCTCCTCAAAAGCCCCTCTTTACAATAGTTTAACCAGAAAGTGTTACAAGCAATTGAAGATTTGAAAGGAAATAGTTATTCCTGTAAAGATGCCCGCAAGCCATGAGGTCTTTAGTGTTTCGTCTCTCAGACTTTGATGCTCCATTGGGGATAGGAGTGTGGAGGATACATTTGGAAAAATCCCTAACAAAAGACAACTGATATTTTAGACAAACAGACTTCTGGAATGTACTGTAGGTTATCTGGGGAGAGTGCCTATTAAACATGAAATGCACAAAGAGAGAACCCCACTCTGCACTAGGTTGCTAGACTAGACTGCAATACTCAAGGTAGATCCTGTTTTATCAATGTGTTCTTTACTGAAATAGTTATCTTCAGCTTTTCAGCCCATAGGCTATTTTAGTTGAAAACATGGGAAGGCAATGAAATGCAGAAATGCAACATTCTCAGCATCAATAGCACACAATAAACCAGATACTGAACTTTTAGATTATTTATGAAAAACGCTATTTAAATTGAATAAATTATTATTATTATTATTAGACTTACATAGCATATTTTCTCTGCCGCTAAAGTTTATTCCTTCCTCGCCAAATAAATGCATACCGATACAGTGCCTCTTTTGTTTGTGTGCCCATATGATTTTTCTTAAAATGTACTTGCAAATGTGTGTTAATTAGATCCCCTTCAGAATACATTTTAATGATATAACCATAAAGTTTTGGAGCGATGAAAAATGGACTACCCCATCGTCATATTTCAAGAGCACAGCAGAGGCTAATTAATTGTAAAGAGCTGCATAAACTAGACAGCCACGTTTCAATAACATTGATTATTTAATCAATCGCTGGATCGCTCCATCATTGCCTCAGCCGTTCAGTGGAGTTCAGAGCACCCTCAGTCTGTACACTGGGCTACAATTAAACAAACAACATTAACAAAAAAACAAGTTCTATTTTGACAACCTCTGAGTTAGACAGAGCGACTGTCATGCCAAAAGATGACCGTTTGCCAAAAGTGTCTGGGCTACGTAACAATGGCGTTTGAATGGCTGTTGGCGTGTAAACAAACACCAACCGTTATGTTGACAACCATTCATTTAGATTTAGACAGAGCCACTACCAGGACCACACACGCAGTGACTTTACCGCAATGCCTCGTTTAGTCGTTAAACCCCTGTACTGGGGAAATCTCCAGACAGAGTACAACAGAACATATAGGCCTAGCATAGGATAGCACAAATCTTCCAAATCCAATATTTTGGAGCCTGGAGATCATGACGGTTTGGTTTTGAGCGACGGCACACATCATCAGGTTTGTAATTCCCACTGCTTGTGCATGTCACACTTTGGCTGATTTTGTTTACCATGAAGTCATGCTATGCACATGAACTTGACTCGTGACAGAGTTGCCAAGTACAGAGTTTCTATGCTTGAGTAAGCTGCCTGGCCGATACATTTGGAGTGGAATGAGTGACACCTGAAAATAAGCATGTAAGTCAAATCAATAACCCAACTAATTATATAGTATGCCTACATGGAATTTATACTTTATTGCCTTGCCTTTCCCCTATTGGCTATTTATTGGAATTGACTCAACGGAAGTGCATATTGTGGAAATAATGTATACCTATGCTTGGTTTATATTATATCAAAAAGGTGTTTTATTGAATAGCAAAACTTGACCTAACAAGTAAAAATCATATTCAGCGTTTGACCTGTTGATGTTTTCTGATTTGTTTTGCTAACTGCCCAGACCTTAAATTATTAACTATAATCTCACTTACAAGTGCGTCCAAAATAATTATTACTAAAGGGAGTTGGTAGGAAGAGTAGCAGCAGAAAAGAGCCTCGGCAAAGAAACCTTTTCACGTTGACCAAAAGTCTGGGCTCATATTCATAAAGTATCTCAGAGTAGGACTGCTGATCTAGATTCATTTTTTGCCATTTAGATCATAATGAACAGGATTATATGGACAGTGGGGACCTGATCCTAGATCAGCACTCCTACTACTCTGAGACTCTTTATGAATATTGGCCCTGATGCTGCATGGTGCCTCTTCTCCAAAATCACATTAATTTGTTCTGTACCTCCAACTGATTAATTAGGATTAATAATAATTACCTCTTGAGCTTTTCCCTTCCAGCATGAAGAGTAATTCACAATCTAATATCACAAGACTTGGCATTAAACAATCCGAATAATTTATTATCAAGCTACCTTCTAATCTTTGTTCTGTGATGAAAACATTTAATCCTCCTTTGACAGAATTTAGAATTTAGTACCTTACCATACAATGCCTTCATTTTTTGGGTACTGTAGTCCCCCTGTTTATGCATTCATAATGCCTTTATAACAGCAACTTAAGACACAACTTCTGTCATAGGACATTTTTCTGTAATGCAGTTGTGGTTTTCTCAACAAATTCAATTCTACGTTTGTTTGAGTGGGTGTAGAAAGGTCAGAGATACAGGAAGTGAGCCAACTCAATACATCAGTCAAGTAATGACTGTCGATGTAGTCTTGAAAAACACATTGAAATGTCCTGCTATAAGTAATTTATTTACATTAGTTCCATTTAATGGTGACTTAAGAAATCAATTTCCTTCTTTATTAAGAAAATAATTACTCTTCCTCTTTATGAGTAGGTTTTATTCCCTGGAGTTGGTCTTAAATGGAATCAACAACTTGGAGGTCACAAAAGGTTAAAGTCTCTTATTGATTTGAAAGTAATTAACTTGTATAAATCTTTAGGAACACTTTTATAAGCATGAATCCACCGCCTATAGGTAGTGAGGACTGTTCAACGTTGATCTGACCAATTGGAATTCATGCTTCAGGATTGTTTTGATCACGCGGACTGGGAAATGTTCCGGGTTGTCTTTTGGAATAGTATCGACGTATACATTGAGTCAGTGACTGGGTTCATCAGGAAGTGCATAGAGGATGTTGTTCCTACTGTGATGATTACAACTTACCCAAACCAAAAACCGTGGATAGATGGCAGCATTCACGCAAAACTGAAAGCACAAGCCATCGCATTTAACCACGGCAAGGTGACTGGGAACATGGACGTGTACAAACAGACCAGCTTTGACTTCCGCAAGGCAATCAGAGGCAAAAACAACAGTACAGGAACAAACTGGAGACGCATGTGGCAGGGACTCCAAACAATCACTGATAATAAAGGAAAAGATGGCCACGTCGCGCACACCAACTCCTCACTCCCGCACAAGCTAAATTCCTTTGCCCGCTTCGAGGAAAACAACACTGAGCCGCCAAATTGGGCCCCGCCGTTTATGAGAACTGTGTCCTCCCGATCTCCGTGGCCAACGTAAGACATTCAAGCGTGTTAACCCTCAAGGCTGCTGGCCCAGACAACATCCCAAGCTGCGTCCTCAGAGCATATGCAGACCATCTGACTGGAATGTTTACGGACATATTCAATCTCTCCCTATCCCAGTCTGTTATCCCCACTTGCTTCAAGATGTTCACCATTGTTCCTGTACCCAAGAAAGCGAAGGTCACAGGAAGGCCATGAAGATCATCAAGGACATCAGCCACCTGAGCCACAGCCTAATCATCCTGCTACCATCTAGCAGGTGGAGAAAATATAGGTGCATCAAAGCTGGTACCCTGCCCTGCACCTTAGACACTATCACTAGCCGGCTAACACCCAGTGCTCTACCCTGCAGCTTAGACTGCTGCCCTATATACATAGTCATTGAACACTGGTCACTTTAATAATGTTTATTGTTCTGAAGTCATTTCTATTGTTGGGAACAGATAAGATTACCATTCCTGCAACATTGTTATTTTTAAATGTAGGTTGATCTTTGAAGGATTAAACTTTGATTACTCACTTTATACGGTATTCTCAAAATAGCTCATGCTATATAACTATTGCGTTACATACCTTTTTCCTACTTACAGTATGTATTGTCCATACTGTCTATGCACACCACATATTTACAGTGCATTCGGAAAGTATTCAGACCCCTTGACTTTTTCCACATTTTGTTAAGTTACAGCCTTACTCTGAAATTGTTTTCCCCCTCATTAACCTACACACCATAATGACAAAGCAAAAATAGGTTTTTAGAAAAAAACAGAAATATCACATTTACATAAGTATTCAGACCCTTTATTCAGTACTTTGTTGAAGCACCTTTGGCAGCGATTACAGAATCGGGTCTTCTTGGGTATGACGCTACAAGCTTGGCACACCTGTATTTGGGGAGTTTCTCCTATTCTTCTCTGCAGATCCTCAGGTTGGATAGGGAGCATTGCTGCACAGCTATTTTCAGGTCTCTCCAGAGATGTTAGGTCTCTCCGGGCTCTGGCTGGGCCACTCAAGGACATTCAAAGACTTGTCCCAAAGCAAATCAAATCAAATGTATTTATATAGCCCTTGGTACATCAGCTGATATCTCAAAGTGCTGTACAGAAACCCAGCCTAAAACCCCAAACAGCAAGCAATGCATGTGAAAGAAGCACGGTGGCTAGGAAAAACTCCCTAGGAAAAACTCCCTAGAAAGGCCAAAACCTAGGAAGAAACCTAGAGAGGAACCAGGCTATGAGGGGTGGCCAGTCCTCTTCTGGCTGTGCCGGGTGGATATTATAACAGAACATGGTCAAGATGTTAAAATGTTCATAAATAACCAGCATGGTCAAATAATAATAATCATAGTAGTTGTCGAGGGTGCAACAAGCACGTCCGGTGAAAGCCACTCATGCATTGTCTTGGCTGTGTGCTTAGGGTCGTTGTCCTGTTGGAAGGTGAACCTACGCCCCAGTCTGAGGTCCTGAGTGCTCTGGAGCAGGTTTTCATCAAGGATATTTCTGTACTTTGCTCCGTTCATCTTTGCCTCGGTCATGACTAGTCTCCCAGTCCCTGCCGCTGAAACATCCCCACAGCATGATACTGCCACCACCATGCTTCACCGTAGGGATGGTGCCAGGTTTCATGAAATCAAATTGTATTTGTCACATGCGCCGAATACAACAGGTGTAGACCTTACAATTTTTAGAGCCTTCCTCTGACACCGCCTGGTATAGAGGTCCTGGATGGCAGGAAGCTTGGCCCCGGCGATGTACTGGGCCGTACGCACTACACTCTGTAGTGCCTTGCGGTTGGAGGCCGAGCAGTTGCCATACCAGGCGGTGATGAAATCCGTCAGGATGCTTTCAATGGTGCAGCTGTAAAATCTTGAGGACCCATGCCAAATCTTTTCAGTCTCCTGAAAAGGGGGAATAGGTTTTGTCGTGCCCTCTTCACGACTGTCTTGGTGTGCCAAGGAACTTGAAGCTCTCAACCTGCTCCACTACAGCCCCATCAATAGGGGTGTGCTCGGTCCTCCATTTCCTGTAGTCCACAATCATCTCCTTTGTCTTGATCATGTTGAGGGAGAGGTTGTTGTCCTTGCAACACATGGTCAGGCCTCTGACCTCCTCCCTATAGGCTGTCTCATCATTGTTCGGTGATCAGGCCTACCACTGTTGTGTCATCAGCAAACTTACTGATGGTGTTGGAGTCAGGCTTGGACATGCAGTCTTGGGTGAACAGAGAGTACAGGAGGGGACTGAGCACGCACCCCGGAGGGGCCACCGTGTTGAGGATCAGCGTGGCAGATGTGTTGTTACCTACCCTTACCACCTGGGGGCGGGCCATCAGGAAGTCTAGGATCCAGTTGCGGAGGGAGGTGTTTAGTCCCAGGGCCCTTAGCTTAGTGAGAAGCTTTGAGGGCACTATGGTGTTGAACGCTGAGCTGTAGTCAATGAATAGCATTCTCACATAAGTGTTCCTTTTGTCCAGGTGTGAAAGGGCAGTGTGGAGTGCAATAGAGATTGCATCATCTGTGGATTTGTTGGTGCGGTATGCAAATTGGAGTGGGTCTAGGGTTTCTGGGATAATGATGTTGTGAGCCATGACCAGCCTTTCAAAGCACTTCATGCCTACAGATGTGAGTGCTGCAGTTCGGTAGTCATTTAGGCAGTTTACCTTAATGTTCTTGGGCACAGGGACTATGGTGGTCTATGGGGGCGAGCGTAGAAGTTATTTAGTTCATCTGGAAGGCTCGTGTCACTGGGCAGCTCTCGGCTGTGCTTCCCTTTGTAGTCTGTAATAGTTTGCAAGCCCTGCCACATCCGACGAGTGTTGGAGCCGGTGTTGTCCGATTTAATCTTAGTCCTGTATTGACGCTTTGCCTGTTTGATGGTTTGTTGGAGGGCATAGCGGGATTTCTTATAAGCTTCCAGGTTAGAGTCCCGCTTCTTGAAAGCGGCAGCTCTACCCTTTAGCTCATTGCGAATGTTGCCTGTAATACATGGCTTTTGGTTGGGGTATGTACGTACGGTCACTGTGGGGATGACGACCTCGATGCACTTATTGATAAAACCAGCGACTGATGTGGTGTACTCCTCAATGCCATCGGAAGAATCCCGGGAACAAATTCCAGTCTGTGCTAGCAAAACAGTCCTGTAGTTTAGCATCTGCTTCATCTGACCACTTTTTTATAGACCGAGTCACTGGTGCTTCCTGCTTTAATTTTCACTTGTCAGAAGGAATCATGAGGATAGAATTATGGTCAGATTTGCCAAATGGAGAGCAAGGGAGAGCTTTGTACGCATCTGTGTGTGCAGTAAAAGTGATCTAGAATTGTTTTCCCTCTGGTTGCACGTTTAACATGCTGATAGAAATGAGGTAAAACTGATTTAAGTTTCCCTGCAGTAAAGTCCCCCGGCCACTGGGAGCGCCACCTCCAGACGTGACACTTGGCATTCAGGCCAAAGAGTTCAATTTTGGTTTAATTTTGGTTTCATAGATCTGGGTACCCTTCCCCAGATCTATGCCTCGATACAATTCTGTCTCGGGGCTCTACGGACAATTCCTTCAACCTCATGGCTTGGTTTTTGCTCTGACATGCACTGTCAACTGTGGGACCTTATATAGAAAGACGTGTGCCTTTTCAAATCAGGACCAATCAGTTGAATTTACCACAGGTGGACTCCAATCAAGTTGTAGAAACATCTCAAGGATGATCAATGGAAACAGGATGCATCTGAGCTCCATTTCTAGTCTCATAGCAAAGGGTCTGAATACCTGTGTAAATAAGGTATCTTTTTTATTTTTAAGAAGTGCAAAGATATCAAAAAACCTGTTCTCACTTTGTCATTATGGGGTATTGTGTGTAGATTTGCTGAGGATTTATTTTTATTTAATCAGTTTTAGAATAAGGCTGTAACGTATCAAAATGTGGAAAAAGTCAAGGGGTCTGAATACTTTCCGAAGACACTGTATATCCCGGACTCTGACATTGCTCGGTCTGATATTGCTTCGTTCTGTTATTTCTTCTCTTGTTTCTTCTTCTGTGACAAATAAACTTTGATTTGATTTTGATCCAACTCAAAAAACGAATTGTTATTAGATACAATACTTTTGCAAAGTGTGAGTTACAACTTTTATTTTTGCAAGATATATTTATAATCTTTTTATTTTCAGATTGGATTCAATTCAACATTGAACCACATCAGCCACCCACTCTCCGATTTCCCTCCTCTTTCTTATTCCCTCCCCGACCCGGGGCAGACATATTAATATTTATAGTTCTAGATCATTTAAAGGAAGGATGTATACCACCAGGCAGGTGTTTAAGTACTAATAAAATACATATATTATGCAGTTAAGGGAACAAGGTTCTGGGCATTTTTGCATGCATTAAAATAAAGTAAAAACCTGATGAAATCATATTCAAAGGTTTTACCGATATGCTCCCAAATAACACATTATCACCAAAAACATAATCTCTCATTGTACAGTATTGATGTTTTTGGTAAAACCTTGAAAGCGCTAACAAAAAAAACTCCCTTAAACATCTTAAAATTGTATAATTGAGAGTTAAGCGTTACTGGTTGTCCCAATATCTGCCAAACACACCAATTCACAATGTCATCTCTTTCACTAGGTGGTCTGTACCTCTGGACCTCCCAATCGCACCACTTATCCCATGTCTCCTCTCCTCAGCATCTTAACCAAAGCGGCTTTCCCCGCCCAATTCCCATTCCCAAATCCCCTAACCCAATTCTCCACTGGACACCCAAAAATGTGCAGAAAAAGCATTCCCAGTAGGAAGCCAACTCTTTCATCTTACCAGGAAGTCTTATATACAACGTCATAGACACACTGCACACCCAACATCTTATCCATGCTATTTTTGTTCAGCGCAACAGTATGTGATCATTAAAGTTATCTTTTTGTCCACAGACCAGCAGCTTACCAAAGGGTTAAATGCTAGTTCTAAGCTTAGCTAACATAGTTCTGAGTCGGTAGATTTAAAATAAGGTACCAGACATAGCTGACATCTTACATTTATGTCTTTTAAAGTTGTCCACCAGATAGACAAGATGCAAGTTGATCACTGCACAGGCAAATCAATGGTGTACATTTAACTCGGGAAGTGTAAAATGTACAATATTTTCAGTGAACATATGAGTCCCACTGTACTGGTGTTAACATAACACATAAAAGTGTTTAACTATGTTGCAGTGTTCCCCATTCAACTCTTAAAGTGTTCAAGTTAACACGATTGTGGTGTTTGCATAGCTCTACTGTAGAGTAATACGCAACACCTGCAGTGTAAAACATAACACTTGATTTAAAGTAAACGGAACTCACTTTGCTTAGTGCTGATGCTGTAGTGTTACAGTACTGTAAATAACACCTGTAGTGTTGCAATAAATCATTTTAGGGTCTTGTTTTAACAATGTATGATGTAAAGCCTAATTTGCATATTTCCCAGGGTGCCCTTTCTTTTAGAGTTAATTGTAGACTTACCACCCATGGCTGTATTTGTGAGTGACAGAGACCTGGTTATTAAATTCTTTCATCTTAAAGGTCTGTGGATTTAACCAAGTAAGTACCTAGGCAAATGCTATCACTGAAATGAACTCTGAAAATACAATACATTTATCATAAGGCCTTACTTTGATGGTCTACTTTTACCTTAACGCAGTGGTGTCAGGAAACTCCTGGTTTACAGGCCACATTAGGCCTGCAAGTCACATTATGCTGGCTTGCAAAGTGATATGTAATTCCTATTGGTAGTGAAGGGAAACCAAGGCTTTCTGAAGGCTTTGGCGCTTTCACCAAATTGTGCCTAAAACCGGTTCATTACTCGGCGCTTAATTATCTGCTCACAATGCACATTAGTGGCATTTGCTGGTCAGCAATAAATAGCAGCGTGTGATTATGAGAGTTTTTTTTTCTCTCCACTGTTTCATCAAAACTCTGTGGCGCAATGGTAAGTCGTTGACTTTAAATTTATAATCAGTTGGAATACCATGTTTGCATCATCCTTACATATTTTTGCCTTCAAGTTTACTATTTTTCAAAAACGGAATCTGTCATTAATTAGGATGCTTAAGACAGAAGCTTATACAATACAAAATAAAACGAATTATTTGAACAGGAGTGCAGAAAGTGTGGTTTCACAGAACTATTTTCAAATGATTGTGTCTTCAATGGGATTCAACCTCATACCCATCCCTGAATGTTCCATAGTTCCTTACTCGACCTGCTAAACTACCAGTAAGGATTTCGAACATGTAGTTTCACCTAACTATATTTGTAAGTACAGTGTCCAGTAGAGGTCAGAGTTTGAAAGGAGCTTGGAATCAAAGAAAGCACCGGAACCATGCCGAAATCAGTGGGATCTCATTTTGCAACACACGGTTTGAAAAAGCACATGATCAAACAAGGCTTTGAGATATCATTGATGACGTACTTCTGATAAAGTCATACACACATCAGCAAACCGCTTTGAAAGTTAGCTGCTTAGCGATTTCGACTCCTGCCTCGGAGCTCCGGTATCTAACATCACTACCTATACCTATTGGAATCCAGACAGATTTAGGATATACAACATTTGTAACATTGGTATTCACCCGCAACCTGCATTCAGAATGATTGTCAAGCTTAGTCTTCCTATCCAATTTCCTAAGCTAAACTGGAACAACCATTTCAGTAATGGTGCAGTAAATCTAACTAACTGGTTGGATAAGTTTAGAAAAATATATGTTATCAATGTACAGTGGCAAGAAAAAGTTTTTGAAACCTTTGGAAATACCTGGATATCTGCATAAATTGGTAATCAAATTTGATCTGATCTTCATCTAGGTCCCAACAATGGACAAACACAGTCTGCTTAAACTAATAAAACACAAACAATTATACATTTTCATGTCTTTATTGAACACACTGTGTAAACATTCACAGTGCAGGGTGGAAAAAGTATGTGAACCCTTGGATTTAATAACTGGTTGACCATCCTTTTGGAAGAAATAACCAATATTCTTGGGATGTCTGGTGTGAACTGCTCTCTTGAGGTCATGCCACAGCACCTCAATCGGGTTGAGGTCAGGATCAGACTGGGCCACTCCAGAAGGCATACAATGCCTTGTAAAAGTATTCATCCCCCTTGGAGTTTTTCCTATTTTGTTGATTACAACCTGTAGTTTAAATGGATTTTTATTTGGATTTCATGTAATGGACATGCACATAATAGTCCAAATTTGGTGAAGTGAAATGAAAAATATATATTTTTTTAAATAAATGGAAAGTGGTGCGTGCATATGTATTCACACCCATTGCTACGAAGCCCCTAAATAAGATCTGGTGCAACCAATTACCTTCAGAAGTCACATAATTAGTTAAATAAAGCCCACCTGTGTGCAATATAAGTGTCACATGATCTCAGTATATATACACCTGTTCTGAAAGGCCCCAGAGTCTGCAACACCACTAAGCGGCACCATGAAGACCAAGAAGCGCTCCAAACAGGTCTGGGACAAAGTTGTTGAGAAGTACAGATCAGGGTTGGGTTATAAAAAAATATCAGAAACTTTGAACATTCCACGGAGCACCATTAAATCCATTATTAAAAAATTTAAAGAATATGGCACCACAACAAACCTGCCAAGAGAGGGCCGCCCAACAAAAGTTATGGACCAGGCAAGGAGGGCATTAATCAGAGAGGCAACAAAGAGACCAAAGACAACCCTGAAGGAGCTGCAAAGCTCCACATCAGAGATTGGAGTATCTGTCCATGGGACCACTTTAAGCCGTACACTCCACAGAGCTGGGCTTTACGGAAGAGTGGCCAGAAAAAAACATTGCTTAAAGAAAAAAATAAGCAAATACGTTTGGTGTTCACCAAAAGGCATGTGGGAGACTCCCCAAACATATGGAAGAAGGTACTCTAGTCGGATGAGACTAAAATTGAGCTTTTTGGCCATCAAGGAAAACGCTATGTCTGGCGCAAACCCAACATCTCTCATCACCCCGAGAATACCATCCCCACAGCGAAGCATGGTGGTGGCAGCATCATGCTGTGGGGATGTTGTCTTCACCTTCCAGCAGGACAATGACCCTAAGCATACTGCTAAAGCAATACTCAAGTGGTTTAAGGGGAGACATTTAAATGGTTTGGAATAGCCTAGTCAAAGCCCAGACCTCAATCCAACTGAGAATCTGTGGTATGACTTAAAGATTGCTGTGTACCGCTGGAGCAGTTTTGCCTTGAAGAATGGGCAAAAATCCCAGAGGCTAGATGTGCCAAGCTCATAGAGACATACCCCAAGAGACTTGCAGCTGTAATTGCTGCAAAAGGTGGCTCTACAAACTATTGACTTTGGGGGGGATGAATAGTTATGCACACTCAAGTTCTGTTTTTGTTTTGTCTTATTTCTTGTTTGTTTTGCAATAAAACATATTTTGCATCTTCAAAGTGGTAGGCATGTTGTGTAAATCAAATGACATAAACCCCCCCAAAATCAATTTTAATTCCAGGTTGTAAGGCAACAAAATAGGAAAAATGCCAAGAGGGGTAATTACCTTCGCAAGCCACTGTATTTTCTTCTGTTGAAGCCATTCTGTTGTTGATTTACTTCTGTGTTTTGGGTCTTTGTCCTGTTGCATCAGCCAACTTCTGTTGAGCTTCAATTGGTGGACAGATAGCCTAACATTCTCCTGCAACATTTTTTGATAAACTTGGGAATTCATTTTTCTGTCGATGATAGCAAGCTGCCCAGGCTCTGAGGCAGCAAAGCAGCCTCAAACCATGATGCTCCCTCCACCATACTTTACAGTTGGGATCAATCAAATTTAATCAATAAAATGTATTTATAAAGCCCTTTTTACATCAGCCGATGTCACAAAGTTTTGATGTTGGTGTGGTGTGCCTTTTTTTCTCCACACAGTGTTGTGTGTTCCTTTCAAACAACTCAACTGTAGTTTCATCTGTCCAAGGTATATTTTGCCAGTAGCGCTATGGAACATCCAGGTTCACTTTTGCAAACTTCAGACATGCCGCAATGTTTTTGTCAAGGCTGTCAAAAGGAGAGGACCAAGGTGCAGCGTGTGTGTAGTTCCACATTTTTATTTACTCTGTGAAACTATGCAATACATCAAATAACTGAATAGACAAAACAACAAACCGTGATGCAGAGGAGAAACAAACACTACTCAAAAATAATCACCCACAAAACCCAGGAAGAAAAACCCCTACTTAAGTATGATCTCCAATTAGAGACAACAAGGACCAGCTGCCTCTCATTGGAGATCATCCCAAACAAACCAACATAGAAATACAAAAACTAGAACCTAAGAACGTAGAAATAGAACACAGAATAAACCCCCCTGTCACGCCCTGACCTACTCTACCATAGAAAATAACAGCTTACCATGGTCAGGACGTGACAGTTTTTTTTTGGGACAGCAGTGGCTTCTTCCGTGGTGTCCTCCCATGAACACCATTCTTGTTAAGGGTTTTACGTATCGTAGACTCGTCAACAGAGATGTTAGCATGTTCCAGAGATTTCTGTAAGTTTTTAGAATTCTTCTTAACCTCATTGAGCATTCCCGCCCTGTGCTCTTGCAGTCGTCTTTGCAGGACGGCCACTCCTAGGGAGAGTAGCAACAGTGCAGAACTTTCTCCATTTATAGACAATTTGTCTTACTGTGGACTGATGAACATCAAGGCTTTTAGAGATACTTTTGTAACCCTTTCCAGCTTTATACAAGTCAACAATTCTTAATCTTAGGTCTTCTGAGATCTCTTTTGTTTGAGGCATGGTTCACATCAGGCAATGCTTCTTGTGAATAGCAAACTCAAATTTTGCGATCGTTTTTTATAGGGCCAGGCAGCTCTAACCAACATCTGCAGGTTAGCTGACTCCTGACTCCAATTAGCTTTTGAAGAAGTCATTAGCCTAGGGGTTCACATTCTTTTTCCAACCTACACTGTGAATGTTTAAATGATGTATTCAATATAGACGAGAAAAATACAATAATTTGTGTGTTATTAGTTTAAGTGCACTGTTTGTCTATTGTTGTGATTGAGATGAAGAGATGAAGATCAGATCAAATTTGCAGAAATCCAGGTAATTCCAAAGGGTTCACTTACTGTGCTGCCATCCTGTTAGACAAATCATTTTATTACAATGGTTAAGATGGATTTTCATTGTGTTCCATGGTGTTATTTTCCCCCTAGTGGAGCTTTCTGGTACTTAGACTGTACGCAAACAGGAAGTAAAGAATTCGTTCTGCACGCATAGAAGCAGCTGAAAACAACGCTACGGTGCAGGTCTTTCAGTGTAGCTATTTCTTGTCACGCTTCAGCCTGGGAAAATATTGGTTTGTAATCTTGTTATTGATAGAGTTGCTTACATATCAATGTTGGTTGCATTTACTCACACAAATTACAATGCTTTTCATGTATGCCGTCAGCTGTATTACTTTGCTCGTGCGTCATGCAAACGAATTGTAAAACATGCAATACTGAAGTTTTGTTACTGTTTCTAGTGTAATATGTTTTGTTATTCTACAGAGATGGTTGTACATTATTAGAGTAATGAAAGGAGTTAGCCAATTACCATATGAGTAACAATTAGCTACATGTTTTGACGTCATGCCAGATACATGGTACCCTCGGCACGTGTTTTGTATTTTCATGCAACTTCAACTTGAAATGTATAATGTACAGCTACAGTATGTCGATTTGAATATAATTGAATACTAAAGTATATTCTGTATTTTGCAGTTTCACAACATAAACGTTTTCAATATTCATTCAAGAAAAGTCACGCCTTGGGAGTTTTATTGAAGACTTAGTTGTTAGCTACTTACTTTTTCTTGCCACTGTACATGCAAAAACACAGATATTAAAAATTCTAAAATATCTATTTACAGTAGAGCATGCTGGAAAATATGAAAATGATGGGCATGGTCTTGATGGCACAGCAAAGTTGCCCGTGTTACTTAGTGTAGATTTTTCAATGTAACACTTCTAGTGTAGATTCAGGTGTTACATTAACAAAGATCCCTGGTGTTAATAACCAGTGTTAAACCAAAACCACGCCCATCATTATATTTCCCAGCATGCTCTATTGCAGATTGATTTTTCGAATTGTTTGTTTCAATATCTATGTTTTTGCATGTACATTGATTTATTAATTCAACTTATGCTGCTCAAATATAAATAACATACATTTTTCTAAACTAATCCATATGTTACTTATTGCACCCGTTACTGACATTGTTGTTCCAGTTTAGATGGTTTAGTTAATCTCAAAATTTTGGGTTGTTTTACACACAGTTCTGAGCTATAGTTCAAATCAGAGTTTGATGTTGTTGCATTGTATTTTTTTCATTTTGTCCGGTTGGTTTCACATTTCCAAATGTCAAACAAAATAAATTCCTAAACAAAACCATGTGTCCATGCAAGTCATTTGTTTATTGGACCAGAATTTGCACATTAAATCCCTTTACTATTATCATGAAGCATCACTTGTGTGTCCCAATCTTCATATTCATATTGCTTTGGTATTCCAACAACATGCGCTAATAAATGTGCTGCTACTCACAGGAAGTTTTAGAGATCTCAAATGATATGATGCTTTGTGCGTTTCATCAAATGCTCACAGTCAAACAACCAATAATAATGTGTGACTGGTTCTTTTCCTGTGTTTGGACCGGACTGCGTTCTCACCTGCAGTGAACCACACCATGGTATGAATTGAATAGGACCGAGACCACCCTTTTTGAGCGAACCACAGTGCATTGTTTAGTGCGCTCCTGAGAGCGGATAGTGTTCACACCAGTCTTCTCAACCCGGCAGTCATTCTGAATGCATGTTGTGGGTGAATACAAATGTAAAATGTTTGTTATCCCCACTCTGGAAAGATTCTGATTGGAATTACACATACTGTTTCAAACTAGCTTAATATGACTTGCAGGCCATATGTGGCCTGTAAACCACGAGTTTAAGGCCACTGTATTAGGGTAAAGTTAGGCACTCAGAATAAGGCCTTGTGAAATTATAACATATTTAATAGAAAATGTATTTGCTTAAGATCTCACTTGATGAAAGCTGAAAGAGCTGAAAATGGATGAATGCAACGACCATGTCTCTGTCACTAACAAATACAGTCATGGGTGGAAACTCTACAATTCACTCGAAAGGCAAGGCACTCTGGGAAATATGCAAATAAGCCTTTACACTAAGCAGTTTGTAAATTCCTGTATAGACACTGGACGAGTGTTAAATGTAACACTCAGTGTTGAGTTAACACTGGATGATTTGCTGTTTATAAAACAATAACTCTGGTTATTAACACCAACAGTGGAGGTTGTTTTACACCATTGAGTGTTATTTTCACTCTTACAGAGTGAATTGAACTCCTGAATCAACACTCCAAATGTTACATTGAAAAATCAACATTGGCCAATTTGCTGTCTGAGTGCTAGGCTCTGTAAAGAGCAAGCCTGATCCAACCAAGAGCAATCCTGAGACCAGGGCCTGTATTCATAAAGCTATATCCTATATCAGCACTCCAACACCGAGAAACAATGCCCAGAATCAGCACCCTAAGAATTGAGGGGCTACTGTACAATATATACAGTATGTTGGTGTGGATTAGTCCTATCCTATTAAGGTACACCTTTTTTCCCCAATCACACATACATTATCTTAGGCACAAACACGTTCCCAGCTTGCCGCCTCAATAAGGTAATTCTGAGAATGATACTCAGAAAAGGAAATGTTCAATTCAAATTCTATATTATCTTAGAAGAACTGTATTCAGCCAATCTCCTAATAGCTCTACAACATATAGTGTGTTTTGGATCCACTCAAGGCATTGTTACGCAGAATGTTATATTGGTTAAATTCTTATGTGGGGCAAAATACTGCTTGAGAGAAGAAAGTGGAATATATATTGACTTTGGGGAAAATGTAGCACTTATTGAAAATAAGCACAAGGCCCATAACAATGTCAGAAAACCATTTCTCTCATCGGTATTTCTACTATGCGATAGGACCAACTAATGGATGTTGGAACCCTTAAAATAACTGATAATTATCATTTTTCTTACCTCTCTCAACTTGAAAAAAAGATCTACTCTTCAAGGACCCTTTTTTTTAAGAGCACTTTGATCATTATGAAAGGCACTCTGACTTTGGTAAATGCCTTACATTTTAGCACAGGGGTATTGTCATTAAAACCCTACCGGCTCTTAGCAGAGATCTTGAGGTTTTTTTGGATAAAAAACGGATTAAAAGTGAACCTGACTGGTCTCTGTGGCTAAGGATCTCTGATGGTATGTAAATTATCACGTGAAGGGAAGTTTTGTCTCTAACTAATTGTGTACTTCCATGACCAGTCTGTACTGAACATGAATTCCTGTTCCTGTCAAGAACAAGTTAAATCAGAACAGTAGTGAAGTTTTCAGGCACTTTGATAACTGGGCCAGCCGCTAGTTCTGAACTTTTACATCACCAATGGGATTATGGGAACTGTGGTACATGATCATCCTCCCACATGGGCTCTGCTCTGCTGCTTGGTGGATATCAACTACATACAGATGCCCTAAGGGGCAAAGTAGCTTAAAAATGTACGTCTTGAAACAGCTGAAATACAATATTTTTGGTTGTAAAGATATTTCACAACGGTTTAGATGGTACTATGATTCTCTACACTCTGAGTGCTTGTTTTGTCTCGCAAACTTAAATTAGGCAAACTATTGGAATTTTAGCAGCCAGGAAATGGGGGAGCGTGTTCTCCATATTGCACTTTTAAGTAACTGGTTCCACAGCCTTTTTTAATGAACTGAACTTTTCGATCAAAGTGTTAACTGAATTGAACATGTTTAGTTGGCCCAGACTTAGCTTCAACTTGAGAAAAGCTCAGTCAACTTAAAATGATGTGTTTGCTCAACTTGTCTTTATACAGTGTCCTCCTTAATTATTGGGACAGTGAAGCATTTTATCTTCTTTTGGCTCTATATTCCAAAAATGTGGATTTAAAATCAAACAATGACAAGTGCAGACTGTCAGATAATCCTGAATGAATTGAATTATAAGGAATTATAATGAGTGGGAACGTTACAGATAAGCAAATATCATACCCCCAAGACATGGTAACCTCTCCATTACAATGGTGGCAGGTAGCCTAGTGGTTAGAGCGTTGGGCTAGTAACCTAAACCTAAAGAATGCTGGTTTCTAATCCCTGAGCTGAGAAGGTAAAAAATCTGTCGTTCTGCCCCTGAACAAGGCAGTTAACCTACTGTTCCTCCGGTAGGCCGTCATTGTAAATAAGAATTTGTTCTTAACTGACTTGCCTAGTTAAACAAAGGTTAAAGAAAAACAAAGAAAAGAAAAACAATAACGGGAGGTTAGAATTATTTGGGCGGTATGATATTTGTGCATCTAACGTTCTCACTCATTATTCGTGATTCATTCAGGGTGATCTGTAATCGTGGTAGCATCCACATTCACGTAGAAGTGTTTAGAAACATA
Source organism: Salmo trutta (assembly GCF_901001165.1). Taxonomy (NCBI): domain Eukaryota; kingdom Metazoa; phylum Chordata; class Actinopteri; order Salmoniformes; family Salmonidae; genus Salmo; species Salmo trutta. Next base: position 50,998,883 of record NC_042973.1, read on the forward strand.
TTCTATCCTTATTTACAGTAACAGTTACTCTAAAATGACACAATACCCTATTTACCATTCATTTCTATTGGACACAAAATAATCTGGTTCAGGGCATAGCCATCTTTCTGCTACGCCACCATGTCTGTGTCAATGACTGATTTGACCCTCTTTTGCTTCACTTTGCACTCAGCTCAGCTCTGTTAAAATAGTTTTACTTGAGTGTACTTTTATTTATCATTGTGATTAAGGAGTAAAATGAAAAAGAGTATTATGCCCCACCAACATTAGACAACTATACAGAAAACCCTAGAACAATGTAATCATGTATGTCAACATGTGTCAAATATGTAAGTTGAAAACAAAAGCACCGTGTGTGTGTGTGTAACTAGTTCCAACACCTTTTTTGTGTGTGTAAAACAATGCCCAAATAGTCATTTCTAGTTGAATGAACATATTAGACAATTTCAGCCAACACATCATTTTAAGTTGACAGAATTTTTGCCTAACCTTTCAAGTTGGAGCTAAATTTGGGCCAACTTAAATTAAAATGTTAAGTTCAAGTAACACTTTGACAGAAATGTTGAGTAAGCCATAAAAAAAGAAAGCCTGTGCAACCAGTTACTTCATAATAATTTGTTGAAACAACTAGAATTTGTTTTTCAGTGAAGGACTTTAATAAAATCACAGGACTGATCAGTCCAATCAAACAAGAACATGGTCACAGTGTTGACAGTGGCTACATCCCACGTGGCACCCTATTCCCTATATGGTGCACTACTTTTGACCAGGGCCCATAGTGCACTACTTTTGACCGGAGCCCTATGTATGGAATTGAGTGCCATTTGGGACGTAAGCAGAGTCAACGGCTTCGTTCATTCCCAGACTTCACCTATATTCAAGCCAGACACGACAGGATGATCCTACCTCCCAGTCCCACCAACCCCAGAGGCACTAAGTGACAATAATAACAGGCTTGGTGGATGTAATGCAATTTATACTATTTGATTATGGCTCATCATTATCTCATTCCCAATGCCTAATAACAACATGCAAGCTATTATGCTGAAAGGAATAGTACCAAAGGACAGCACTAGCAACCCACATGGCACACTATTCCCTATGTATTGCCCCATAGGGCTCTAGTCGATAACTTTCTACGGAACACGGTGCCATTTGGGACTCAACCTAAAACGAGGATGGATGATAATTCACCATTTGCATTTAGATTATACCTCTTTACACTGACACATGAATGGACTTCTTTGGTGTTTTTCTGTTAGGTTCATGTCAAAGTGGATGATTGTATTCATGGTAATACCTACATTTCTACTGGCTTTTAGACTATCTCACAAGGAAAGAGAGACAATAGTGGGGAATGCCGCAGGCTTATAGGCATGAAATGTATGGAGTATTCTCCAAAGACTCAACCTACATAGCTGGATGTTCTGTACTTAATTGCACACTTTTAGCTTCAAAAGGCTTCAGGAAATGTATATTCCAGTGTTCTCTCATGGATCAAATGTGTTTTAGTGCTAGGTATCTCATTGCAATAGAAGTGTTACTGTACGTTAGTGCAGATGTATATTTTTGTTATTCCACACAATCAAAAGGAGTGTTGGTGAGAATAAAAATGGAAAATCTTTAAAAAAATCAAAGGTCTCCTCTGAGTCATATCGTCTGTCTGATGTTGATGAGTTTATTCCAGTGGGGTTGCAACTGCCATCCTATTTTTTACTGTGTGGTGCAGCTCCTTGACTTTCATTGTGTCTTCAGAACATGTTAGAGAGAGAATCATTTTGGTGAATTCTAGGATTTTACATTGGTGTGTTCCCAGGTGGTTTTTACCTTCCAATCACATCGCTTATTCAATTGCATCACTTAGGAAAATTACCTTTTCTTAATTCCACCCCTGTATTCAATATTTTATTGTAGTTTAGCTCGGCCTGCTGTATTCTGCTGGCACCATGGGGCCTTCATTCCATTCTGGCCTTCTTCCTGGAGGTTTTGCTCCTTGATTATAACTATTGATGAGAAACGGTTGGTCAATCAGGGCGAGTGGACTCAGCCATTCATTTTCATTAGCAACTCACGTCTTATGGCTTCATGGTGATTGAGGGGAGCAACAGACCATCTGTGAGGCTCTGTGAGATCATCAGTAACCCCTCTCTCCAGAGCTTAGGGCTTGGCTTATGTATGAGCAAACCCAACTGAATCTAAGACTAATTCATTAAATGCGTCAACATAAAAATAAAAAAAAAATGTGCTTAACATTTTGAAGGGTGTTGTTGATATTGCTGTGAAATGTAAACACCAACACACATGAATCACATGGAATAACTTGTATCTTAATTAAAACATAGTAAACCATTTCAGTCACAGGTAATACAGTGCCTTCAGAAAGGATTCATACCCCTTCACTTATTCCACATTTTATTGTGTTACAGCTGAATTCAAAATGGATTCGATTTTTTTTCTCACCCATCTACACACAATACCCTGTAAATAAAAATTCACATTTACATAAGTATTCACACCCCTGAGTCATTACATGTTAGAATCACCATTAGCAGCGATTACAGCTGTGAGTCTTTCTGGGTAAGTCTCTAAGAGCTTTCCACACCTGGATTGTACAATATTTGCACATTACTCTTTTTAAAATTCTTCAAGCTCTGTCAAGTTGATTGTTAATCATTGCTAGACCGCCATTTTCAAGTCTTGCCATAGATTTTCAAGCTGATTTAAGTCAAAACTGTAACTAGGCCACTCAGGAACATTCCATGTGTTTGTAAGAAACTCCAGTGTATATTTGGCCTTTTGTTTTATGTTATTGTCCTGCTGAAAGGTGAATTTGTCTTTTGGAAAGCAGACTGAACCAGGTTTTCATCTAGGATCCTGCCTGTGCTTAGCTCTATTCCGTTTATTTTTATCCTAAAAAAAACCCTCTCTATTCCTTGCCGCTAATTACAAGCATACCCATAACATGATGCCGCCACCACCATGCTTGAAAATATGAAGAGTGGTACTCAGTGATGTGTTGTGTTGGATTTGCCCCAAAGTATTCAGGACATAAAGATAATTTCTTTGCCACATTTTTTGCAGTTTTACTTCAGTGCCTTTTTGCAAACAGGATGCATGTTTTGGAATGCTTTTATTCTGTACAGGCTTCCTTCTTTTCACTCTGTCATTTAGATTAGTATTATGGAGTAACTACAATGTTTTTTCCTATAACAGTCATTAAACTCTGAAACAGTTTAAAAGATACTATTGGCTTCATCCCCTCCGGCAGCTGAGTTAGGAAGGCCGTCTGAATATTTGTAGTGACTGGGTGTATTGATACACCATCCAAAGTGTAATTAATAACTTTACCATGCTCAAAGGGATATTCATTGTCTGTTTTATTTTTATCCATCTATCAATAGGTGCTCTTTGCGAAGCATTGGAAAACCTCCCTGGTCTTTGTGGTTGAATCTGTGTTTCCACTGCTCGACTGAGGGACCTTACAGATAATTGTATGTGTGGAGTACAGACATGAGGTAGTCATTCAAAAATCATGATAAACTATGTTATTGCACACAGAGTGAGTCCATGCAACTTATTATGTGTCCTGTTAAGCACATTTTTACTCCTGAACTTATTTAGGGTTGCTATGACAAAGGATTTGACTACTTATTGACTCAAGACAGTTCAGCTTTTCATTTTTAGTTCATCAGTAAAAAATGTAAATAAAAATATATATACTATACTTTGATGTTGTGGGTGTTGTGTGTAGGGCAGTGACACAAAATCTAAATTTAATCATTTTTTAAATTCTGGCTGTAACACAACAAAATGCGGAAAAAGTCAAGGAGTGTGAATACTTTATGAAGGCACTGTATCTATCTTATTGTGGTATAAATGTAATTTGACAGAAAATACCAATATGGTTTATTCTCGTCACTTTCTCTGGACGAGGCTTCTGTAATTTCCCTCCTCCGACACATGTACGTATCCTTTCTTCCCCTCCTGAGGTTTTCTGAATAAGAATACACTGGTTGAATGAAATGATGATATCTCTGGATCCTGCCTCATTCTCCTTCACTGGGCCTCAGCTGACAACAAATGAAAGCTCATGTCTCGTCGGAATTTCAATAGGCTCACAATGGGCTCATTATTTGCCACATGCTTTACTTTTCTTCATCTCTCCCTGCTTATTCCTTATTCAGAGTGTATATTTTGGCTGTCTGACAGTCACTTAAATTAGTGGAACATGTAGGCCTATTCATGAGAGTTTTAATATTTCTCTTTCTTTTTCCAGTTGGTAAATCCAGTTCAGAGAGATTGTTAATGGGATAATGAGGTTGTAATGGGCCTTACACACTGTACTAACACTGGCTGCGCATCACTCAGACAGACCGCCGAACAGGAGATCTATTGAGGAACTTGTTATAAATGGTACATAAAGGCACTTTTGTGAGTAAAAACACACATTGGTCTCGATGTGCTTTAATGTAACAACGCAGAGGCTGATGCGGTGGAAAAGGTGTCAGAAATACATATTGTAAAACCGTAATGAAAGGGAATAATTTATCCCTGATGTAAATAAATGTTTACTTGTTAGTCAGTGGATGTGGCGTTGAGTGATGGGTGTTTTCCAGTTTTCACCAGCAGAGGAATATATTATGTCTAAAGTATTATCTACACCAGGGCTGTCAAACTCATTCCATTTACATTTACATTTACGTCATTTAGCAGACGCTCTTATCCAGTGCGAGCCTAGTGTCTGCAGGTTTTTGTTTTTTTGTTTTCAATTAAGAACTATACAACCAGGTGAGGGGAGTTCTTTACTAATCAGTGACCTCATCCATTAAGTACAAGGGAGGGGCGAAGGCACTCGGCCCTCCGTGGAATGAGTTTGACACATGATCTACACTGTCAATTATGAGAGAGAACTAAGTTTACACTTCCGTCCTCATGCTTTCAATCATTTATCTTCTGAAGAGGCCCATTTACCTGAGGCTAACTTTCACACATTCATGCCCTCATATGTTTTTAAAAAAATGCATTAAATGTACTATTATGGGCGTCATGGAAAGTCTTACCCAAAGTATTTTGCCTCAAGGTGAACAAAGGAACAAAGGGCAAAGTGCTACCCAGTGTAGCAGTGAAAGAACCCAATTCATGTATTCCAGCAGGCTCCATCTGTCTCCAGGTTGTTTGCAGAGCTGTGTAGTCACATGTATAATTCTGACTGGTGCCGTTCCCTGTCCCTGTGCCCCAGCTGCAGAGGGCCCTGTCAGTAAACAGAGTAAACACAGGAGCAGCGTACAGCACAGCTGGCATGTGCCGAATTACAGGTCCACAGAACAGCCCACCCAGATCCCCGATGGAACATGCTACAACCTCTGCCATAGACACAAAGGCAGAGACACAGCCACCACCACAGCCACTGCCTCTGCTTCTTTCTCTGCCTCATCCACAGACACAGCTTCAGACATCCCCCCCAACATCTCAGACCTGCAGCCAACACCATTGCTGACCAGTCCAGGTAGAAACCAGGTAAAAAATAATGATGGCGCTGGAGGGAATAGCAGCTGTTAAAGAACAATGAGCCAGATGTTTCACCGGATGTATAAATGTGAAGCATCCGGTTGGCGTTTCCACTCACTACCAAATATGGTGATGATAGGAAGCCCAGTGGTCGGCAGTGGGAGAAGATGGATTGAGACGGATTTTGGAAACATTCTACACATTTCGATTTAAACATTCAATCTCCATACAGTTTTCTGTTTCCAAAACTAGAATCTGTAACAGAGTGGACTACGTTTTGTAGACTTTACTCTTTGCCAAAGTTTTTAAAAATTAGAGTGCATGGGTGAATTGAGTTATTGCACACGTGCACTTCACAGTGTAGGTGTTCCCTAATGGAAATATGCAAATAAATACTAGAACGCGCCAATAGGATCTCACCAGCTCGTGCTTGGCTCTGCCCACTGATTAATTTGCTCCCATTGTAAGTGACAGGCTCTGGCCTATCTTGGGCTAGTTATAAAAAAAGAAAGTCACCCAGTAAAATACTACTTGAGTAAAAGTCTAAAAGTATTTGGTTCCAAATATACTTAAGTAAGTAAATGTAATTGCCAAAATATACTGGAGTATCAAAAGTAAAAGTGTAAATCATTTAAATTCCTTATATTAAGCAAACCAGACGGAACAGTTTTCTTATTTGTTTACGAATAGCCAGGGGCACTCTCCAATAATTTATAAACAAAGCATGTGTGTTTAGTGAGTCTGCCAGATCAGAGGCAGTAGGGATGATCAGGGATGTTCACTTGTTAAGTGTGTGAATTGGACCATTTTCCTGTCCTGCTAAGCATTCAAAGCATTCAAAGTGTAATGAGTACATTTGGGTGTCAAGGAAAATATAGTAAAAAGCACATTATATTCTTTAGGAATGTAGTGAAGTAAAAGCAAAAGGCGTAACAAATATGAATAGTAAAGTAAAGTACAGATAGCCCAAAAAACTACTTAGATAGTACTTTACACCACTGCCAGCATATCACCTGTGCAACTGGAGGCGAAAAAACTCTAGATCATCATTACTCCGCACACAGAGACACATACAAAGCTCTCCCTTGCCCTCCATTTGGCAAATCTGATCATAACTCTATTCTTCTGATTCCTGCTTACAAGCAAAAACTCAAACATGAAGTACCAGTGACACGCTCATTACGAAAGTGATTCAATGAAGCGGATGCTAAGCTGCAGGACTATTTCGCTAAGACAGACTGGAATATGTTCCGGGATTCATCAGATGACATTGAGGAGTGTACCACATCTGTCACCTGCTTCATTTATAAGTGCATTGACGTCATCGTCCCTACAGTGACAATACGTACATATCCCAACCAGAAGCCATGGATTACAGGCAACATCTGCACTGAGGTAAAGGCTACAGCTGTCGCTTTCATCCGGATGCTTAAAAGAAATCCTGCTACGCCCTCTGACAAACCATCAAACAGGCAAAGCATCAATACAGGATTAAGATCGAATCCTACTCCACCGGCTCTGATGCTAGTCGGATGTGGTAGGGATGCAAACTACCACGGATTACAAAGTGAAACCCAGCTGTACGCTGTACAATGACACAAGCCTACCAGATAAGCTAACTACCTTCTAGGCTCGTTTCGAGGCCACCAACACTGAACCATGCATGAGAGCACCAGCTGTCCAAACGACTGTGATCACACTCTCCATGGCCGATGGAGACCTTTAAACAGATTAACATTCACAAGGCCACAGGGCCAGAAATATTACCAGGACGCATGCACAGAGCATGTCTTCAATTACATTTTCAACCTCTCCCTGGCTCAGTTGTTAATATCTAGATGTTTCAAGCAGACCGCCATAGTCCCTGTGTCACGTCCTGACCATAGAGACCTCGTATTTTTCTATGGTAGAGTAGGTCAGGGCGTGACTGGGGGGTTGTGTCTAGTTACATTTTTCTATGTTGTGTTCTAGGTTCTTTTTTCTATGTTGGGGTTTTCGTATGATTCCCAATTAGAGGCAGCTGGTCATCGTTGTCTCTAATTGGGGATCATATTTAAGTAGTTGTTTTTCCCACTAGTGTTTGTGGGAGATTATTTAGAGTTAGTGTATGTTGCACCTCTTCGTCACGGTTTGTTGTTTTTGTTTATAGTTTATTTGTATGTCTTGCATAGTTTCACATAATAATAAAGATGTGGAGCGATACACACGCTGCGCCTTGGTCTCCTTCATACGACGATCGTGACAGAAACTCCCACCACCAAAGGACCAAGCAGCGTGCCCAGGAGGAGCAGGGATCCTGGGCTAGGAAGAAAAGGGAGTGGAGGACATCCTGGACATGGGAGGAGGTAATGGCAGGGGACAAGACCCTGCCATGGAAGCAGGCGAAGACAGCGAGAGAGGAACGGCGCCAATACGATGAATTAGCACGGCAACGACGGAAGCCCGAGAGACAGCTCCCAATTTTTTTTTTGGGGGGGGGCACACGGGGAGATTGGCGGAGTCAGGGTTTGGACCTGAGCCAACTCCCCGTGCTTACCGTGGGGAGCGTGTGACCAGACAGGCACTGTGTTATGCGGTGATGCGCACCGTATCTCCAGTGCGCATTCATAGCCCGGTGCGCTCGTTGCCAGCTCCCCGCATTTGCCGGGCTAAAGTGAGCATTCAGCCAGGACGGGTTGTGCCGGTCCAGCGCTCCTGGTCTCCAGTGCGTCTCCTCGGTCCAGGATATCCTGCACCAGCTCTACGCACTGTGTTGCCAGTGCGCCTTCACAGCCCAGTGCGTCCTGTGCCTGCGCCCCGCACTTGCCGGGCTAAAGTGAGCATTCAGCCAGGACGGGTTGTGCCAGCTCTACGCTCCAGACCTCCCGTGCGCCTTCACGGTCCAGTATATCCTGCACCGGTTCTACGCATCAGGTTTCCAGTGCACCTCCACAGCCCAGTATGTCCTGTGCCTGCTCCCCGCACTCTCTCTGAAGTGCGTGTCCTCAGTCAGATACGTCCTGTGCCTGCTCCCCGCACTCTCCCTGAAGTGTGTGTTCCCAGTCAGGTATGTCCTGTGCCTCCCTGTAGCTCAGTTGGTAGAGCATGGTGTTTGCAACGCCAGGGTTGTGGGTTCGATTCCCACGGGGGGCCAGCACAGAAAAAAAAATAAGTATGAAATGTATGAAATTGTATGAAATGTATGCATTCACTACTGTAAGTCGCTCTGGATAAGAGCGTCTGCTAAATGACTAAAATGTAAATGTAAAAATGCCTCCTCCTCGCACTCTCCCTGCGGTGCGTGTCACTAGTCCGGTGCCACCTGTACCGGTCCCACGCATCAGGCCTCGAGTGCGCCTCCCCAGTCTAGTACGTCCTGTGCCTGCTCCTCGCCCTCGCCCTGAAGTGCGTGTCACCAGTCTGGTAAACCTGTCCCGGCTCCATGCACTAGGCCTCCAGTGCACCTGCCCAGTCCGGCGACAGTCTCCAGTCCAGAGCTTCCGGCGACAGTCCCCAGTCCAGAGCTTCCGGCGACAGTTCCCAGTCCAGAGCTTCTGGCAACAGTTCCCAGTCCAGAGCTTCCGGCGACAGTTCCCAGTCCAGAGCTTCCGGCGACAGTTCCCAGTCCAGAGCTTCCGGCGACGTTTCACAGTCCGGAACCTCCAACAACGGTCCGCAGTCCGGAACCTCCTGAGATGGTCTGTAGCCCGGAGCCTCCTGAGACGGTCCACAGTCCGGAACCTCCTGAGACGGCCCACAGCCCTGAACCTCCTGAGAAGGCCCACAGTCCGGAACCTCCTGAGAAGGCCCACAGTCCGGAACCTCCTGAGAAGGCCCACAGTCCGGAACCTCCTGAGAAGGCCCACAGTCCGGAACCTCCTGAGAAGGCCCACAGTCCGGAACCTCCTGAGAAGGCCCACATTCCGGAACCTCCTGAGAAGGCCCACAGTCCGGAGCCTCCTGAGAAGGCCCACAGTCCGGAGTCTCCAGCGATGGTCTGCGGTCCAGAGCCTCCAGCGACAGTCGGCGGTCCAGAGCTTCCACCGATGATGGCGGATTCGCAGGATGAGAGGGTTCATCGTCCTGCACCATAGCCGCCTCCTATGCAGGAGGGTCATCAGGATGAAGGGGGTTCTTCGTCCCGCACCAGAACTGCCTCCGATGCAGGAGGATCCGCAGGATGAGAAGGTTCTTTGTCCTGCACCTCAGCCGCCACCAACACTAGACACCCCCCCAACCCTCCCTTTTGGTTTCAGGTTTTGCGGCCAGAGTCTGCACCTTTGGGGGGGATACTGTCACATCCTGACCATAGAGAGCTCGTATTTTTCTATGGTAGAGTAGGTCAGGGCTTGACTGGGGGGTTGTGTCTAGTTTAATTTTTCTATATTGTGTTCTAGGTTCTTTTTTCTATGTTGGGGTTTTCGTATGATTCCCAATTAGAGGCAGCTGGTCATCGTTGTCTTTAATTGGGGATCATATTTAAGTAGTTGTTTTTCCCACTAGTGTTTGTGGGAGATTATTTAGAGTTAGTGTATGTTGCACCTCTTCGTCACGGTTTGTTGTTTTTGTTTATAGTTTATTTGTATGTCTTGCATAGTTTCACATAATAATAAAGATGTGGAACGATACGCACGCCTCTCCTTGGTCTCCTTCATACGACGATCGTGACACCCTGTGCCCAAGAACACCAAGGTAACCTGTCTAAATGACTATAGCCCTGTAGCACTCACATCTGTAGCCATTAAATGCTTTGAAAAAACAACCCCAGGTGGTGAGGGTAGGCAACAACACATGCGCCATGCTGACCCTCAACATGGGGGCCCTTCAGGTGTGCGTGCTTAGTCCCCTCCTATACTACTTGTTCACCCACGATTGTGAGGCTGTGCATGACTCCAACAACATCATTAACTTTGCCGACTACACAACAGTGATAGGCCTGATCATCAATGACAATGACAGCGCCTACAGGGAGGAGGTCAGATACCTGGCAGCGTGGTGCCAGGGCAACAACCTCTCCCTCAATATCAGCAAGACAAATGAGCTGATCGTAGACTACAGGAAATGGAGGGCCGAGCATGCCCCCATCTACATCGACGGGGCTGTAGTGCAGCACGTCGAAAGCTTCAAGTTCCTCGGTGTCCACATCACTAAGAATGTATCATGGTCCACACACACAAACACAGTCGTGAAGAGGGCACAACAATGCCTCTTTTCAACCTCCCCCTCAGGCGGTTGAAAAGTTTTGTCATGGGCCCTCAGATCCTCAGAAAGTTTTACAGCTGCACCGTTGAGAGTATCTTGACTGAGAGCATCATGACTGGCTGCATCACCGCTTGGTATGGCAACTGCTTGACATCCGACCGCATGGTGGCTACAGATGGTAGTGCGCACGGGCCAATACATCACTGGGGCCGAGCTCCCTGCAATCCAGGACCTCTATACCAGGCTGTGACAGAGGAAGGCCCTAAAACCTGTCAGACTTCAGCCACCCAAGTCATAGACTATTCTATCTGCTGTCACATGGCAAGCGGTACCGATGCACCAAGTCTGGAACCAACAGGACCTTGAACAGCTTCTACCCCCAAACCATAAGACTGCTAAATAGTTAGTTAAATTATTAACCAAATAGCTAACCGGACTACAATGCATTTGGAAAGTATTCAGACCCCTTCCCTTTTTCCACATTTTGTTACATTACAGCCTTATTCTAAAATGGATTGCATTATTATTTTTCCTCAGCAATCTACACATAATACCGCATATTGACAAATCAAAAACAGTTTTTAGACATTTTTGCAAATGTATACTGCTAAAAAAATGAAGGGAACACTAAAATAACACATCCTAGATCTGAATGAATGAAATAATCTCATTAAATACTTTTTTCTTTACATAGTTGAATGTGCTGACAGCAAAATCACACAAAAATAATCAATGGAAATCCAATATATCAACCCATGGAGGTCTGGATTTGGAGTCACACTCAAAATTAAAGTGGAAAACCACACTACAGGCTGATCCAACTTTGATGTAATGTCCTTAAAACAAGTCAAAATGAGGCTCAGTAGTGTGTGTGGCCTCCACGTGCCTGTATGACCGCCCTACAACGCCTGGGCATGCTCTTGATGAGGTGGCGGATGGTCTCCTGAGGGATCTCCTCCCAGACCTGGACTAAAGCATCCGCCAACTCCTGGACAGTCTGTGGTGCAACGTGGCGTTGGTGGATGGAGCGAGACATGATGTCCCAGATGTGCTCAATTGGATTCAGGTCTGGGGAACGGGCGGGCCAGTCCATAGCATCAATGCCTTCCTCTTGCAGGAACTGCTGACACACTCCAGCCACATGAGGTCTAGCATTGTCTTGCATTAGGAGGAACCCAGGGCCAACCGCACCAGCATATGGTCTCACAAGGGGTCTGAGGATCTCATCTCGGTACCTAATGGCAGTCAGGCTACCTCTGGCGAGCACATGGAGGGCTGTGCGGCCCCCCAAAGAAATGCCACCCCACACCATGACTGACCCACCGCCAAACCGGTCATGCTGGAGGATGTTGCAGGCAGCAAAACGTTCTCCACGGCGTCTCCAGACTCTGTCACGTCTGTCACGTGCTCAGTGTGAACCTGCTTTCATCTGTGAAGAGCACAGGGTGCCAGTGGCGAATTTGCCAATCTTGGTGTTCTTTGGCAAATGCCAAACGTCCTGCACGGTGTTGGGCTACAAGCACAACCCCCACCTGTGGACGTCGGGCCCTCATACCACCCTCATGGAGTCTGTTTCTGACCGTTTGAGCAGACACATGCACATTTGTGGCCTGCTGGAGGTCATTTTACAGGGCTCTGGCAGTGATCCTCCTGCTCCTCCTTGCACAAAGGCGGAGGTAGCGGTTCTGCTGCTGGGTTGTTGCCCTCCTACGGCCTCCTCCACGTCTCCTGATGTACTGGCCTGTCTCCTGGTAGCGCCTCCATGCTCTGGACACTACGCTGACAGACACAGCAAACCTTCTTGACACAGCTCGCATTGATGTGCCATCCTGGATGAGCTGCACTACCTGAGCCACTTGTGTGGGTTGTAGACTCCGTCTCATGCTACCACTAGAGTGAAAGCACCGCCAGCATTCAAAAGTGACCAAAACATCAGCCAGGAAGCATAGGAACTGAGAAGTGGTCTGTGGTCCCCACCTGTAGAACCACTCCTTTATTGGGGGTGTCTTGCTAATTGCCTATAATTTCCACCTGTTGTCTATTCCATTTGCACAACAGCATGTGACATTTATTGTCAATCAGTGTTGCTTCCTAAGTGGACAGTTTGATTTCACAGAAGTGTGATTGACTTGGAGTTACATTGTGTTGTTTAAGTGTTCCCTTTATTTTTTTGAGCAGTGTATTAAAAATAAAAAACGTATTTACATAAGTATTCAGACCCTTTGCTATGAGACTTGAAATTGAGCTCAGGTGCATCCTGTTTCCATTGATCATCCTTGAGATGTTTCTACAACTTGATTGGAGCTGGCTGTGGTAAATTCAATTGATTGGACATGATTTGGAAAGGCACACACCTGTTCATATAAGGCCTCACAGTTGACAGTGCATGTCAGAGCAAAAATCAAGCCATGAGGTCAAAGGAATTGTCAGTAGAGCTCTGAGACAGGATTTTGTCGAGCCACAGATCTGAGGAAAGTTACCAAAAAATGTCTGCAGCATTGAAGGTCCCCAAGAACACAGTGACCTCCATCATTCTTAAATGGGAGAAGTTTGGAACCACCAAGACTCTTCCTTAACCTGGCCGCCCGTCCAAACTGAGCAATCGGGGGAGAAGGGCCTTGGTCAGGGAGGTGACCAAGAACCCGATGATCACTCTAACAGAGCTCCAGAGTTCCTCTGTGGAGATTTGAGAACCTTCCAGAAGGACAACCATTACTTCAGCACTCCACCAATCAGGCCTTTATGGTAGCGTAGCCAGATGGATGCCACTCCTCAGTAAAAGGCACGACAGCCCGCTTGGAGTTGCAAAAAGGTAAGGACTCTCAGATCGTGAGAGACAAGATTCTCTGGTCTGATGAAACCAAGATTGAACTCTTGGTCTGAATGCCAAGTGTCACATCTGGAGGAAACCTGACACCATCCCTACGGTGAAGCATGGTGGTAGCAACATCATGCTGTGGGGATGTTTTTCAGTGGCAGGGACTGGGGAGACTAGTCAGGATCGAGGGAAAGATGAATGGAGTAAAGTACAGAGAGATCCTTGATGAAAATCTGCCCCAGAGTGCTCAGGACCTCAGACTGGGGCGAAGGTTCACCTTACAACAGGACAATGACCCTAAGCACACAGCCAATACAACGCAGGAGTGGTTTTGGGACAAGTTTCTGAATGTCCTTGAGGGGCCCAGCCAGAGCTCAGACTTGAACCCGATCGAACATCTCTGGAGAGACCTAAAAAAAAATATTGTGCAGTGACGCTCCCCATCCAACCTGACAGAGCTTTAGAGGATCTTCAGAGAAGAATGGGAGAAACTCCCAAAATACAGGTGTGCCAAGCTTGTAGCATCATACCCAAGAAGACTCGAGGCTGGAATCGCTGCCAAAGGTGCTTCAACTAAATACTGAGTAAAGGGTCTGAATACTTATGTAAATGTGATATTTCCAGTTTTTTTTGCTAACATTTCTAAAAACGTGTTTTTGTTTTGTCATTACGGGATATTGTGTGTAGTTTGTTGAGGGGGGAAAAAACACTTTAATCCATTTTAGAATAAGGCTGTAAAGTATTTTTTTGTTGTTGAAAAAGTCAAGGGGTCTGAATAATTTCCGAATGCCCTGTATCTGCATTGACCTTTTTTGTACTAACTCTTTTGAGTCATCACATACGCTGCTGTTACTGTTTATTATCTATCCTGTTGCCTCGTCACTTTATCCCTACCTATATGTACATACATATCTAACTCAATTACCTCGTAACCCTGCACATCGACTCTATATTGGTTCCCTGTTCACTGTATATAGCCAAGTTATCTTTACTCATTGTGTATTTATGCCTTGTGTTATTATTTTTCTATTATTTCTCTTTTTTTCTTTCTGCATTGTTGGGAAGGGCCCATAAGTAAGCATTTCACTGTTTGCGAACCATGTGAAAAATAAAATGTCATTACATTTTTCTTTGAAATCCCTGTGATATCACATTAAAGGGCCTGATTGACAGGACAAAACACAGATACAGAGGGTCAGTAGGGAAGTAGGGCAAGAGAGAAAAATCAGCTTAGTGGATTTTCTCAAGGGTTGCTTCTGTACTGTACTGTACACACACACACACACACACACACACACACACACACACACAAAGCGTGTTGTGATCCATTAGGGGAATGATGAGAGGAATGTCTGGTAGAGGGAAGCCTGTAGATCTCAATGCAAATTTTCCTCTATCTCCTGACAGAATGAAAATACTATTCTTTAGGGGAAAGCGTGTGCTGTGCGGCAGCTTAACCAGGCCAAAAGAGGAAGATGGTAAACAAGAATTAAATGATGCCGTGGAGGAGGCTGCCGGAGCCGAGACGACGACATGACATTTCCGCTGTGTGAGATTAATAATGAAGGAGATTACACAGACACCTCGACAGGGATGTGTGTGAGTGTGCGTGTGTGTCACAAATGAGACCAACCCAGGAAGATTATTAGAAGACCGACAGACAGACAGGGAAGCAACCCACGCCAAATACCAAAGAGGGCCAATGCAGGCAGCTGTTGTGAAATTCATATTTTATGTCCTTCCATCAAAGAGCCACAAGAAGGAATCTTTTCTTTTCATGACGTGCTTGACTTTATAAAGTATAGACAAAACTGTGTTGTGTATGGTAGGCATGTGCCAGGATCTATTTCACCAGATAATGAGCGAGAAAACCCCCTATGGAGAGAGGGGAAACATAACTATTGATGTGGAGATACAATGACCTATATTACTTTCTGCATTTGACGTTCTTCCCCATCTGAACCGATTTTTCTATATTTTGAACCAAACGCTGAACCGTGTTTGTCACCGAAACCCTGTTCCTTTCATTTTCCAGACATGGCAAGATGATAGCCTATCACGCGAGAAGCCAGGGGAAGACCGTACAGTAATTGAAGGTTGAGAATGGCTCTTCGTGGTATTCTGTGTGTAAAGGACAGTCAATGAGGAGACTTTTATGTTTTCAATGATTTCACTTCAGTATGCTTGATTGACTTCCCAAGTACAAGTGGGCCAAATGAGAATACTGAGCCACAGATTTGGCTTTTAACCCAAAATGATAGTTCACCATCATCCCTCCTGGTAAGCTCATTATTGTAACTTACCTGGTTAAATAAAAGGCAATAAATAAATACATTACTAGTATCGGTAAAAAGCTAAGGGCACAACTCAAACACAGTAGCCAGCCTCCCGAGATACACCAAAAACAGCAGGACCCTGATTATTATGACAAGCACTGTTATTCAGGTTGACAGTAACATAGGATCAAACACAACTGGATGGGCAGGCGAATATCATTTGCAAGCTTTGCTCGTTTAGCTCCAAATGTGTTTGGATTTTCGGAGCGACATGACAGCACTCGCTGTCTCCCCTGCGTCCCCAAAACAGACGGGGAGCTCCAGCTGAGAGTATCTGACCCTGTTTAATCTTGAAGAATGTCTCTCGCAGACAAACATAGCACGCCAGTGTTTAAGAGAAACCCCAAAAGGTGTCACAGAGGACAGGAGGAGCAGTGTTAACATGTTTGTTTTCTGCTCCCTTGGGGGATGAGCTGTGTTTGACAACCCCGTCCCTATCCTAACCGGTGGAAATAGACACCACGGCTGAAAAAAAAAAAAAAATAAACGTTCCATTCTCTGAGGCTGTGGTGGTAATGTTAATAGTACGCGACAGCCAGCTGAAATGTGTAAGCCATTTTTTTGAGTTAGCGGTTGCAGTTAACACATCACCATACCTGCAGCCCAAATGGCACCCTATCCTCTATATAGTGCACTACTTTTGACCAGGGGATGCCATTTGGGATGCATACCCATGTGTTGGAGTAGCGGAGAGGCCACATGCAAATAGCTCCTGACTGCTTCGTGATGTATAGCCATGTCATACACAACCTCAGTGTAGCAGAAGGTCACCGTGCAGCGAGGCCTGTGTCCCAAATGGCACCCTATTCTCTATTTGAGCGCACTTCTTTTGACCACGGACCATAGGGTGCCATTCGAAAGTAGTGCACTACATAGGGATTAAGGTGCCATTTGGGATGCAGATATGGAGATAGGCCAGGGCTGTCCTATATCACCCCTCATGTTCAGATTGTCACACTGGGAAATAGGATTCATTACTTTTATTTTGCTGGATGCATTTCATTAGCCTAGACTAACCCCCACACGGTGTTGTGGCATCCTGGGCAGCAATACAACATACCGCAAATGGGAATGGTGTAGGAGGTTTAGAAGTATTATAATACCGCACAGGGAGCATCAATGTGTAATAGGAACAGTCCAATATAATATGAGTTCTTCATTAGATCTCAACTAAGATTATACAGCTGTTGTCCCTAATGTATACAAGCACTGAATGAATATATGTATGAATATATATTTGAATGTATGTCTATGTTTGTCCCCGTTGACTCTAAAAATAGGGAAAACCTGGATGGACTTCCTGGTCTTAGATGAGGATGATCGTGATGCTTTTTGATTCCGTGAATTAATATCTAACACAATGAGAGAAAATACAGATTTCTAATTGTAACATCTTAAAATATGATAGTATGTATGGTAATCTGGAGTGCACACATCAAGGCAGATTCATGTCATCCATGAGTGGACTTTCGCTTCATGGATGGAGCCCCAATTGCCAACATTTATGCTAGAAAAGACTGGTTGAGAGGTGGGAGTCAACTGCTTGTATACGCTTGGGTTCCCCCAGAGAGCCTCAATAACATAATGTCTCCTTCCTTCTCCATAGATCTTATCACACCTTTTATTGTCCATCTTATTATATCCGTTTCACTCCGATAGTTCTTGAAGTGTTATTACCTATTTACATACATTTACATTCAAATTCAGTATTTTTTCATAACCTGGTTTGGATGATTCCAACCGATGTGTTATCAATCTGTCATGCCTTGTCCACAACATGTTTTTGACAGTTTACATATTTGGATTATTCAAATTTGAAATCCAATTGCCATCGAGGCATGAGGAATTGGTTCTGTATGGAAGTCTATGGAATGGATACTGACACTTGTGACTGAATGTGAACGAAACTTTAACAAAGAGGGCACAGAAATCTCCACTATAATGACATCAAACTGCAACAAGAGGTTTGTTTACACGTTACTAAGATAAAGCAATGCAATCAACAACAAAAATAACAGTTTTCCTGCTAAATTACCTTCATCTAAGCTGGTCGAGGAATACTTCTCTTGGAAGAATTCCAGGAAGTTTACCGCTGACACCGATTTACGTTTATTCTTATCAACATGTCGGAAAGGTTTCCCTCTCTCTACCTGTGTGTGAAGATCAGAGGCAGCTTGCCGAAAAAGAACCCCTCCTTTTATCTCTTCAGAAAGCTGAGGATCAAGAGGAGCCGTCATATTTAATGAGGAAACTAAATGGCTGGAGATTTGATCAAGGTCTCGCGGACAAAACGAGTTAGCAGTGAGCCCAGAGGAGCCCAGAGGAGGGAGTTTAAGAGAGTACAGATTGACTGGCATCAAATGGGTCAGAGAGAGAGAGAGAGGGCAAAGAGATAAAGAGAGGGAGCAGAGAGAAAGAGAGGGCAAGTTTCAGGCAGAGCGGTGGCTCAGAAAAACTTTTACATTAACAGGACGAGAATGATTCAAACATCTCTGGAAAGATAATGATAACACGAGCTGTATTATAGATATGAAAGGTATAACATAGGTTATATTAGTATATTGGTATATTTGATACTTTGATATTTGAAACAAATGTATTTACACTTGACAGTGTAAGGCAGTGGTCACCAACCTTTTCTGAGTGGTGATCACTTCGCAGTCAAAAAGCATGCCTAGATCTACAGCTCACATTTTATTTTAAACATTAACCTAATAAAAACAGTTACGTAGGAATGAGGTTTGTGCAGTAGGACTAATACATTATCACAGCATATTGGCTATATGCCTGGCCTGCCAATATCGTTCTTCTCAGACCATATTACACTGAACAAAAACTATAAATGCAACATGTAAAGTGTTGGTCCCAAGTTTCATGAGCTGAAATGAAAGATCCCAGAAATGTTCCATACGCACAAAAAGCTTATTTCCTTCAAATGTTCTGCACAAATTTGTTTACATCCCTGTTAGTGAGCATTTCTCCTTTTCCAAGATAATCCATCCACCTGACAGGTGTGGTATATCAAGAAGCGGATTAAACAGCATGATCATTACACAGGTGCACCTTGTGTGGGGGACAATAAAAGGTCATTTTAAAATGTGCAGTTTTGTCACAGAACACAATGCCACAGATGTCTCAAGTTTTGAGGAAGCGTGCAATTGACATGCTATCTGCAGGAGCTGTTGCCAGATCATTTAATGTTAATTTCTCTACCATAAGCTGCCTCCAATGTCGTTTTAGAGAATTTGGCAGTTCGTCCATCTTGCCTCACAACCGTAGACCACTTGTAACCACACCAGCCCAGGACCACCACATCCGGCTTCTTCACCTGCGGGATCGTCTGAGACAAGCCACCTGGCCAGCTGATAAAACTGTGGGTTTGCACAGCCAAAGAATTTCTGCACAAACTGTCAGAAACCGGGAAGCTCATCTGCTTGCTCGTCATCCTAACCAGGGTCTTGACCTGACTGCAGTTTGGCGTCGTAACCAACTTCAGTGGGAAAATGCTTACCTTCGATGGCCACTGGAACGCTGGAGAAGTGTGCTCTTAACTGATGAATCCTGGTTTCAACTGTAGCGTGCAGATAGCAGACAGCATGTATGGTGTTGTGTGGACGAGGGGTTTGCTGATGTCAACGTTGTGAACAGAGTGCACCATGATGGCGGTGGGGTTATCTTATGGGCAGGCATAAGCTACGGACAACGAACGCAATTGCATTTTATCAATGGCCATTTGAAAGCACAGAGATACCGTGACGAGATCCTGAGGCCCATTGTCGTGCCATTCATCCGCCGCCATCACCTCATGTTTCAGCAGGATAATGCACGGCCCTATGTCACAAGTATCTGTACACAATTCCCGGAGCTGAAAATGTCCCAGTAGTTTCATGGCCTGCATACTCACTCACCAGACATGTTACAGATTGAGCATGTTTGGAATGCTCTGGATCGACATGTATGACAGCGTGTTCCAGTTACCACCAATATCTAGCAACTTTGTATAGCCATTGAAGAGGAGTGGGACAATATTCCACAAGCACAATCAGCAGCCTAATCAACTCTATGTGAAGGAGATGTGTTGCGCTGCATGAGGCAAATGGTGGTCACACCAGATACTGACTGGTTTTCTGATCCACGCCACTACCTTTTTGTAAGATATCTGTGACCAACAGATGCATATCTGTATTCCCAGTCATGTGAAATCCCATAGATTAGGGCCTAATGAATTTATTTAAATTGATTGATTTTCTTATACGAACCGTGACTCTGTAAAATCTTTGAATTTGTTGCATGTTGTGTTTATATTTCTGTTCAGTGTATATTGAAACAAAAAATAGCTGAGCATAAATTTAAATAATATGCACTAAGTAGCTTTATTATTTTACTGGACTGATTTGTAAGCTACCTGCATCTGATGGTCACGGTGCTTTTAAGACAACTAAGAACTCTGGGGAAAAAACTAGGTTAAATCATAACGTCAGTGATCTTCAGGTCGGAAAGTCTAGAAAGATACCAGAGTTTCTAACTTGGAAATCCGAGTTGGATGACCGTTCAAAACTATTATTCCCAGTCGGATCTACTTTTTTTCAGAGTCCCGGTTGTCTTCAACAACGCACTGAAGTCAGAAGTGGGAGATTTCCGAGTTCCCAGTTGTTTTGAACATGGCATTAGTCTAAGCGGAAAGAGGGAGAGAGCAGCAGACGGTCCGCCTCTCATGGTCCCTACTCTTTCCTTCCTTTCCTCAGTTGAGACTGACCAGAGAGAGGGGACAATGTCTTCCACCTGATGGCGAAAATGGAGTCGTACCGTATCCGCCTCAGTCATGCTCAAATTCATGTTGTTCCTGTGACCAGAGAAAGTGAAATATTCCTCTAAATTAAAATATACACGACGAACTGCTAATAATAATAAAAACGCAGGCCTATTGATACACATGACTACTCATCCATTGCAGCGGCAAGGCGATTAGAAGTAGGGAGAAATGCGTTTGATGTTTTCTAATAGTGTTGAATAAAAACTGTTGACTGTGCTAAATAAAAGCACTGAAGTCACTCATAAAAACAACAGCTCTTTGCTGTATTCTTTGACAGTCTCGTACTGGTCATGGTTTTAAACGTTACGAAATCTCACGTAGGCTAGTATCAAACTTTGCTGTGGCTTAGGTCTTGGAAGCTGTAGGCACGGTGATTTGTGGTATCCGGTTGGCCAGCTCAGTAGCCGCACTAGATTTAGCCACAGATCTCCCGGTCCGGTCCGCATGGCTTCTGCATAAAGTGCACCTAACACAACAGCGTAACACAAATCAAAAAAAGCAGCGCAAACTTCTATCGTTGGCTTTTCTGCTGAAATGTTTTGTGATCGATTTGGAATACCTTGAAGATCGACCAGTCGATCGCGATCAATTGGTTTGCTGACCACTGCTGTAAACTGTATGAAGGTCATTACATAACGTCCAGGTTATGTGTTCATACTCTTTAAATAAACATAGGCATTGCATGCACCAGCATGGTTAGCACCATATAATATAAACAATCCTGATCAAAATGTCCCACCCTTGCAGAAAAGTTAACGAGTAAATTGATGCCATTTACGAGTGATGCCCTCATTAAAAAGTACCATATAATCTTATGAGCAGCGGCATTAAACAGCAGAACGTCATATGTGTCTCTCAGTTGGTGAAGCACGGCGCTTGCAACGGCAATATTGGATAAAAGCATCTGCTAAATGGCGTATATTATTATTATTTATTATCAAGGTCTGAAAGGGAACAGGCAGTTCATGCCTAATATAATGGGTGATATATTGCTCCCAATATAAGTTTTAGGACCCTGAAGTTGACCTGTGGGAAAAGGATGTGGTATTGTCTTCTTTGATGAAGCAGTTATTTGCATCTTTCTTCTGGCAGCACAGCATGGGATGAACGTCTATCAGTTGATTCAGGTCCCGGTCCGTTTCTTATTAAAAGAAGAAATATTAACCCACCCATTCTGCTTCCTCCCTTTGTTGAATGGAATCTAATTTACATTATGCCTGCCCTTTCCTTTTACAGGACCCCTTTGTATGTGGGTAAGCAGAGTGTGTGTACGCATGAGAGAGATAGAGAGAAGGGGGATGAAAGAGAGGGAATATTGGAGAGGAGTGCCATTCATACGCATGGTTCTGTGCAGAGTGCATCATTCCTTCTATAATAATAGGATGCTGCTCTAAGAAATGACAGTGATAGACAAAGACAAACTGTGTCGTGAAGTCTGCGACGATGGCACCTCTCATTTGGGTTTTGTCTGCAGGCTATATACACCAGCATTAAGGTCTTCCATCTCTCTTGAAATATAATTGTTTCTTAGGGGTTCTGTGTTAAATAATCTCTGTAAAGCTGAGACAGACCAGAAGATGGAAATAATACAACTTCATTAAGGATAATGCATGGACATGGATTTTTACTCTAAGGATTTTAACGTCTCCCCCCCGTCTCTCTCTCATATAACCAAGTCGATAGTTTGATGTCAAACAATGTCAAACATGACACAGAATAAGATAACCGTTGGTGGCAAACAAGCTGTATATATTTGACAAACAAGGTGAAACAAGGTCTAAGAGGAATCACTAACACGTAAGGGGTCGTTGCTATTGTTATGGATGGCATCTTTGATATGGTCTAACCTCTTGACATTGAACCTGAGCATCCACTTTTTAGAAGTTCTTGAAAAAGACAATGTCACATTTTAAATGCTGCCTGGTAACTACCGCTGCTTTGTTAGGACGCTGTGTCTCTCCAGCGCTCTCTTATGTGACAGCCGTTGAAAGATGTGTAAAAAGCTCCGCTTGATGCCACAGCAAGTCTTTCTTCTTGACATTTTGTTCTAGGTGGTGCGTTATCAGGAAGTGGTAACTATAGATGGACAATGGACGTATTGTAGCTGGCTTGCACTTTGACTTCGCCCTTTGACATGATGTCTAAATGTGTTGTCTATAGTGTTTGTCTAAATGTTAAACTAAGAGAGATCACTAGCCTTATAAAAGCCAGACATTCTCAGCGCCTTCATTGTTTTTGTTTTTATCTGTCACTTCCTTCTTTCACTGATATGACTACCAGGCCTTTTGTTCTGACAGAATTACACATTTGACATACCGTAGCTACATTCTGGGAACATATACTCTCCGTCTGGCTGATTGACATTGGCTACCTTATCCATATGGCTAGCCCACACCAAGCTCATATCAAGCCCACACCAGCCAAACATGGGTTCGCGCTGCACGGGCTAGCACACAACATGCCTACATCAGCTAAACACGGGCTAGCCTACACCACTCCAACACAGGCTAGCCCACACCAGCCCAACATGGGCTAGCCCACACCAAGCCCAGCACAGGCTAGCCCACACCAAGACCAGTTATGTCATAATGTACAGGAAGGGGCTCTTTCGAAGATTTGCGGGCGTGGTTTGCAAATACCCCAATTCATGTTGTTAAGTTAAAAATAATGCAAGATCAAAAATTGCTGACACCATTCAAACCAATGAGGGTTCGAAACTTCAAAGCCGCTACTGAGAATGTCGTTCCAGTTTAACGTGGACATGTTTGCGGCGTAACTACACTGGGTGCTGGAGGCAAGCCTTCACTCACCTCCCTATAATGCCACCATACCAAAGCAAAGCAGCCCACCCACAGCTAATCCTCGAATGCCAGTAAACAGATAAACATCTGCCCTTTCCAGATGTTTCCTGCCTCTTCTCCCATCCCTCCATCTCTCTAGCTTTCCACCCTCTCAATATCAGATTGCTGCCCTGATAATGCTCACCCAAATGAAATCACTTGCACTTAGGCTAATGACAATAATCCTATTCTGTCCTTTTGTCATCGTAGGACAAATCCACTGCCTGCTTAGTGCTTGGATTGTAAATAATGCTATGTTGCTTCCATAAGCAGATTTCAATACTAACCCTTCATTCTAGAATATAATGTTCATAACTTTACATACTTTATGAGATTCCTTTGTTCTTTCTGTGTCTGTGTTCGTGTCCTTAGGTAGATTGGGAGTAGAGGGCACACCTGAGGAATACAGTGCTCAAGGGTATCATAGACAAGCTAATTATCTTTCTGCTGCATAAAACATACAGCACCAAAAGCTGCAAAGCAACGCCGCAGATTCTAGATTCGATTTTACATTTTTGCATCTATGATATCCATTTCATTTGCATGTTTGTCGAGACGCATGCCTTCCAGTTTCAAATTGTGATGAGCACGTTATTTTGTCCCCCCCAAAAAACGTAAACACAACTCCTCATAGCAGAAACGGAAACATATCTACGATGGCATTGGTGAACAACAGATAACAAGAGTCTTGAGTTGTCAAAGTTAGCGGTAGAACTTGTCTCCTTCACCTAGTTTACTAACAAATGAACACAATTACCTGGAAAGTCACGTTTACACATCTACGTTGATGAATGTCTACTGACAGTTATTGCAATCTGCAGGAGACAAACATTATACCACGTGTGGACCGGTGGCGCGTGGCGTTACCGTATGAAAATACAGAAATGAGGATGATTGTTATGACAGTGATGTATAGCCTGTGTGCAGATGTAGGCCTTAGTGTGTTTAGATTTGTGGTGCATGCTACTCTCTGCGAGGGAGAGGGAGATTCTTAACTGCTCTACTTTTTGAATATAGATTCTACACCATTAGCGAGATACGAAGGAAGGACACAAAGTTATAGCGTGTGTTTGTAACAGGATCGTTCCACAAAATGAGTCCCTTTTATGTCCCTGATATTTTAAGTAGAAATTGTGCGTAATTGTGATTAGTGATTCGTTTTAAGGAAGAAAAAAACACTTGCCCTCATTTTGAGGTCAACCCTGTTCTGTGGACTGAACTCTCGTTTTAATACGGTGAAACTATTCCTTTTTTAAATAATTGGGGTCAACTCAAGTTTATTTGTGGTACACAGTGCAATTAAAATCTTACTTGCAAGTTCCCTGTCAACAATGCAACATAATACGAATAATAAAAATAATAATAAAATAAGCTCAATGGAATAAAAGAAAAACCAGCCTTATTCTATAAACAAATACAGTACTTGTATAGCTATTCTGTATTGGGCCTTATATCCCTAGCCTGGCTGAACCAGACTGAACGCTGTGATCAACATTGTTTCATGAGGAGCACAGTATTCAGTCTGGTTTAACCAGGCAATTTTTTCCACTGGCTTGATCGACCCTAATGGTCTGTAGGACCCTGTGAAACCAGTGGCTATGAATCATAAAAATGAACAGAGTCAGAGATCTGTCACCTAATAAAGAATAATGGCCATAAAATCTTCAAGGTCATCAGAGAACGTGTCCAGGCCTGAGTCCCAAAATGGCACCCTCTTCCCTATGTATTGCACTGCTTTCTCCACTGCTACCTTCGGCCCTGGTCTGAAGTAGTGCACGACATAAAGAATAGGGTGCCATTTGGGACTCAGGCAGCCCATGTTCTGTAGTCACTGTGTTCAGTGGACTGGGTCGTCCTACTTTCCAGCTCTGCATTCTGTTCATCATTCTGTTGTTCAACCATCATCCTTGCACGTACAGGCTGTGTGGTACAGCTCACCTCGGTCTATTCACTTTAAGAAAACTAAGAGAGGGCGAGAGAAAGAGAAGAAAGACAAAGAGGGATTGAAAGATAATAGCCAAAGAGCTCATCAGAGGAATTCAGTTCTCTTTTGGTCTAATACAAGACTTGAAAGGACTTGAAAGCGAATGATTTGTGTGCATGACATAATAGAAATGTGGTTGTGGGCATGAGTATCCCATGTTTATTGACTGAAAGTCAAAAACTGATAGTACGTTAGTGCAGAGATATGAGTACCTACCTAGCCAAAACGGTGCTATTATGGTGTCAAGATACAGCCACCGTACGCTCCCTTAGGATTGGGAGAATCCTTGAAGCAACGTTTAGTTTGGCTGTTATTGTGAGGAAATTCATTCTTTCCACTTGAGAGGTTATTGAAGTGACACTAACCGCCTTAGGGCTACAGGTTGACGTAACAATTATTTGAACCAAGTTCTCATTTTCACAGCTTTCGTTTCATCGGTAATTGCAAATTACTAGAACTTCGGTCTTTCACAGTTCATTTTTCTCTCAGGCAGAGAAATGACAACTTTCACATGGACAAATGCACTATTATTTTGGTCCTACCCTTCTTAGTAGTGTAAAAGATGGAAAATAAACAAAATGAACACAGGATGTGTACCAAGGTGACCAAGAGCACTTTTTAGTGAACTATAGTACCCTATACATTTCAGAAGTATCATCCCCTAGGGGTGTTTGGTATCTCAGGCCTGTGATGTGAGCTGCTGAGCTTTCAGAACCCAGGACACCTGGCTAGATTCTCCTTACATAGCACAGGTGTTTGTATCATCAGCTCAAAATCAATGCACCTGAAAAAGCAACAGCTTTAGTACACAGACGCACACACACACACACACACACACACACACAAACAGACACAGACTCACTGCTCTTGCTAGATTTCATTAGGAAGCATGAACGAGGCAATTATGACCGTGCAAGTCTAGATCCAGTGTGATTGAAATGTTCCCACGTTAGCGCTAGAGACTGCATTCACGGTAAACACTGCATATGCCGGTTCAATCGGAAATTACCTTTCAATTTCTATTGTGCAATCTGTAACGCTTCGGCGATACAGATCGGATAGACCCCTAAGTCTTCGTCCCAAATGGCTCCCTATTCCCCATAGGGCTCTGGTCAAAAAGGAGTTCACTACACTCTTAGAAAAAAAGGGTTCCAAAAAGGTTCAGCCGAAGAACCCTTTAAGGTTTTAGATAGCACCTTTGTGTATGCAGGGAATAGAGTGCCATCTGGGACGCAACCTAAAACAATTATAGACTAACCCGCTATGACTAATGAAATGGAACTCACTCAGTTCACTCAGCACTGACTATGATACTGCCAACGATATAATGAGGAAGGGTAGACAGTGTTTACACTGTGCAATAAATGTAAAACCAACCCTATGTGCACACAGGGTATCAGTGTCAGTGACAGACATAATTTATTAATTCCAGTGTTCAGTGAGGCAGATGCAGGCGGAATGAGACTGCTTGTTCTTATTGGACATGGATCGTGTCCCAAATGGCACCCTATTCTTAGGTGCCCACAGGGCTCTGATCAAAAGTAGTGCACTATGTAAGGGATAGAGTGCCATTCGGGATGCATTCGTGGACTCTGACCTAGATCTCATGAATAAGGAAATAAGCAAACTTTACAAGAATGTCAGTGAAATGAATATAGGAGACAAATACAGAGAGCGCAAAGAAGTATGTACGTGAACAACTTGTCTACCAAGCATGTTGATTATTTGATTTCCGCTGTGAGAATAACAGTGGTTTATATTGTACAGATTCTCAGCATTAAATTGCATCAGTATGCAGACATTATATTTGCTGTCTTCATTAAGGCATGTCATGAGTAGGGTACACTATGTCCAGCAACTTAATGCGCCATGCTTTGACTAGTATTCTATAATAATGTAAATGGAGATGAAATACTGGACCTTTTTACTGGTACTTGTTGGTCTCACATCCTTTGGACACTCTAGACACATTAATACAATTGACATTTGGAGCAACCTTAAACTTTTCACAAAATGCACGTATTCAAGGTAACTAAGTATTCTAATTAAAATCCAAATAAATAATACATGGGCGATATTTTTTACCACTGCACTTTGGAATGGAGGTTCAACACATTTTATAAATAATTCATTGTAATTACGACCTTAATTACATTCTAAAATATTTACATGTTTCTCCCTAATTGGAGTCTTAACGCTTTCGTTCGTTCAGGGTGAAATCAAAACAACAAATGCCACATGAAGCATTGAGAGCAAAAAAAAATGTAAAAAAAATAAGAAGCTGAATATTACAAAAAAGGATAACAGCGTTCTACCAATAATGAATCATAAGAACAACAGTAACAGAACAATTATTTCTGAAACAGTTTGTGAGTTTAAAAAGTTATGATAGTCTTCTTGGCGGGATCCCAGACCATCACATCGGAAATAGACAAAACCAATGCCCAGAGAACTGTAACTGAACTTCTTGAATGACCTTAATGCAACACACTGGCTAGTGGCTAGCAGTTGTTCAATACTCAGTATTGACAACTGTTACAGTCAGTGGAGGCTGCTGAGGGGGAAATGGCTCACAATAATGACTGGAACGGAGTAAATGGAATGGCAGCAAACACATGGAAACCATGGAAACCATGTGTTTGTTGTATTTGATACCATTCCACCAATTCTGCTCCAGCCATTACCACGAGCCCATCCTCCCCAATTAAGGTGCCACCAACCTCCTGTGGTTACAGTGTGTGTACAGCTGGATAATGTGTGTACATGAGGTAAGCAAAAGAGGTAATATAGGACATGGGATACATTTCTATACAGGCGTTAACATGATCATCTTAAGGAAGGTTGGTGAGATGGGTGTTGCTGTTTGTTGTCCAACAACTGAAACAGTCTAGTTCTTGACCGTTGGATATACCCCATCTCTGCTTACACTGAGAGACTTTCCAGACGCCTGTCAGGCGGTGGGTAACTGGTGCGGTGAATCGGGCGCAGGAGAGCAGAAATGAGTGTACAAGGTATTTCATTCCACGACAGCACCAGTATACAGACAATACTCAAGGTGCGGAGAAATACCGGTCACTCGAAAATAACAGGCGTAAATACATAACCCGGCAAACATAACCAGCCGACAAGTACCGACATGAACAATCAATAAACACGCACACTAACATGTGGGAAACAGAGGGTTAAATAATGAACATCTAATTGGGGAATAGAAACCAGGTGTGTAGAAAACAAAGACAAAACAAATGGAAAATGAAAAGTGGATCGGCGATGGCTAGAAGACCGGTGACGTCGACCGCCGAACAAGGAGAGGGACCAACTTCGGCGAAAGTCGTGACAACGCCATAAAAGACCACCCATATTCTACCGCATAATATGATTAATGTTGCTGCTGCGATTAATAAAACCATCCTACTGCTGTGATTTAAATACAGTAGAATTAGACCTCTTTATTATACAAGACTTCACATATTCCAAATCCTCTATCGAGCAATTGGCGCACAATGGTGTGCCGGTTGCTTGATTAAGACTGCTATTTAGAGCAGCTGGTTCAGCAAAACGGCTCTCTAGCCCATCATACACAGCCTCTATGGCAGGTGTCTCAAACCCTGTTCCCGGAGAGCTACCGTCCTGTAGATTTTCACTCCAACCATAATCTACCACACCTGATTCTAATAATTAGCTGGTTTGATAAAATGAACCGGGTTAGTCACAACTGCGGTTGGAGCGAAAACCTCTGGAGGGTAGCGCTTCAGGAACGTTGTTGGAGCCCACTGCTCTATAGATAGGCGCCACTACCACGGTACATCTGGCACAGTAGAATTCCCATTACCATGATACTACAGCTATGATATCACACATCAAACCGGCCATACATTTTTCAAAGTGACATCAATAGGCGCATCATCTGCGACAAATTACCAGCTGGTTACATGCCTCATTCGTCCCAGTATAGTCTTACCCGGAGTGAGGCCGCGTGAAGCAGACCTGGGTTTAAATACTATTTGAAATCTTTCAAACACTTTGAGCGTTTGCTAAAGCCCGCCTAGAGTGCCAGATGGGTGGGCTTTGCAGTTTGACACTTTCTATTGGTCAATCCAGCACAGATAAAGTATTTGAAATGATTTCAAACATTTAACAAGAAGACATTACAAACAATTAAAAATACCTGACTGTTCCAGTCACATGGTTCATCTTTTATTTATTTTTTATATTTTATTGAAGGTGAATTTCATTTTTGCCTGAGAAATGTCAGTTGGTAAATAATTCCATTCAGTGATGGCTCTGTATAAAACTGAATATTTGAGATTTGTCCTTAGCCTGGGGATTATCAGATGCCCTGAACTTGCTTGTCTGTTTTTTTTTAACCCAGGTATGCCTGGGAAACACTACAGAGCAAATTATCTATCCCCCTCAAACTCAACTCTGGACCTCAAAGACAGTTCCACTGCATTTTTCATTGTTCTTATCTAATCAGGGATTGATTTAGACCTTCTACCTTATTAATTGTCAGGTAGAACAGAAAACCAGCAGGCTTTGGACCTTGTAGGGAAAGAGTTGAATATGCCTGTCATAGGGTAAGAGTTGAATACCTCTGGTCTATCCTATTGTCTCACATGTCAGGATCTGCATCAACATCTAGAAATCCAAGTCTTTCTCCATAGGATAATGAGGGGGAATTTGTTGTTTTTTCTCTTCAGGTAATCCTAAAGGTTATCAGCAATCATTCATGATAGATCCAGGAGGCTGTGTGCCAAGTAGGGCTGGATTGGCCATCTGGCAAATATGGCAGATTCCAGATGGGCTGGACAATTTTTCAGGTGAGTGGGCTGGTCGAAATTGAAAAAATGATATTGTTTATTTGGCCTGTTCTTTTTAATATGTTTTTTTTGTAGCCTAGGCTATACCTTTTTCTCTGTTGACATAATCGATCAGCTTTCTCTATTGGGCCTTTGCAGTGGGAACAGCCCCCCTACTTCGATGGGCTGGCCTGGTTAAGTTCAAAGTCAAACCTGCCATCAGTGAGCCAGCCTATATTCCTACTGAAGTTGCCAAAATGACCAGTAAAAACTGAAAATAAAATACATATCAGGCACTTATTTGCAATACTGTATGGTGTCTATTTAGGCTACAACATTCATTAGCTAAATGTAGGCCTATTCAACTCACTAGAATTCATTCATTTGCACAAGTTTCAAATACGACATGAAAATATTAACATGAACTCAGGACATCATTATCTATAAAGCAGTGTGGCTAGGGCCGGTCTGGCTGAAATACCAGAGCCTAATTTCATTCCCAGTCCGTGTGTGTGTATGTATTATAGCTGAGGAGATGGCAGTGAGGCCGTGTCGGTGGCGCTGCTATCTGTTTGACATTTCTGGTATTTGAACCGCTGGATGGGCTCTGACAAATGCCAGTGCTGTCACTAGACTCAAGTTTTAATTACACCTGAATGTTAGTACGTCCCAAAGGGCACCCTATTCCCTTTATAGTGCACTCCTTTTGACCAGAGCTTTGGTCAATAGTAGTGCACTTCATAGGGATAGGGTGCCATTTAGAATGCGGACCGGGTCTTTCAGGGGGCTTCTTCGCCCATGAAGTTAATTAGCAGGTTTCCAAAGGACTGATTTCGGCGGCCCTTGCCAGTTGGTGCAACCAACACGGCTTTTCAGTGGTGTTTCGATGGCATTTTAATGGTCTCTGTCTGTATAGACAATGTGAATTAACAAATGAGAGATGGGGAATGGGAAATGGGCTTTAGGGTCGGTGCGAGGGAGTGTAAATTTCAATCCAGGGTCTGGAGCTTAACGTTCAGTCATTGTGTAAATGGTTTTTGTGTGTGTGCCCGGACGGACCGGTGTGGGTTGGAATGGCCGGTATTCATTATGAGGGAGGACAGACTTCATCTCAAAGTCACCCTGAATGTGATGGTGTGATGTGCTCTCAGCTCAGCATCATACTGTGGCTAGTGTACTACTAGTGTACTAATGAAGCAGTGTATTGGGCGTTATAATGGTGGTCCTATGTCCACCGTCACTTTATCTAAAGCCTTGCCTATTACTATAGTAAACACACAATGTTCACGAAACTGTTTAAGAGAAGAACATGTATTGAATATTTATGTATGGATAGCGTTGTCCTTTTGATTGTTAATCACCTGGAAAGATAAAGATCTAGCCTATTAGAGTTGTGGTCGCATGCCGACAATTAGTTCGGGCATGCAAAACCAGTATATAGCTCTTTATGTTCACGTTTTCGTCGATCAGAGGTTACAACTACAACGTGATCAAGTTTATTAATTAAAATGTGTACGCTAATCAAAATAAATGTACATGCTTACCTTGTTATTTCCTTGTTGATCGAAGAGGGTTTTGTTCATTTCCTGATTTGGGTTTTATGGTCAATGGACAGAGGGTGCGTTTTCCAAAGCGCCTGGGTTAATCAGTAGTATGGGTATAGCTAAAGTTGATCATTTCCGGGGGGAAGTTCATGTTGGAAGCCCTATGTGTATTTATGCTTAAAGCATGGTAAGCACATTTATTGATATGAATATTGTAATGGAGGTATGTTGATGAGCTGAAGATCTGTCGACTGGAATTCCAGCCAGTTTAATGTTAATTGTTCCTTTATAGACAAGTCTTCTTCCTATTGGTTAATTGCATTCTGGGTAATGAAAACCCTGTAAATACTTGGTTTCAGGTTTCAGGTTGCTTATTCTTGTGTTCTATTGGTGTAGGCCTACTTCTATGCAACTTCACTCTGGTCAGGTAAAATGCCAGCAAGGTCCTGTGCTGATTAAAGTACCTTCAGCCAGGTTATACTGATGCAAAACCTCTGTGTTTGTGTTTAAATACTTTTGATAGCCTACGCTTCAAGGAAGGTGGTAAACCTAGAACTGTGAAGTGCTTCTCCTCCGCACTTCCATCACATATACTGTTGCTGTTTGAAACCCTATACTTTAACAGTCATTTCACACATAATTGGCTTCCAAGCACTGTGATGTGTTGTGAATAGAAAACCAGAGTGAAGGACACAGTCAAAACATTACTGCAAACGTTCCATTTAGAAAAAAAAGAAGTTTTTTTCTCATGTCATTTTTCAATGATCACAATTATACCACAAGTTTACCTGGCTACAAGTGTGCCAACTACATATTACTCCTCCACACTGCGTGCGTCAAGGAGAAGGTCGAGGAAATGTGATGGTTGTCCTATGTCCTCCGTCACTTTATCAAAAGCCTTGCGTATTACCATAAACGACCAGACAATGTTTTGCAAAACTGTTTATGAGAAGCACATTTATTTATTGAATATCTAATTACAATTGATATAGTTGCAGTCAAAACACCTTTTATAAAAATCTGTCAGTGGTATGAATACTTGGTAGAACTGTAATACAGAAACCAGCTATTCTCTGAATAGTGTTCAGAGAATAGCTGGTTTCTGTGTTGTCCTTTTGTTTGTTGATCACCTGGAAAGAGAAACATGTAGCCTGTTAGAGTTGATAGACAAGGCTGTGCACTATTGCTGTCTTTTTTTTTGTAAGAACGCAATGTTTATTAATTGGTAATCTTCTTGGTTCAAGTCTTCGATATTAGTGACACGTGTTGAGAAAGTGTCAACAGGAAGACGTATATGCCCAGGACAAGTGCCACTAATGAAGAAAGTAATGGAAGGAGGGAAGAAAAACGAGTGTCAGGGTAAATGTCCGTAGAGAAATAAGGGAGAGTTTAGACTTATATGCTTGTGAGTAAATGAAACTCCTTTCCTCTAGACAGTCATTTAACTTCAGGGGAGACTTATGTCTTTATTGTACCAATATGGATAGCTCAGTCTCTAAAAACGATAGAGGGTTTCAATTAACTGCAAAACCCATGAGTATAAAGTAAGTCTTGAGGCGAGTATGCGTGACACTTCAATTTCAACCATAGACGACAAACGGTTCATATCGAAAGATAATTTGAGGAATGTTGGAGTATCCCAATGCGTTCCCCTTATACTTCATGACAGGCCATTGAAATGATTTAGTGGTTGATATATTTTAATGCACTCTGAGCCATCTGAGTGGAAGGTGATTTTTTTAATTGTTAATATTAAACAAAAGGAGAGATCTATTTCAGGGGAGGAATTTGAGGTGTAAATGAGTCCAATGAACAAGCCTGTTCTTTTCCAAAAACAATTTGTCAGACTGTTCTCATGTGAAATAATCTCTTGACAATGACTTCCCAAGAAATGCAAGATGCATGAAGATACTCTATTTTCATTATAAACTGAATATCTCAGTAAAACTGCAAGAGATAATGATGCTTGAAGATTCTCAACTTAATTTATGAATGTGACATAACGTTTCAATTTGAGTTAACCAAGAAAACTAAAAGCAATTTTAAAGTCTAAAGTCTGGATTTTCTGCTTGTTAGAGCTCAATCACATATACTGTTGCTGTTTGAAACCCTACACTTTAACAGTCATTTCACACATAATTGGCTTCCAAGCACTGTGATGTGTTGTGAATAGAAAACCAGAGTGAAGGACACAGTCAAAACATTACTGCAAACGTTCCATAAAGAAGAAAAAAAACTATAATTTATTCTCATGTCATTTTTCAATGATCACAATTATACCACACATTTACCTGGCTACAAGTGTGCCAACTACATATTACTTGAAATAAGACCATTGACATTGACTTGAAACAAATACAGGAGTTGGTTTGAAAGTTCACATTTACAATATTTAAACTGAAAATGATGTGTTTGAAACAAGTATGTATTCTACTGTACACAGAACCAGACTGAAAAGTATGCAGTTATACATATGTAAAACCTGATTTCACAATTGGAAAATGTACTGCCAAGTTATGAGTCCTGCTCACTGGCAATCATCCAATCCATAACTAGTTAAGTACAAGCATACAGAGTATGTGTGGGCACTGAAATGAGCCGGCATTGTTAAAACATGAAATGAAGCCTGAGCTCAAGTTTGAACAATTTTGAGCTGCAACAGAGAACTATAGACAGCTCATAACAAATTTCTTGCCACAACAAAGTTACATGAATCTAATTGGAAACTGTTTAAGGCTTTTGTTGAGAAACGTTAACATTGTACAATACCTAATGTGTGGAAAATAAAGGATTATGTAAACATAAATATGCAAAATCTTATGAAAAAGGGTTTACCAGTATTACATTGGAAGAACTCCTGATGCATTGCAGAGTAATTGTTGGCTGCAACATATCACAGCTTGTCTTCATAGCCTCTTGGAATAAAATAATCCTTTGCAACTAAAATGATTGCAAAGGAAACTGCAAATGGTCCTTTGTTTTGGAATGGTGATACAATCTTGGCTTTAAAAGCTTAGATGATCCATACTGTAAACGGTATTGGTCAGGTAGTCCAGTCCTTAGCTAATGTATCTATCTATCTCAACATTGGTTCCCTTAGAATATGCAGGTAGAAGATGTATGCATTCAGTCCAAGTTATCTTTATCAAATGCCACTTCACCATCTTGTTTTGAAGGAATGTGTCATTATATTTGGTAAATCAGTGGTTGTAGTTGAAGTCGTATGTGCATGTGTGGAATTTGCCGTAAGTTCTGAATGTATCTGTGACATTTGTAGAAAGTCCTGAACGATAAATCTAATGGCTGGTTTATCAAATCTAGACCGGCAAGAAGTAGGATTACAATACATTTCTGTACTGTACATTCAATTCAACATGTCTTCCCCTGAGGGAGTCCAAGTATCCTGATCTGCATGGGTTTGAATCACTGCATAACAGAACAGAAATATGAAAATAATTGAACATTTTCACAGGGTGAACTAAGAACACTAGGAACTAAGAAAGATAATTGCACAGTAATCTCATACAAAAGTGCTTCTGGATCTGGAAGAGGGTGACATCATGAAAAACAGATGAAAAAAATATAAACAAAATTGACATTGGTTAAAATTCTTTACAAAATGCTATTTGTTCGGGTAACAAAGTTGTGAAAAATATTCCTATCGTCCTCATAAAAATGCCACATTGAACGAGGCAAGTATATTATACCACATGGGGTACTGTAGCTAGATCAGTATTTCTCAACCTCTGGTCTAAGGGCCAGGAACAGTCCCTGGGATGTTGCTGACCGGTCCCTTTGATGTTTAATAACTGAAACTCATTTTAGTCAGTTCTCATTTTAGTCACTTTTAATGTAAGCTGCCTTCCAAGAAGGTAAGAACCATAGCTTGCTGGCCCTGGTATGAATAAGGTTGAGAAACACTGCTGTAGATTGTGTTAGTTGTATATTATACAGTGGTGACCGACAGGAAGGCGTTATGTACTTTGGCCCTGGGGTCATCAGGGGTTTTGGCCCCATGAGTCATCAGTTCCTGAATGGTCATCCAGTTGT
The DNA here is from genome assembly GCF_901001165.1 of Salmo trutta. Lineage (NCBI taxonomy): Eukaryota > Metazoa > Chordata > Actinopteri > Salmoniformes > Salmonidae > Salmo > Salmo trutta. The sequence goes on from NC_042973.1 coordinate 51,034,756, forward strand.
CCAGGATCTTCTTGTTGCGCTTCTTCATCATCTTCCTGTGGCTCAGTTCGATGATGCTGACCTCCTTGCGTCCTTCGCTGCTGCTCTGAGGACTCTCCCTCAGGCTTTCCAGCCTACTCCGCTGCATGAACTCCCGTCTCCTCCGCTGTTCTTTAGCCCTGACCAGATGCTGCTTCCTCTCCTCTTTACTCCAGTACCGCCCCATCTTCATCTCAGACATAGCGTCGTCGTCCGTGGTCATCCCGCCGCTGCGCTCCTCCTTGATCTTGAGGGCGCGTTCCCGCAGGATCTTGTCCCTGATGGGTCTCTTTGTGATGTAGCGCGTGCCATCTGAACGGATCTTGACCTTCCACTCCATCTTGGGCTCGTTGGTGGGGATCAACTGGGGCTCCTTGACCACGCTGAGCAGGCTGAGCTGGCTCTGAGCGTACTCCACAGCCGAGCGCTGCTGGATCAGCTGCATGTAGCTCTGGTAGTGGTGGGCGTGTGCCGGGATGTTGGTGTTGGGCTGCCTATGCTGGGAGCTACGGGACGGGGAGAGGTAAGGGATCTGGGAAGCCCTGGGAGGATGCTGAGGCTTCACTTTCCCGTTCCCACTCCTTTCATCGTCTGCCAGGGCAGTCTGGTCCGACTCATAGCGGTTGGGGCTGTGGTCGGGGCTACTGGCCTTGCCTGGGATGGGGGCTCGGTGGAGCGACCGTTGTGTTGGGCTGGGGCTAGGACTGGGGCTGGCTGTGGCATGAAGGCTTGCCAGGCTGCTGTGGAGGTTCCTCTGGTTGGTGATGGTGACCATCCTCCTCTGGAGGGAGTGCTCGGGGGAGCGGTCCATGGCCAGCGGCGTGCTGCGCGAGCTCTCCGCCGTGTTGTAGGCGCTCGAGCTGTCCTTGTCTGACTTCTCCGGTTTCTCTTGGCGCTCGTTGATGTCAGCCAGCTTGCCCCTGCTGGGCGAGTCCCTGCTGCCTCGGAGGAAGCTTTGGTCCTTGGGTACGGGGCGGCCGGTTATGGGAGACACCTGCTGCACCTGGTCTCTCTGGGTCCCCCCCGGTCCCTTGCGGAGCTTGTGGGCCTGCATGATGTTCTGGCACTCAAGCTCAATGCTGCAGAGCTCCTCGTTGAGCATGCGGAGCTCATGCTGCACACCGCCAGCCGGCTCTCCCAGACTACACTCGATGGTGCTGTGTCTGCTGTAGAACAGGTCGTACTCCCCGCTGTTACGGATCTGACACTTCAGCTCCAGGAGCTGCTGGAAGCGGTCACCCTCCTCCACCTCCAACTCCTCTTCCTCCTCTTCTTCATCCAGACGATGATGTCCAGTGTCCTGTCTATCCCTCAGGCACTGGGACAGTCGTCTCTGGATGTGGGTTAGAAGGGCATTGTGGTCAGACATCCCCAGTTCACTGTCCTTGTCCTGAGTTAGGGAGGAACAGGTGGCAGTGATGTCATCCTCTTCTGTTCCTCTGGGCTGAAAGAAAAATGTATATCACAAGTGTTTCAGTAAAAAAAGCTAAAAGACGGTCTACATCAGGAGTATTCAACTCTTACCCTACAGCCTACGAGGTCCGAAGCCTTCTGGTTTTCTGTTCTACCTGATAATTAATTGTACACACCTGGTGTGCCAGGTCTAAATTGGTCCTTGATTAGATTTTAAAAAGCAGTGAAACTGACTTCGAGGTCCAGAGTTGACTGCAGGAAAACTATCTGTGCCAACAGTGTGATAAAATTAACATACTACTGTGTCTGTAAAAAAATATCTGTAAAAAAAACAACTTGAAGTGCATAGGTCTCTTGTGTACAACTCTGTGGAAACTGGGAATTTTAGAACAAAGGAAATGATATTCGTAACTATTTGGCAGTTTCTGAAATTTCTGAAGTCTGAAATAGTTTTGAAAAAGTCAGTGCTTTGGGTTCTCCACTGGGATTCCCTCCATTCTTGTGGAGTTCTGTACCACTACTCTGCTACGCTGGGAATTGTTGTTTCTTCCCCATGCTTTGCAGTCTTTTGAACTTCCCTATCTACACATTTACATATTTGCTAATCTCAAAAACAAAACCTAAGATTTTAAATTGTGGTCACCAATCTTTGGGGTTCAAAATCCTCCCCACCCTCTTCCATATTAATACAGCTTTCAAACTATATTATTAGATATTGCCATCAGATTTGAAAGAACCTCAATACACAGTTTGGTATAATCTCATCCGCTCCACCTAACATTACTGATTATCTCAAGCTACAACAGCCTTTCTCTTATAACCAGTAATGACCGTCATACAGTCAGTCTTTTCATGTAGCAGCATTTCATGTAGCAGCATTATGCCTTAAGTATACACTCTGAGATTGTTGGTTTCCATGGTCTACTCTTTGGTTTGACCCTATGTTTGACTCTATGGTTGTGGGACCTTACCTGTTCCTCAGGTAAAAGCTCTGTATACAAAATGAGAGAATAAACCCTTTGGTCTGTCCCTGTGGGTCTCACCTGCTCCTGTTCCTCCTGTAGTGCTTCCAGCTCCATCTCTTCTCTCTGCTGCTCCTCCAACATCTCCATCTTCAACTGCTCCAGGAACTCACTGTGTTCATCATCCAACCACGCCTCCTCTAGCTAGAGATAGAAAGGGAGAGATGGGGGGGATAGAGCAAGGGAGAGTGAAATAAAGATGGAGAGAAAAGAGAGAGAAGGATTAAAACCAGAATATGAGAAGCCCTGGCTTAAACCAACTGGCCAATCGAGATCCACAATAAGACACACGTCATGGAGTTTTTGTGTTGCAATAGCTGAAAGCATTATAAAACTGTTGATAGATCATTAACAACGTCCCCATCAAGTATCCCTGTCTGACCTTACATATAGATGAAGTCAATATATTTCAATGAACAGAGGATCTTGACCTCTGATCTGGTTCCTCAATGTCATTCATCAGCTCTTTGTCTGCTTGTCTCAAACCAAATGGGATCCATATCACAGCCAAGACTTTAGATGTATTATGAGAGGCGTATTTAATTACCAAAAGGGGAAGGTAGAGAGTCTATTATGGCTCATTGCTCATCTGCCGTACTTAGTGGCTCATACCCATAAGTGCGCACGCACGCATAGGGCTGTTACGGTGACCGAATTATCGCCACACCAGTAGTCACGAGCCATGTGACCGTTGAGTCACGGTAACTAGGCTTTTCCAGAACTGCGCTCTGATGCCGCTGATGTATGTAAACTTCTGACCCATTGGAATTGTGATACATTGAATTATAAGTGAAATAGTCTGTCTGTAAACAAGTGTTGGAAAAATTACTTGTGACATGCACAAAGCTGATGAAACAAAAATAGAACTGTTTGTCCATAATGACCATCGTTATGTTTGGAGGAAAAAGGGGGAGGCTTGCAAGCTGAAGAACACCATCCCAACCGTGAAGCACGGGGGTGGCAGCATCATGTTGTGGGGGTGCTTTGTTGCAGGAGGGACTGGTGCACTTCACAAAATAGATGGCATCATGAGGTATGAAAATGATGGGGATATATTGAAGCAACATCTCAAGACATCAGTCAGGAAGTCAAAGCTTAGTCGCAAATGGGTCTTCCAGAAGGACAATGACACCAAGCATATTTCCAAAGTTGAGGCAAAATGGCTTAAGGACAACAAAGTCAAGGTATTGGAGTGGCCATAACAAAGCCCTGACCTCAATCCTACAGAAAATGTGTGGGCAGAACTGAAAAAGCATGTGCGAGCAAGGAGGCCTACAAACCTGACTCAGTTACACCAGCTCTGTCAGGAGGAATGGGCCAAATTTCACCCAACCTATTATGGGAAGCTTGTGGAAGGCTACCCGAAATGTTTGACCCAAGTTAAACAATTTAAAAGCAATGGTACCAAATACTAATTGAGTCTATGTAAACTTCTGACCCACTGGGAATGTGATGAAAGTAATAAAAGCTGAAATAAATAATTCTCTCTATTATTATTCTGACATTTCACATTCTTAAAATAAAGTGGTGATCCTAACTGACCTAAAACAGGGAATTTTTACTAGGATTAAATGTCAGGAATTGTGAAAAACTGAGTTTAAATGTGCTTGGCTAAGGTGTATGTAATCTTCCGACTTCAACTGCATATATATATATATATATATTTATATAACTTTAAAAATGAAAATAATTTTAATCTAAAAGATAAAATTCAATCAGAGAGCACCCTTGGACCATGGGAAAAAGCTGCACTTTACTGTTGCACTTCAATCACTCCCACAGTGAATGGCTAGGATACTGTGAATGGCTAGACTACGCTATGAAACCAAACACTATTGCAGAGATATTACTGGCTACAACTGATATGGTAAAAACAATGTGTGGGGAGGAAGAGGCACAGAAACTCACATCAATACTCTTTGTCAGTTAAACAAAGAATTTATGCTATTGATAGCAATCAAGAGGAAACTGATTTTTGTTTGCTATACATGTCGGGGGATGCTATTCACGAGGACATATGTAACCCGATTCAGAAAACTAGGCGTATGTCACAAGTCACGACTTCACAGGAGAGCTGTTTGAACGAAAAATAAACGTTTTTATCAACATGTTTTTTTTTTGCAGAAATGCTTTTCTCGAACATGTGAACTTTCATGTGCCTTTAATAAGAAACTTGAATGCCATCTGTAAATACAAATAAAATTGTTAAATTACGACCCTTGTTGGTTAAGCCACAGAAAAAGTCAACAACCTTCCTACTAGCCATGATTGGCTGAGATAATGAGTGTGCTGGATATGCCGAGAGAGGAGTTCGAATTGGTTTGCCATATAGAAGGCTTCTGTCTATTTGAGCTGGTCAGTCTGTGTTGGTAATCCTGTCGAACGCGGCTTTTTTAAAATGTATCGTGTAGTGGAGCTGCATACGTGTTGCTCTCCACTTTCTGGAGGAACGAGTTTTTAAATCAGTGGAATTAGAGTATGACAGCTAAAGAGATGGAGAAAACAGCTGTCTCCGGATTACATCTTCAAACTAAGGGCAACAATGGCATGGCATTCGTGACAGTGAGACTCGTCCATCATGCATGATGATGATGTATACAGGAAAGATAGTCTAGCGTTAGCTAGCTACATTTTAAGATATTACACGTTTCTAATTTTGACGGAAAGTGGATCATTTCAAGCTAAAGTGTACTGTTAGCTAGCTACCTAACGTTACCTGGCTGGCTCCCTAGCTGATGTTATTATTCCTATCCCAGAGCTGTTTGCTTTTCTAGTTAGAGCCTAATATTAGCTAGCCAACGTTGAACCTGGTTGGTTAGCTTCTAGCATATTCATGCAGGGTAGTAACGACTTGATTTGGCACTGTGTTCATTGTTGTTTAACTAGCTAACGTTAGCTGACTGGCTCGTTAGCTAACGTTACATGTCGTGTGTGATCTTACATGTTGTTTACCTAGCTAGCTACATGTCTTAAGCTAAAGTGTACAACACCTGTTGAATATGGCCAGTGTCAGTAAACGTTGTCAAAAAAGCGTAATGAAATTGTTGCCAGCAGAGCTGGTTAGGCTGTTTTCATGTTATCCAGAGGTAAAAAAATCATCGGCCAGAGCGTCAAGTGTGCGCTCTGAATGCTCCGAGAGCGAAACGAGATTGGTGGGGCTAAAGCTTAAGAACAATGGTGAATGGGTGTAGATTCTTCACTAGATACCACTTTTTCCAAAAGTGAGGTTGCAAGTTTATCAACTTTCAAAGCAGAATTACTTTCCCATTGTTCCTAAAAAATACAGTGTATGAAATACCATTTGTAGCGCTGAGTCTCTACTTTTATCCAATGTAAAAAATTTTGCTACGTAAGACCGAATCCGGGTGGTGAGCCACACATTGTTCAATCTCACGATTCCCGAGCATGAAAGGGCACAGGGGATGTTCAGTGCGCTGCGTGGCTATAATGAAGAAAATCCCATTCCATGAGATTGAATGGTGGGCTTTTGCATCGATGGGGCTCCATCTAAAGCGGGACGGTGGGCAGGCCTCTGCACTCTATTTATGAATGTGTCTCCCTCTGCCATATGGACACATTGTATGATACACCGAGACCAACTGGCTGCAAAAGAGCTGAGCACAGAACACAGAGATATACTGCAGCAGGTAACTTTGAATGTAAAATGGATGTAAAAAAAAATCAGAATTGGTTGACTTTCTGTGTAATGAAAAGAAAATGTGCCTCCTTGCCTATGTAACAGACATATTTGGGAAACTGAAAGAACTGAACTCAAGCATGCAGGGGAAATACAAAAACGTTGTATAACAGAGAACTGTTATTGGAGAGTCTTTCAAAAGTCAACCATGCCCCCATCCCTCGGCTGTGCATGTTTCTAACAGAAAACAGCATCAGTAACTGTCCCACACCAGTGATGACTGCTCACCTCCAACGCTTGGAAGAGCACTTTGTGACCTACTGACTGTGATCCTGGCTCAGTTGACATGCCGGTAAGTGAAATCGAACAGCTGATTGAGCTGTCATGTGAACGAATGTATTCACGGGTCACTACGGAGGAGTTTTGATTCTTAGACTCAAAGGGAATACCCTGCCGTCTCCCTCTGAGCATTAATGCTCTGTTCAAAACAACTGGGAACTCGGAACTGGGAATTCTGAAATCTCCTACTTCCGACTTCAGTGCGTTCAAGACAACTGGGAAAAAATGAGATCTGACTGGGGAACTCATGTCTCTTTCTAGAGCTCCGACATTCTGACCTGAAGATCACCGACGTCATGATTTGACCTTGTATTTTTCAGACTTCCCAGTTGTCTTGAAATCACCATAAAATTCATCATACCCTTCGCCAGCTCATATCTGTGTGAAGCTGGATTCAGTGATCTTGTCTGCATTAAAACCAAATATCGATCAAGGTACGGTGTGACCGCAGAGATGAGGTGCGCATGACCAAGCCCCCTGACTTTGAGAAGCTCTGACGCGACATGCATCAAGCACACCCATCTCATAAGTGTTGGTTAGAGAAGATACATTATGTTAGACTAATTTGCAATGACTGCCATAGACCCAAATTAAAAGATAAACATTGGCTGTTAATTACATCCTAATTCTTTTCACATGGTTTGGGTTTTCAGATATCAAAATGCGCTTGTGGGACAAAAGGTTTGGGAACCCCTGTAATATAGCCTGGTAACAGTGCTGGTGTAGGCCTAGATAAGCATATTGTTTGTGCAACGGTATCTTAAATGAGAGATGAATAGGTGAAACATGAATATTTTTGCTAGCTGGCTAGATACATGAGATAAGAAAACAACATGGGATGTAACATCTAATTAGGGTCCCCTGGAAACATGGATCAACACTTTGGTTCGAACCCTGTCAATAATTCCTCCTTGGCTTTTTCATTCATTGTCATAAACATTCAAGGTGCTGCCCACTATATTACAACTATGAAATTAGAATAGTCCTGTGTAGCTCAGTTGGTAGAGCATTGTGCTTCCAATGCCAGGGTTGTGGGTTTGACTGCCACAGGGGACCAGTATTTTTTGTATTTTTTTTTCACCTTTATTTAACCAGGTAGGTTCTCATTTACAACTGCGACCTGGCCAAGATAAAGCAAAGCAGTGTGACAGAAACAACAACACAGAGTTACACATGGAATAAACACGTGTACAGTCAATAACACAATAGAAGAAAAATAAAGTATATATACAGTGTGTGCAAATGGCATGAGGAGGTAAGGCAATAAATAGGCCATAGTAGCAAGTAATTACAATTTTGCAGATTAACACTGGAGTGATAGATGAGCAGATGATGATGAGCAGATGATGATGTGCAAGTAGAAATACTGGTGTGCAAAAAAGCAGCAAAGTAAATAAAAATAATATGGGGATGAGGTAGGTAGATTGGGTGGGCTATTTACAGATGGACTATGTACAGCTGCAGCGATCGGTTAGCTGCTCAGATAGCTGATGTTTAAAGTTAGTGAGGGAAATGTAAGTCTCCAGCTTCAGCGACTTTTGCAATTCGTTCCAGTCACTGGCAGCAGAGAACTGGAAGGAAAGGTGGCCAAAGGAGGTGTTGGCTTTGGGGATGACCAGTGAGATATACCTGCTGGAGCGCGTGCTACGGGTGGGTGTTGTTATCGTGACCAGTGAGCTGAGATAAGGTGGAGCTTTACCTAGCATAGACTTATAGATGACCTGGAGCCAGTGGGTCTGGCGACAAATATGTAGCGAGGGCCAGCCGACTAGAGCATGCAGGTCGCAGTGGTGGGTGGTATAAGGCGCTTTGGTAACAATGGCACTGTGATAGACTGCATCCAATTTGCTGAGTAGAGTATTGGAAGCTATTTTGTAGATGACATCGCCGAAGTCGTGGATCGGTAGGATAGTCAGTTTTACTAGAGTAAGTTTGGCGGCATGAGTGAAGGAGGCTTTGTTGCGAAATAGAAAGCCGATTCTAGATTTGATTTTGGATTGGAGATGTTTGATATGAGTCTGGAAGGAGAGTTTATAGTCTAGCCAGACACCTAGGTATTTGTAGTTGTCCACATATTCTAGGTCAGAACCATCCAGAGTAGTGATGCTAGTCGGGCAGGCGGGTGCGGGCAGCGAACAGTTGAAAAGCATGCATTTGGTTTTGCTAGCATTTAAGAGCAGTTGGAGGCCACAGAAGGAGTGTTGTATAGCATTGAAGCTCATTTGGAGGTTAGTTAACACAGTGTCCAAAGAAGGGCCAGATGTATACAGAATGGTGTCGTCTGCGTAGAGGTGGATCAGGGAATCACCCGCAGCAAGAGCGACATCGTTGATATATACAGAGAAAAGAGTCGGCCCGAGAATTGAACCCTGTGGCACCCCCATAGAGACTGCCAGAGGTCCGGACAACAGGCACAACAGGCCCTCCAATTTTACACACTGAACTCTGTCTGAGAAGTAGTTGGTGAACCAGGCGAGGCAGTCATTTGAGAAACCAAGGCTATTGAGTCTGCCAATAAGAATACGGTGATTGACAGAGTCGAAAGCCTTGGCCAGGTCGATGAATGCATGGCACAGTGTGGAAATGATGACACAATTCCCGGAACTACAGAAATTGTATAAAATTATGAAAATTATTTTTGTTTGAAGTTGGATTGAACAGTATAAAACAGTCAGAATGTAGAAAGCCCTATTGAAATCACTTATTTATGTGTTGCCACCCTAGGGTCATGAACTACTCATAAAGCATATATATAACTTTTATTAATCAAAAACATAAAATACCGTCAAATATCACTACACTGTATTTTTTTAATTTGTATATTGTGATATGATATTTTGGCCATAATGCCAAGCACTAGTCTGATGGGTTTATCATGAATGATGCCCAGCATGTGCTGTCTACGGCAAAAAACAGCGTTTGCATTGTTTTGCGACTTTTTTAAATCATAGTCACAAGCATCATGTAGCCTAGCCCATAGGCCTATATGTTTTGATAAGGTTTGTAGCACAACTAAAGTGGCCAAATCACTCTAAACGTAGCCTATAGGCTTAGGATCCCTGGAACAGGGTTGGAGAGCCCATAGCCTGCAGAGCCTAGTGAAACATATGTTCTTACAAGCCTAGTCATTGCGCAATCGCATGTGAAAACAGAGTTTTGACTGGCCACTACAGTATTTAAAAGAGGACCCCAGCTTTCTCATGCTGTTATTGTTAAATTCTTAATTCTAAATTCAAAAAATGAAGCACTTTAATCCACTTTACAACCGGTGTAGCCTACCTGGCACAGGAAGCGCTTCCTCCATTCGCTATTTGACTGCAGGCTACGGATAACATGTTTTTTTAAATAAAATATTATTACACACATACAGTATATTAGTAGGCTATATGTGAAGACCAAATTAAATTGAGAATAGTCTGATGGGTGAGAATATTATCAAGTGCTTGTCAAATTGTGAACGACAGACTAATGAAGCGTGTGCAGCCTGCGTAAGAAACAGAGCAGAGCACATGCCTTCCATGCAACTTTTTTCAAATCATCCTTTGAGTCACATCATGCTGCCTTAGAATGTGTTAGAAATCAAATCAAATAAACAATGGATTTTTAGTGATGGTGTAGGCTATATTAAATACATTTATCTGTCACGGTTGTCGTAGTGATGAGACCAAAACCCAGCAGGGAAATGTATACTCATCTTCTTTATTATAAGGAAAGAAGGCAAACCCAAAAAAAACACGTATACAAAAAGAAACACACCAACAATAAACAGTCCTGTAAGGCTTGACGCTATACACGGAACAATCTCCCACAAATGACAAACACACCCTAATATATAGGACTCTCAATCAAAGGCAAATAGACAACACCTGCCTTCAATTGAGAGTCCCAACCCCAATTAACCAACCATAGAAACACACTCACTAGACTACACATAGAAATACATAAACATAGACCATAAACCAAAAACCCGGAAATACTAAATCAAACGCCCTTCTACCAAAACACCACCCCGAACCACATAAAACATATACCCACTGCCACGTCCTGACCAAACTACAATAACAATTAACCCTTATACTGGCCAGGACGTGACATTATCCGACTTCTTAAAATGGAGACGTTTCAAAGGCCTGCCTCAGTGGCTTGTAGGCTATGCGTGGAAGCCCAGAGATGCTAAACAAGTTTATGTTAAGTAACGGTCAATTACTGTGAGACCTGGAGTTATTCACTTGACAGTTACCAGCTGACAAAAACTTCATGACCGCCACAGCCCTACGCACGCACTGCGCACGCACACACACCGTTCGCCATGGCCTTGGGCCTGAACTCACTGCATATTAGCATGCCATTAGTTTTTATGGCGTACTGTTGGAAGTCAATTACAGCGGCCGGCACTATATAAAAATAACACATGATGAGAGGTGGTGTTTATACAGGGACATGTAGCAGCCTTGCAATGTTTCATCTAAGAAACATAAGTGGTATATTTTCAGCCTTAGGGCTGTGTTTTTGGGTGTTACGTATGTTAACTCAGGATGTCATGAATAAAAAGACCTCTAATGACTGGTGTATTGATCCTATGGACCTACAGTATGGACCTGTGCTTACCGTTAAAGGAATAGTTTACAATACATTTCTCCGGATTAGTAAACTATTAGGATTGGGGTAAAAAAAAAAATGAAAACAATCCCTTCAACTCCATCAGTGGATGTAAGCTCAACTGTATCTCAGGTCTGGCGACCAGCACGATGTTCCTACAGTAGTGTGTGTGTGAGTGTGTGTGTGTATGTGCGTGCACGTGTGAGAGCTCACCTGTATCTCGGGCCTGGCGACCAGCAGTACGATGTTCCTTGTGTCTTCACTGGAGAGCACAGCTACAGCCTCCTCTCTGTCCTGCACATCCTGACCATTGATCTGTGGAAACAACACACACTGTTATTCATACACAAACACACTGGAGAGACACTGCCGTGTAGAGAGAGAGAGAGAGAGAGAGAGAGAGAGAGAGAGAGAGAGAGAGAGAGAGAGAGAGAGAGAGAGAGAGAGAGAGAGCAGTTGCAACCTGAAGTGGAGGCAGGAGTCACAATATACAGTATATCACACACTGTCCTGTTATAACTGACACGCGCACATACACACGCTAGAACACACACACAAAGGGAAGGGCCACTTTCCTTTTTGTTTTCTTTTTTTTATCTCAGTCGAACACTGTAGAAAGATCCCAGCTGGCAGACAGCTAAAGGCACTGCAACACAAGACAGTCTCCTCCTTCCTGTGGATCTGCACCCTATGTGTCCAATCAGTATTTCATAGCAGGTCAGGCTGGCTGGATTGATCGTGAATGGGACAGTGGTCTATGGACCGATCGTCTGCACTAGAAATGCTCTGCTCCTGAAAGCAACACACATTCATACATACAGACGCCCCACACAATTAACTGAGCCGTGCCAGGGGGGCATCCGTCTTCCTCTGACCAGAGTAATGGCCCTGTCAGCATGGGATAATAGTAAAGGGGTGCTTGGGGTGGAGGCATGGATCACAACCACTAACCCGAACCCCTCGCTTTGCCTCGTAGCTCAATACAATCACACAACGCATTATGACCTGCACCGCACGAAAGACACGTGCACACTCATGGACAAGGCGCCACGCGGCAGACAATTAGGGAAGCAGCTAGCCCCGGCCGTACATTATCTCTCACCAAACCGTGCAAAAAAAAAAACTGTGCTTACCCTACGCTTTCTTCCTCTCATGACTGCACTGTCTCTGTCTGTCTGTCTGTCTGTCTGTCTGTCTGTCTGTCTGTCTGTCTGTCTGTCTGTCTGTCTGTCTGTCTGTCTGTCTGTCTGTCTGTCTGTCTGTCTGTCTGTCTGTCTGTCTGTCTGTCTGTCTGTCTGTCTGTCTGTCTGTTCTGTCTGTTCTGTCTGTCTGTTCTGTCTGTCTGTCTCTCTCTCCCTCTCTCGCTCTCTCTCTCGGACTCATTAAACCTTATTCAGAAACACATCACTCTGTTGTTCTGAGAGTTCACTCTGACTGAAAACAGACCACTCTCTAAAAGACATTACCGTCTACTGCCATTCTCCTCAAAAGCATTTCTCCACTCTCTCCAGCACTCTCACTCACATTACTGTAACAACCTTGTGCCTCTGCCTCCCAAAACCATTACTGCTCTCAGTCTCTACAGAACACTTACACTTAATACCAGTGATCACCAATCTTCCCCGAGCCGAGATCCCATTCTGAGATCTACCGCTCAGATTTGGATTTTTAAACATGACTTCAAAAACATAAGCCTATACAACCTTAACCTCCCAAAACATGACTATCCCTCTCTCTCCACGAAGCCCTCAATCTGCCTCTCCCCAAATATATGACCTTACTTTATCCCTACCTCCCAAAACACCAACCTCTCTAGGATCCTGCACTCGATTACACCTTAAAACATCCCCCTTTTCCACCCTTCACCCTACAAGAGAGCAAAGCTCACAACCCCCCTCCCTCTCCAATAACACCATAATGGTCCATACAGCTCCACTGACTCTGCTGTTTGTGTCTCTAACCCCACCAGAAGACTGTCTTTTGGAGGGGGTACTAGTAGCCTCCAGGGTCCACCGACCCTCCCTGGCCCAGGGATGGAGCTGAGGGGTAATAACATGGAGAGCCTCTCAGTCTAACTCAGGGGTGTGCGTGTGCGTGTGTGTAGAAAGGGAAGAGATCTGGTGTGTGTGTGTGTGCATTCTTGTGGCTGTGTGAGTGTGTTACCCAGAAGCAGGTGGGGGGTATATCTGGAGCACGGTGCATCCTTAAACTGCTCTTACGGCTGTTAAAAAGCCCAGTCGGATGCTGAGTCGGTAACTAAAACAGCCAGAGGGACATTTCCTCCCCGCTAACCGTCACAGAGGGGGTGAGTTTCTCTCTTACTATGGCGCCATTAAAAATGAATGGGTTCTTGTGTTGGGAGACAATGGCAGAGGGAGGTGAAATAAAAAAGTGTTTATGTCACCTCTGATGAGAAATGAGAGAGAGAGAGGAGACAAGAGAGAGAGAGAGAGAGAGGAGAGAGAGAGCGAGCAAGAGAAAACGAGAGAGAGAAAAGAGGGGCTGAGGGTCAAGATAGAAATAAATAGTTTCCTACCTGTAAAATGTGGTCTCCTTCTCTGATGCGTCCGTCCCTTGCAGCGATGCTGTTTGGCCCAACCTGATGGGGAGAGACTGTTTGAATCAATGCTCAAAGGGAACACAAAATTGCCTTTTGGAAGTTTGCCAAAATATCTCAACATCACAAAATATATAACCTTTTGAAAATACACTATATATACAAAAGTATATGGACACCCCTTCAAATTATTGGATTCTGCAATTTCAACCACACTCATTGCTGACAGGTGTATAAAATCGATCACATAGCTATGCAATCTCCATAGACAAACATTGGCAATAGAATGGCCTGACTGAAAAGCTCACGGACTTTCAAAGTGGCACCGTCATAGGATGCCACCTTTCTAACAAGTCAGTTTGTCAAATTTCTGCTCTGCTAGAGCTGCCCCGGCCAACTGTAAGTGCTGTTCTTGTGAAGTGGTAACGCCTAGGAGCAACAGCGGCGCAACGTCGAGGTGGTAGGCCACACAAGCTCACAGAACGGGACCGCCGAGTGCTAAAACGCGTAGCACGTAAATATAATCTATCCTCGAGTTACAAACTGACTCTGGAAGCAACGTCAGCACAATAACTGTTTGTCGGCAGCTTCATGAAACGGGTTTCCATGGCCGAGCAGCCGCACACAAACCTAAGATCACCATACGCAATGCGTCACGCTTCACCATCTGGCAGTCCGACGGACAAATTTGAGTTTGGCGGATGCCAGGAGAACACTACCAGTCCGAATACATAGTGCCAACTCTAAAGTTTGGTGCAGGAGGAATAATGGTCTGAGGCGGTTTTTCATGGTTCGAGCTAGGCCCCTTAGTTCCAGTAAAGGGAAATCTTAACGCTTCAGCATGCAATCACATTCTAGACAATTCTGTGCTTCCAACTTTGTGGCAACAGCTTGGGGAAGGTCCTTTCCTGTTTCAGCATGACAATGCCCCCGTGCACAAAGTGAGGTCCATACAGAAATCACTTGTCGAGATCTGTGTGGAAGAACTTGACTGGCCAGCACAGAGCCCTGACTGCAACCCCATTGAACACCTTTGAGATTAATTGGAACGCCGACTGCGAGCCAGGCCTAATCGCCCAACATCAGTGCCCGACCTCACTAATGCTCTTGTGGCTGAATGGAAGCAAGTCCCCGCAACAATATTCCTACATCTAGTGGAAAGCCTTCTCAGAAGAGTGGAGGCTGTTATAGCAGCAAAGGGGTGACCAACTCCATATTAATGCCCGTGATTTTGGAATGAGATTTTCGACGAGCAGGTGTTCACAAACTTTTGGTCATGTAGTGTACCTATACAACTTTACAGAGACCACTGACCTATAAAAGCAATGTCAAATTTTTTTATGACATCCAATAATCATTTAGTCCCCAATATAATTCTAGAACACCTCTGTAGGTTTGAAGTAACAACTGTTATACAACACTTCTAGACAAAGGACCTCTTTCAACCCCATCTGGTGATTGTTTGAAGCACCTGCTGCCAGAGGAAGGCCTTAGGTGTCAGAATGTGTTATAGCATCTGTCCAGTCCAGGTATCAAGGCCACTTTACCCTACTGCTGAAGCAGCTAAATGAACAGAGCTACAAACCTGTCAGGACATGTGTCTGGGGAAAGTACAATAAAGTATCACAATCAGGGAATATGTGTGTTTGTGCGTGTGTGTGTGTGTGTACTCTGCTTCTTTATCTGTTGATTTCCCTGTTGGGCTAACCTGCACCCTCCATCCCTCCTGTTGTGATTGGTAGATGTAACATACCAGACACAGAGAGACATAGTATCCATACAAGGCCCATCCATGCCTCTTCCTTCCCATGATTCTCCCTGACTAATGATACTGAGCGAAGAGGGCAGGCCACTCTTTCAACGGCCAATCAATTACTGCCGTCTGGGCCATTTGTTTTACTCTATCCAATCAGACGGGATCTCCTGAGATGGCTGGGCCAGCCTGAATGTTCCATCTTCATGATGGTCCGGTGTGTGTGTGTATGTGTGTCACAAAGGACCGTTCCTTAAAAAGGGCTGCTCTGAGGTTACTGGGGATGGGGAGGGACTCTGCTCTCAGCTCCGGCCTGTCCTTGATTTCTCGTGTCACGTCTTCTCTCCTTTCGTCCCTCTTGAAAATGTTTTAAGGAGAGGAGTAGAAAGGACCCGAGGAACGGAGGAAAGGACTTTTGCGATTCATCCACTGTCACAACATGTGGAGTGATACCCAGAATGATAATGGTGCCGCAGGGGATGGCTGCCGTTTCACGGGCTCTTAACCAACTGTGCTATTTTCTTCGTTTTTTTTGCAATGTTTGTAACTTGTTTTGTACATAATGTTGCTGCTACCGTCTCTTATGACTGAAAAGAGCTTCTGGACATCAGAACAGCGATTACTCACCTGGAACTGGACAAAGATTTTTTTATTTAATGAGTCCAACACAAAGGATATACTGCTTTGTCGAGACAAGACCCAAATCCCTGTCATTCGCGTGAAGAAAAGACGTAGAAAAAGGGGGAGGAGGGCGATGTGCCTTGTAAGTATTCACCGATGAGTAGGTCAACCACCACTACCCTCTGTATAATTGGCCAACGTGCAATCATTGGAAAACAAACTGGACAATCTACGGTTAAGACTATCCTACCAATGAGACATAAAAATGTTTAATATCTTATGTTTCACCGAGACATGGCTAAACAACGACACGGATAATATAGGCCTGGCTGGCTTCTCCGTGCATCGGCAGGACAGAGCAGGTATGTCTGGTAAGACGTGTGTGACGTTCGTCGTTAGGAGTAGAACAAGGCGCAGTGTGAGTTGGGTTCATCATATTTATTTAAATGTGAACCAGCAAAACCAATAAACAATACAACGAACG
The DNA here is from genome assembly GCF_901001165.1 of Salmo trutta. Taxonomy (NCBI): domain Eukaryota; kingdom Metazoa; phylum Chordata; class Actinopteri; order Salmoniformes; family Salmonidae; genus Salmo; species Salmo trutta. The sequence continues at coordinate 51,051,199 of NC_042973.1, forward strand.
AAAAGCTAGGTGTGCAAACACATGCAACACAAAGACAAGATCCCACAACTGACTGTGGGAAAAAAGGGCTGCCTAAGTATGATTCCCAATCAGAGACAACGAATGACAGCTGCCTCTGATTGGAAACCATACTCGGCCAATCAAAGAAAAAGACAACATAGACACAGAATGCCCACCCCCTAACCAAACAGAGAAAAACGGCTCTCTCAGGTCAGGGCGTGACAACGTGGGGCAGGGTTGCGTGTCTATTTGTCAATAACTGCTGGTGCGCGATGTCTGATATTAAAGAAGTCTCGAGGTATTGCTCGCCTGAGGTAGAATAGGTAAAATACCTCATGCTGTAAACTGTAAGCCACACAGTCTATATTATTCGTGGCCGTCTATTTACCACCACAAACCGATGCTGCCACTAAAACCACACTCAACAAGCTGTGTAAGGCCAAAAGTAAACAAGAAAATACTCATCCATAAGCGGCGCTCCTAGTGGCCGGGGACTTTAATGCAGTCAAACAAAAATTTTTTTTAGCTAATTTCTGTGCAACCAGAGGTAAAAAAACTCTAGACCACCTTTACACCACACACAGAGACGCATACAAAGCTCTCTCTTGCCCTCCATTTGGCAAATCTGACCAGAACTCTATCCTCCTAATTCCTGCTTACAAGCAAAACCTAAAGCAGGAAGTACCAGTGAATCGCTCAATATGGAAGTGGTCAGATGATGCGGATGCTACACTAAAGTACTGTTTTGCTAGCACAGACTGGAATATGTTCCGGGATTCATCCAATGGCATTGAGGAGTATACCACCTCAGTCACCGGCTTCATTAATAAGTGCATCGACGACGTCGTCCCCACAGTGAACATACGTACATACAACATCCGCACCGAGCTAAAGCCTAGAGCTGCCGCTTTCAAGGAGCGGGACATTAATCCGGATGCTTATAAGAAATCTTGCTGTGTCCTCCAACGAACCATCAAACAGGCAAATGGTCAATACAGGACAAAGATTGAATCCTACTACACCGGCTCTGACACTCGTCGGATGTGACAGGGCTTGAAAACTATTACGGACTACAAAGGGAAACCCAGCAGCAAACTGCCCAGTGACGCGAGCCTACCAGACGAGCAAAATGCCTTTTATGCTCACTTCGAGGCAAGCAACTCTGAAACATGCAAGAGCGCACCAGCTGTTCCGACTTTGTGATCACGTTCTCCGTAGCCGATGTGAGCAAGACCTTTAAACAGGTCAACAAAGGTTCACAAAGCCGTGGGGCCAGACGGATTAGCAGGACGTGTACTCAAAGCATGCGCAGACCAATGGGCAAGTGTTTTTACTGATATTTACAACCGCTCCCTGACTGAGTCTGTAATACCAACATGTTTCAAACAGACTGCCATATTTCCTGTGACCAAGAAAGCAAAGGTAACCTGCCTAAATTATTACCACCCCGTAGCACTCATGTCGGTAGCCATGAAGTGCTTTGAAAGGCTGGTCATGGCTCACATCAACACCATCATGCTGGAAACCGTAGACACGCTCCAAATGACATACCGCCCCAACAGATCCACAGATGACGCAATCTCAATCGCACTCCACACTGCCCTTTCCCACCTGGACAAAAGGAACACCTAAAGTATGTGAGAATGCTGTTCATTGACTACAGCTCAGCGTTCAATTCCATAGTGCCCACAAAGCTTATCACTAAGCTAAGGACCCTGGGACTAAACACCTCCCACTGCAACTGGATCCTGGACTTCCTGACTGGCTGCCCCCAGGTGGTAAGGGTAGGCAACAACACATCTGCCACGCTGATCCTCAACACTGAGGCCTCTCAGGGGTGTGTGCTTAATCCCATCCTGTACTCCCTGTTCACCCACAACTGCATGGCCAAGCACGACTCCAACACCATCATTAAGTTTGCTGACAACACAAAAGTGGTAGGCCTGATCACCGACAACAATGAGACAGCCTATAGGGAGGAGGTCAGAGACCTGGCTGTGTGGTGCCAGGACAACAACCCCTCCCTCAATGTGAGCAAGACAAAGAAGCTGATCGTGGACTATAAGAAAAGGAGGGCCAAACAGGCTCCCATTAACATCGACGGGACTGAAGTGGAATGGGTTGAGTTTCAAGTTCCTTTGTGTCCACATCACCAACAAACTATCATGGTTAAAACACACCAAGACGGTTGTGAAGAGGGCACAACAACACCTTTTCTCCCTCGGGAGACTGAAAAGATTTGTCATGGGTCCCCAGATCCTCAAAAAGTTTGACAGCTGCACCATCGAGAGCATCCTGCCTGGTTGCATCACTGCCTGGTATGGCAACTGCTCGGCATCTGACCGTAATGCGCTACAGAGGGTAGTGCGTATGGCCCACTACATCACTGGGATAAAGCTTCCTGACATCCAGGACCTATATACTATATACAGTCACCCATGTCATAGACTATTCTCTGTGCTACCACAAGCGTTACCGGAGTGCCAAGTCTAGGACCAAAAGGCTCCTTAACAGCTTCCAACCCAAGCCAAAAGACTGCTGAACAATTAATCAAATGGCCACCCGGACTATTTACAAGTGTCCCCCCCGATTTGTTTATACACTGCTGCTACTCGCTGTTTATTATCTATGCATAGTCACTTTACAAATGACTGTACCCCCGCACATTGACTCGCTACTGGGACCCCCTGTATATAGCCACGTTATTGCTATGTAATTTTCTTGTTACTTTTAGATTTTTTTACTTTAGTTTATTTAGTAAATATTTTCTTAACTCTATTTCTTGAACTGCATTGTTGGTTAAGAACTTGTAAGTAAGCATTTCACGATAAGGTATATACACCTGTTGTATTCAGCGCATGTGACAAATACAATTTGATTTGAAGAACCTGAACTCTCATGGAAGTTTAGCTTGTATTTTGCCTGAGGGTGTTGTAATAGATGCAATATATAATGAAACTAATCTATAGGCAAATCTATAGTGATAGTGTATTACACAGAACTGTAGGTTTATAGTGTTCAGAGTGTGTTTAACTAACACATATTATTCTAGTAAGAAAATAAATTCAAATCAAATGTTATGCAAACAGTCTGGGTTGCCATTTGATCAGCTGTTCAGGAGTCTTATAGCTTCGGGGTAGAAGCTATTTAGGAGCCTCTTGGACCTAGACTTGGCGCTCCGGTACCGCTTGCCGTGCGGTAGCAGAGAGAACAGTCTATGAATAGGGTGGCTGGAGTCTTTGACAATTTTTAGGGCCTTCCTCTGACAATGCTGGGTATAGAGGTCCTGGATGGCAGGAAGCTTGGCCCCGGCGATGTACTGGGCCGTACGCACTACCCTCTGTAGTAACTTGCGGTCGGAGGCCGAGCAGTTACCATACCAAGCAGTGATGCAACCCGTCAGAATGCTCTCAATGGTGCAGCGTAAAACCTTTTGAGGATCTGAGGACCCATGCCAAACGTTTTCAGTCTCCTGAGGGGGAATAGGTTTTGTCGTGTCCTTTTCACGACTGTCTTGGTGTGCTTGGACCATGTTAGTTTGTTGGTGATATGGACGCCAAGGAACTTGAAGCTTTCAACCTGCTCCACTGTAGCCCCGTCAATGAGAATGGGGGTGTGCTTGGTCCTCCTTATCCTGTAGTCCACAATCATCTCCTTTGTTTTGATCACGTTGAGAAAGAGGTTGTTGTCCTTGCACCACACGGTGGTCGATGATCAGGCCTACCACTGTTGTGTCATCAGCAAACTTAATGATGGTGTTGGAGTCGTGCCTGGCCGTGCAGTCATGAGTGAACAGGGAGTAAAGGAGGGGACTGAGCACGCACCCCTGAGTGGCCCCCGTGTTGAGGATCAGTGTGGCGGATGTGTTGTTACCTACCCTTACCACCTGGGGGCGGCCCATCAGGAAGTCCAGGATCCAGTTGCAGTGGGAGGTGTTTAGTCCCAGGGTCCTTCAATTAGTGATGAGCTTTGAGGGCACTAAGGTGTTGAACGCTGAGCTATAGTCAATGAATAGCATTCTCACATAGATGTTCCTTTTGTCCAGGTGTGAAATGGCACTAGAGATTGCATCATCTGTGGATCTGTTGGTGTGGTATGCAAATTGGAGTGGGTCTAGGGTTTCTGGGATAATGGTGTTGATGTGAGCCATTACCAGCCTTTCAAAGCATTTCATGGCTACAGACGTGGGTGCTACGGGTGGGTAGTCATTTAGGCAGGTTACCTTAGTGTTCTTGGGCACAGAGACATGGTGGTCTGCTTCAAACATGTTGGTATTACAGACTCAGACAGGGAGAGGTTGAAAATGTCAGTGAATACACTTGCCAGTTGGTCAGCGCATGATCGGAGTACACGTCCTGGTAATCCGTCTGGCCCTGCGGCCTTGTGAATGTTGACCTGTTTAAAGGTCTTACTGACATCGGCTACGGAGAGCGTGATCACACAATTCCAGTTGTCATTGTGTTTTATAATGACGCTGATAACTAATATTGATTCCACAATGAACACACTACAACTGGTCCCGCTGTAAATGACTTTCAACATATAAAAGCTTCATGAAGCCTTCATAATGCCTTCAAAAGCACTACATACATTTGTTGCAAGGCATCTATAACCGTATGTCATGCTTTATAAAGGGTTCATAAATGTGGCAACTGTGTGACAATCACCAATGTCAAAAATGACATAAAAAAATCGTATTGGTCACATACACGTGTTTAGCAGATATTGCGGGTGTAGCGAAATTCTTGTGTTTCTAGCTCCGACAGTGCAGTAATATCTAACAAGAAATATCTAACAATTTCACAACATATACCGATTACACACAAATCTAAGTAAAGGAATGTAATTAAGAATATATAAATATATGGATGAGAAATGTCAGAGCAGCATAGACTAAGATACAGTGGAATAGTATAGATACAGTATTTACATATGAGATGAGTAATGCAAGATATGTAAACATTATTAAAGTGACTAGTGTTCCATTTATTAAAGTGGCCAGTGATTTCAAGCCTATATACAGTTGAAGTCGGAAGTTTACATACACTTAGGTTGGAGTCATTAAAACTCGTTTTTCAACCACTCCACAAATTTCTTGTTAACAAACTATAGTTTTGGCAAGTCGGTTAGGACATCTACTTTGTGCATGACACAAGTAATTGTTCCAATAATTGTTTACAGACAGATTATTTCACTTATAATTCACTGTATCACAATTCCAGTGGGTCAGAAGTTTACAAATCAAATCAAATTTTATTGGTCACATACCCATGGTTAGCAGATGTTAATGCAAGTGTAGCGAAATGCTTGTACACTAAGTTGACTGTGCCTTTAAACAGCTTGGAAAATTCCAGAAAATTATGTCATGGCTTGAGAAGCTTCTGATAGGCTAATTGACATCATTTGAGTCAATTGGAGGTGTACCTGTGGATGTATTTCAAGGCCTACCTTCAAACTCAGTGCCTCTTTGCTTGACATCATGGGAAAATCAAAAGAAATCAGCCAAAACCTCAGAAAAAAAATTGTAGACCTTCACAAGTCTGGTTCATCCTTGGGAGCAATTTCCAACGCCTGAAGGTACCACGTTCATCTGTACAAACAATAGTACGCAAGTACAAACACCATGGGACCACGCAGCCATCATACCGCTCAGGCAGGAGACGCGCTCTGTCTCCTAGAGATGAACGTACTTTGGTGCGAAAAGTGAATATCAATCCCAGAACAACAACAAAGGACCTTGTGAAGATGCTGGAGGAAACAGGTACAAAAGTATCTATATCCACAGTAAAACGAGTCATATAATGACATAACCTGAAAGGCCGCTCAGCAAGGAAGAAGCCACTTCTCCAAAACCGCCATAAAAAAAGCCAGACTACGGTTTGCAACTGCACATGGGGACAAAGATTGTACTTTTTGGAGAAATGTCCTCTGGTGTGATGAAACAAAAATATAACTTTTTGGTAATAACGCCCATCGTTATGTTTGGAGGAAAAAGGGGGATGCTTGCAAGCCGAAGAACACCATCCCAACCGTGAAGTACGGGGGTGGCAGCATCATGTTGTGGGGGTGCTTTGCTGCAGGAGGGACTGGTGCACTTCACAAAATAGATGGCATCATAAGGTAGGAAAATTATGTGGATATATTGAAGCAACATCTCAAGACATCAGTCAGGAAGTTAAAGCTTGGTCGCAAATGGGTCTTCCAAATGGACAATGACCCCAAGCATACTTCCAAAGTTCTGGAAAAATGGCTTAAACACAACAAAGTCAAGGTATTGGAGTGGCCATCACAAAGCCCTGACCTCAATCCTACAGAAAATTTGTGGGCAGAACTGAAAAAGCGTGTGTGGAGGCCTACAAACCTGACTCAGTTACACCAGCTTTGTCAGGAGGAATGGGCCAAAATTCACCCAAATTATTGTGGGAAGCTTGTGGAAGGCTACCCGAAACATTTGACCCAAGTTAAACAATTTAAAGGCAATGCTACCAAATACTAATTGAGTGTATGTAAACTTCTGACCCACTGGGAATGTGATGAAAGAAATAAAAGCTGAAATAAATCATTCTCTCTACTATTATTCTGACATTTCATATTCTTAAAATAAAGTGGTGATCCTAACTGACCTAAGACAGGGAATTTTTACTTGGATTAAATGTCAGGAATTGTGGAAAACTGAGTTTAAATGTATTTGGCTAAGGTGCACGTAAACTTCCGACTTCAACTGTCAGTACATTTGAGCAATTATAACGTGGGTCGTATAAAGGGGACCAAGGCGCAGCGTGTAGAGTGCTCATATTTACTTTTATGAATATACTTTTTAACAAAACAACAAAACGACCGACAACAGTTCCATCAGGTGACATACACTAAACAGAAAACAACTACCCACAAAACCCAGGAAGAAAAACCCCTACTTAAATATGATATCCAATCAGAGGCGACGAGGATCAGCTGCCTCCAATTAGAGATCAACCCAAACAATCCCAACATAGAAATAGAAAAAATAGAACTAAAACATAGAAATAGAAAACAGAACAACCCAAAACACCCCCCTGTCACACCCTGACCTACTCTACTATAGAAAATTACATCTTACTAGGGTCAGGACGTGACAGCAATTCCATTTACTTTTGGTACTTAAGTTTATTTAAAACCAAATACTATTAGACTTTTACTCAAGTAGTATTTTACTGGGTGACTTTCACTTTTACTTGTCATTTTCTGTTAAGGTATCTTTACTTTTACTCAAGTATGACAATTGAGTACTTTTTACACCACTGCATATAGTCAACGCCGGACAGGAGAGCAGGTACGGGGAGTCAGACATTTATTCGGGAACAGACATAGAACAAGACAGGAGCAGCGTCAGCACACGGGTAACACAGACATATGACAAACAATGCAGCAGCAGGGAACAGAGCTAGGGAAATGACAAATATAGGGGAGGTAATAAACAGGTGATTGAGTGAGTCCAGGTGAGTCCAATATCGCTGAAGCGCGTGACGAGGGAAGGCAGGTGTGCGTAAATGATGGTGGCAGGAGTGCGTAATGCAGGGCAGCCTGTCGACCTCGAGCATCAGGGGGGAAGAGCGGGAGCAGGCGTGACACATTCTACAGACCCTACTGAGTATTCCCTACAATACTTTCACAAGGCTGATTTCTTTAGATTTTCCCAGGTCAATCAATACAGCTGCACAGTATTGTCTCTTATCGATGGCGGTTATGATATCGTTTAGGACCTTGAGCGTGGCTGAGGTGCACCCATGACCAGCTCGGAAACCAGATTGTATAGCGGAGAATGTACCGTGGATTCGAAATGGTCAGTGATCTGTTTGTTAACTTGGCTTTCGAAGACCTTAGAAAGGCAGGGTAGGATAGATATAGGTCTGTAGCAGTTTGGGTCTAGAGTGTCTCCCTCTTTGAAGAGGGGGATGACCGCGGCAGCTTTCCAATCTGTGGGGATCTCTAATAGGGGTTGCAACAATTTCGGGTGATAATTTTAGGAAGAGAGGGTCCAGATTATCTAGTACTGCTGATTTGTAGGGGTCCAGATTTTGCAGCTCTTTCAGAACATCTGCTATCTGGATTTGGGTGAAGGAGAAATGGGGGAGGCTTGGGCAAGTTGCTGTGGGGGGTGCAGGGCTGTTGACCGGGGTAGAGGTAGCCAGGTGGAAAACATGGCCAGCCATAGAAAAATGCTTATTGAAATTCTCAATTATCGTGGATTTATCAGTGGTGACAGTGTTTCCTAGCCTCATTGCAGTGGGCAGCTGGGAGGAGGTGTTCTTGTTCTCCATGGACTTTACAGTGTACCAGAACTTTTTGGAGTTTGTGCTACAGGATGCAAATTTCTGTTTTAAAAAGCTAGCCTTTGCTTTCCTAACTGACTGAGTATATTGGTTCCTGACTTCCCTGAAAAGTTGCATATCGCAGGGGCTATTCGATGCTAATGCAGTACGCCACAGGATGTTTTTGTGCTGGTCAAGGGCAGTCAGGTCTGGAGTAAACAAAGGCTATATCCGTTCCTAGTTCAACATTTTTTGAATGGGGCATGCTTATTTAAGATGGTGAGAAAAGCACTGTTACAGAATAACCAGGCATCCTCTACTTACGGAATGAGGTCAATATCCTTCCAGGATACCCGGGCCAGGTCAATTAGAAAGGCCTGCTCGCTGAAGTGTTTTAGGGAGCGTTTGACAGTGATGAGGAGTGGTCGTTTGACCACAGACCCATTACACATGCAGGCAATGAGGCAGTGATCGCTGAGATCCTGGTTGAAGACAGCAGAGGTGTATTTGGAGGGCAGGTTGGTTAGGATGGTATCTATGAGGGTGCCCATGTTTACGGATTTGGGGTTGTACCGGGTGGGTTCATTGATAATTTGTGTGAGATTGAGGGCATCAAGCTTAGATTGTAGGATGGCCGGGGTGTTAAGCATGTCCCGGTTTAGGTCACCTAACAGCACGAGCTCTGAAGATAGATGGGGAGCAATCAATTCACATATGGTGTCCAGGGCACAGCTGGGGGCAGAAGGTGGTCTATAGCCAGCGGCAACGGTGAGAGACTTTTTTCTGGAAAGGTGGATTTTTAAAAGTAGAAGCTCAAATTGTTTGGGCACAGACCTGGATAGTAAGACAGAACTCTGCAGGCTATCTCTGCAGCAGATTGAAACTCCGCCCCCTTTGGCAGTTCTATCTTGTCGGAAAATGTTATAGTTAGGGATGGAAATTTCAGGGGTTTTGGTGGCCTTCCTAAGCCAGGATTCAGACATGGCTAAGACATCCGGGTTGGCAGAGTCTGCTAAAGCAGTGAATAAAACAAACTTAGGGAGGAGGCTTCTAATGTTAACATGCATGAAACCAAGGCTTTTACAGTTACAGAAGTCAACAAATGAGAGCGCCTGGGGAATGGGAGTGGTGCTGGGGGCTGCAGGGCCTGGATTAACCTCTACATCACCAGAGGAATATAGGAGGATTAGGATAAGGGTACAGCTAAAGGCTATAAGAACTGGTCGTCTAGTACGTTCGGAACAGAGAGTAAAAGGAGCAGGTTTCTGGGCGCGGTAGAATAGATTCAAGGAATAATGTACAGACAAAGGTATGGTAGGATGTGAATACAGTGGAGGTAAACCTAGGCATTGAGTGACGATGAGAGAGGTATTGTCTCTAGAGACACCATTTAAACCAGGTGAGGTCACCGCGTGTGGGAAGTAGAACAAAAGGGTTAGTTAAGGCATATTGAGGAGGGCTGGAGGCTCTACAGTGAAATTACGAGTTACGTCGGTAGTCCAGTCGTGATGAGTTGGCGGGGCTCTGTATCGACAGTAAAAGGGGTCCAGGCCAATTAGCAAAATAGGTATTGTAGCCCAAGGAGTTGCTGATGGACCTCTTCAGCTTGCCGGGAGATGGGCCTAGCATAGGCTAGCTCCAGGCTAATTGGTGCTTGCTTCGGGACAGAGACGTTAGCCAGGAGTAGCCACTCGGATAGCAGCTAGCTAGCTGCGATGATCCAGGTGAAAAGGTTCAGAGCTTGCGGTAGGAATCCGGAGATATGGAGAAGAAGAAGTCCGATATGCTCTGGGTTGAATCGCGCTGTGCAGACTGGCAGGAGTTGTCCAGGCTAAAGGTTAGCTGATGACCGCTAGCAGTGGCTAGCTGACTACTAGCTAGTAGCTAGTTAGCTGGCTAGCTTATGTTGGGGGTTCCGGTTCTAAAGTAAAGAAAATAGCAGATCCATACCACATTGAGTGAGGCGGGTTGCAGGGGAGTATGTTGAGGTTGAGGTTAAGAAAAATGTAAAAAAATATATGCAAAGAAAAAATATATAAAAATATATATACACGGGACACGACAAGATGAGGACAAAGACGCCTGACTGCTACGCCATCTTGGATTCTTGGACTTTTACTCCACCCATTCCATTGGCAGCCAAATCACATCACGTGTGCCTTGCACTACAGTAAACCCGCTAACCAAAGAAAAGTACAGTGCATGCTCACTGAATTAATTAAAGGGCAACTACACAAAAAATGTACGTCATCCCCTGATTTGGTTTAAACATTGTTGTGAACACTCAAAATCCAATTTAGTTGTTTTCTATTTAAAAAAAGTGTAAAAAAAACTGGAGTAAACCAGAACAAATGGAGACATCCAAAACCTGGAAAAACAAAAACCAAGAAAATGGAATTTGGGAGAAAAAAAAAACAGTAGGCAAAAAATGTAAACTGATTTTTAAAAGGCTCTACCAATGTTTTTTTAGCTGTGCATGACTGAACTTTAGAATGTGTGTCATCCTGCAACACAGCATTTTGGGGGAAGTTGAGGTCAGGTCCAATATTGACTATATGCACCCAGGAGGGAAAGAGGTTGGGCCATCCTAGCAATGTTTTAGTGTAATATAATATATACAATTTTGCCAACGATTTTATCCGAAGCGACTTATAGTCAGGCGTGAATACATTTTTACATATTGGGTGGTCCCTGGAATCGAACCCAATATCCTGGATGCACGACAGGGTTATAAATGCTTTGTGAAGCCTTCATTTAATCTGATTTATAAGGCCTTTATTAAGAGGTGCTTATGCCACCCTTTATAAAGCCCAGGTTTATGGGGCGGCAGGTAGCCTAATGGTTAGAGCCTTGGGCCAGTAACAGAAAGGTTACTAGATCGAATTCCCGAGCTGACAAGATAAAAATGGGAGGCCGTCATTGTAAATAAGAATTTGTCCTTAACTGACTTGCCTAGTTAAATAAAAAAAAGTCATATTTTACATAGTGGGTTATGTCAGATTTGACATTGGTGGTTATGTCACACAGTTAAGCCACATTTATGAACCTTTTATAAAGCAGGACATTCGGTTACATTGATTCATAACACATTTATGTAGTGTTTATGAAGGCTTTATGAAGCCTTTATAAGCTGCACGCCATTTAAAGCAGGACCCTACAACATAAAGGCTTTATAGAGCATTCATAAAGACTTCATAAACACTTCATAGCTTATTCTCAAACCATTTTTAAGCAATGTCATACTACACAAAGTGTGATATAAAATGTCCTTTTATACACTACAGGTTGTGCTTTGCCAAATAGTATGCATGATACTGTATAGTTCATTGGTATTTATGTGAGATCAGAAACACAATTCAGTATCTCAAACACAGCTGAAATAGAGAGTGACATTCAGTAGAAGCTCATCTGAATGCAGCACGCTCTCCTTGGTTTGACTTTTTATAGACTGAACACTTGAGAGGAGAAGCAGCCCAATGACTACAGCGATCTGTATTCAACTCATGTTCAGCTGCATATACCTTGCGGGTCTGAGCTAACTTCAAACCAATGAGAGAGAGAGAGAGAGAGAGAGAGAGAGAGAGAGAGAGAGAGAGAGAGAGAGAGAGAGAGAGAGAGAGAGAGAGACAGAGAGAGAGAGAGAGAGAGAGAGAGAGAGAGAGTGTAAGTTAGACAGAATGGAGGAGAGGACAGTGTTTGTAAGTGCTGCCAATAAGTGGGAGAAACAGAGAAAAAAGCCTTGACTGTGGGCACAAATAGTGTAACCTCAGCTTGCAAAACATGTCAGTTATATTTGTAGAACAGGGATTTACACTCAAAGAAAGACTATAGTGCCTTTTTATTATGAGTTGGTTTAATCTATATTATTGCAAATATAAAAATTATGAAGTGCCAGTCCAAGATTCATGTATTTTTAGTCTGTGTAATCATATTAAATTACAGACTCTCTACATATTCAATATTAACTAAGCTCTGTAAAAGAAGACACAGAAGAATCATATTAACGTCTCAACTGATTTAGTCCTGAAAGTCTAGAATGCTGTATTCTTTTCACAGTTATATCAGTGTATTTACAGTTCATTCGGAAAGTATTCATACCACTTGAATTTTTCCACAATTTGTTATGTTACAGCCTTATTCTAAAATGCATTAAATACTTTTTCCCCCTCATCAATCTAAACACATACACCACAGGTTTTTAGAAATGTTTGCAAATGTATTAAAAAATAAAGAAAAAATTGAGCTCAGGTGCATCCTGTTTCCATTGATCATCCCTGAAATGTTTCTACAACTTGATTGGAGTCCACCTGTGATAAATTAAATTGATTGGACATGATTTGGAAAGGCACACACCTGTCTATATAAGGTCCCACAGTTGACAGTGCATGTCTGAGCAAAAACCAAGCCATGAGGTCGAAGGAATTGTCTTTAGAGCTCTGAGACAGGATTGTGTCGAGGCACAGATCTGGGGAAGGCTACCGAAAAAATTCTGCAGCGTCGAAGTTCCCCAAGAAGACAGTGGCCTCCACCATTTTTAAATGGGAGAAGTTTGGAACCACCAAGACTCTTCCTAGAGCTGGCCGCCCGGACAAACTGAGCAATTGGACGAGAAGGGTCTTAGTCATGGAGGTGACCAAGAACCCGATGGTCACTCTGACAGAGCTCCAGAGGTCCTCTGTAGAGATGGGAGAACCTTCCAGAAGGACAACCATCTTTGCAGCACTCCACCAATCAGGCCTTTATGGTTGCGGCCAGATGGAAGCCACTCCTCAGTACATTACAACCCGCTTGGAGTTTGCCAAAAGGCACCTAAAGGACTCTCTGACCATGAGAAACAAGATTCTCTGGTCTATTGAAACAAAGATTGAAATCTTTGGCCTGAATGCCAAGCGTCACGTCTAGAGGAAACCTGGCATCTTCCCTATGGTGAAGAATGGTTGAGGCAGCATCATGCGGTGTGGGATGTTTTTCAGCAGCAGGGACTGGGAGACTAGTCACGTTTGAGGGAAAGATGAACAGAGCAAAGTAAAGAGAGATTCTTGATGAAAACCTGCTCCAGAGCACTCAGGACCTCAGACTGGGGCGAAGGTTCACCTTCCAACAGGACAACGACCCGAAGTACACAGCCAAGACAACGCAGGAGTGGCTTCAGCACAAATCTCTGAATGACTTGAGTGGCCTAAGCAGAACACGGACTTGAACTTGATCGAAAATCTCTGGAGAGACCTAAAGATAGCTGTGCAGCAACGCTCCCCCTCCAACCTGACAGAGCTTGAGAGGATCTGCAGAGAAGAATGGAAGAAACTTCCCAAATACAGGTGTGCCAAACTTGTAGTGTCATACCCAAGAAGACTCAAGGCTGTAATCACTGCCAAAGGTGCTTCAACAAAGTACTGAGTAAAGGGTCTGAATACTTATGTAAATGTCTTTTATATATATATATATATATATATATATATATATATATATATATATATATATATATATATGTATGTATGTATGTATGTATGTATGTATGTATGTGTATATATATATATATATATATATATACATTTGCAAACTTTTCTAGAAACCTGTTTTTGCTTTGTCATTATGGGGTATTGTGTGTAGATTGATGAGGGGAAAAAAACAATTGAATAGTTTTTAGAATAAGGCTGTAACGTAACAAAATGTGGAAAAGTAATGGGTTCTGAATACTTTCGGGAATGCACTGTATTTACTATGATCCACAGTGATTGTAGTCCATAGTAATATGGTAGTACAATTATGTTAACCTATTTTACATAAAATGCACATGAAACCTCAAAGAACCGATAAACACACAGGACTGGTGGAAATGCATGCATACATTTTTTATCAAGGTTATTTACATTTTCTTTTATCAACAACTATAAATAGTAGCTGTTATTTTGGTGTTTGTTCAAGAACTCTGAGGAAAGGAAAGCATTTGTACACTGCTGAGTGTTGTGACATTAGACGTGTAGGTGAAGTGAGAGCTTCAAAAATACCGATTTCTGAATAAGTGTGGCGCATATAATAACGTTTTCTAAAGTGAAAACTGTAAGGATGGAGAGAGAGAAGAAGAAGAAGAACGAGAAGAAGAACAGCAGCAGTTCCCTAGCTACCCTCAGTCCCACTCCTGCTGTCTCACCTCACTGACATAGATAGCCATGTCCTCCTCCTCGTCTGTCCTGTAGCACAACGTCAGGCCCAGCTTCTCCTGACTGTTCAGTCGACACAGCTCCACCTCCTGCAGGCATACAGAGAACGGAGGTCAACAAACCGCACATGGATAACAACACTAACCAGCTTCTCCTGGCTGTTCTCCTGGCTGTTCTCTAATGACACCTGTGTTGTGTCATTAGAGCAGATACGGTGGCAATAAATTGAGAGATTGCACATTTTTTTGGGGAAAAAAATATTAGTCTACTTTGAGACAACATCAACATCCACATGTTGCTTTTGAGAGTTTGACCTTGGCTTCAAAAGTATATTGAGATTTATATTGAGAGATGCAGATGCAATATAAAGTGCCATGAGTCCTAATGAATGCAATCCATTACATTCAATAGCATAATTAGATACAAAAGAGCAACAGTGACCACATAAAAATTAAGTTGTAGGTGTGCCAAGTACATCAATGTATAAAAAATGCAGTTATTGAAGCTGTAGCCACATACATCATACCCTACTTGTTATCAAACTGCATATTGACTTTGGCTGGGTAGAGGCGCTTGTCTTAACTGTTTGAGTGCGTTTGATTAAAGCTGTTCTCTAAACGTTCAGTGAACGGCTTGATCAGTCATGTCTTTGATAACTGTCAGAAGCTCTCAAGTGTTTTTACCGAGCAGTTACAGCCTAATATTAGATTATTAGTTGGTAAATAAACTCATATAATTATGCTAATGTAGTGAATATATTCATAGTTGCACGACCCGCCACTGAAGTATTCCTCATCTCTGAAGAGTCCTCATGGAGAGACAACCCACAAACCAGGAACATTCCCAGAACATTAGCTAATATTCCCATTAAGTTCTGGTTTTATCAAACATTAGGATGAGAACATCCCCAAAACATTCAAAGAATGTTTTTGATAACAAAATGTTTTAGTTTTTTTCCACATTTTGTTTTTTAATAATGTTTCCAGAAAACCAAAATTGGTTCTGTGAAAGTTCACAGAACAATTGTTAGGTTGCGGCAAATGTTCTCATAACACAAAAATTGTCTAGTCATGCTGTTGATTGTATAAAACATTTGCCTGATGTTGTAGGAATGTTCCGACAACACATTTTGTCTGTTCTTTAAAGGTTCCCAAATGTTTGTCGAAACAGTATGGTGGGATCATTGTGGGGACATCACAAAAGACGAACTATCCAGTTGTGCAGATGATTATACAATGTATATCTTACAATGAAAAAACATTCACCTGATGCTAGAAGAACATTTTTTATGTTCTTTAAAAGTTCCTAAAACATTTCTTTAGGTTGTGGGAACATTGTTGGGATATGACAAGAGATAGGTTCATAAAACACTAGAACTGTCTAGTTGTGCAGACATTCAGAGAATGTTTGTATCATGTTGCACAACACATTCATTTGATGATGCAAGAATGTTGACAGAACAGCCTTTCTGAGTTATTTAAAGGTTCCCAAAACATGTAATTAGGTTGTGGTAACCGTGTGGACACATTACAAGACATATGTTCCAAAAGCACAAAATATGTTCAGTTGTCATGACATTCATACAATGTTTAAGTTAGGATGCACAGGGCATTCCTTTAATGTTGTAAGAATGTTGACAAGAATATTCTTGTAACATCCCAGACTCCCAAAACGTAATAAAATGTTCTGGAAATCTTTAAGAGTTTGCACAGAACATTCCTACAATGTTCCACAATTTCCAAATAAGTCTGTTTTAATTTTATTTATTTAACCTTTATTTAACCAGGCAAGTCAGTTAAGAACAAATTCTTATTTACAATGACGGCCTACCAAAAGGAAAAAGGCCTCTGCGGGGACGGGATTTAAAACATTTTCATAAATACAATATAAATATAGGACAAAACACACATCACAACAAAAGAGACAACACAACACTACATAACGAGAGACCTAAGACAACAACATAGCTAGGCAGCAACACATGACAACACAGCCTGGTGTCACGGGTGTCGTAGGGTGTAGACCAAAACGCAGCGGGAAAATGTATACTCATCTTCTTTTTATTAGTGAAGAAGGAAAACACAAACAACGTATACAAAAAACAAACGAACTAGACAGTCTCGTCAGGCACACAGCTAAACAAGAAACAATCTCCCACAAAATCCCATGACAAACACATTCCTATTTATAGGACCTTCAATCAGAGGCAACGATAGACAGCTGCCTCCAACTGAAGGCCCCAACACCAATAGCTAAACATAGAAATACAAACGACCAGACTGAACATAGAAATAAACTAACATAGAACAATAACCAAAACCCTGGACTAATAAATCAAATACCCCTCTACATACACAACCACCCCGAACCATATAAACCAAATACCCCCTCTACATGAACACATACACAAACACACCCTGAACCACATAAAACAAATACTCCCTGCCACGTCCTGACCAAACTATAAGAACAAATAACCCCTTTACTGGTCAGGACGTGACACATGGTAGCAACACAACATGACAACATGGTAGCAACACAACATGGCAGCAGCACAACATGGTAGCAGCACAAAACATGGTACAAACATTATTGGCCACAGTCAACAGCACCAAGGTCAAGAAGGTAGAGACAACAAAACATCACACAAAGCAGCCACAACTGTCAGTAAGAGTGTCCATGATTGAGTCTTTGAATGAAAAGATTGAGAAACTGTCCAGTTTGAGTGTTTGTTGCAGCTCGTTCCAGTCGCTAGCTGCAGCAAACTGAAAAGAGGAGCGACCCTGGGATGTGTGGTCTTTCGGGACCTTTAACAGAATGTGACTGGCGGAACGGGTGTTGTATGTGGAGGATGAGGGCTACAGTAGATATCTCAGATAGGGGGAGTGAGGCCTGAGAGGGTTTTATAAATAAGCATCAACCAGTGGATCTTGCGATTGGTATACAGAGATGAGCAGTTTACAGAGGAGTATAGAGTGCAGGGATGTGTCCTATAAGGAGCATTGGTGGCAAATCTGATGGCCGAATGGTAAAGAACATCTACCGCTCGAGAGCACCCTTACCTGCCGATCTATAAATTATGTCTCCGTAATCTAGCATGGGTAGGATGGTCATCGGAATCAGGGTTAGTTTGGCAGACGGGGTGAAAGAGGAGCGATTACGATAGAGGAAACCAAGTCTAGATTTAACTTTAGCCTGCAGCCATGTGCTGAGAGAAGGACAGTGCACCGTCTAGCCATACTCCAAAGTACTTGTATGAGGTGACTACTTCAAGCTCTAAACCCTCAGAGGTAGTAATAACACCTGTGGGAAGAGGGGTATTCTTCTTACCAAACCACATGACCTTTGTTTTGGAGGTGTTGAAAACAAGGTTAAGGGTAGAGAAAGCTTGTTGGACACTAAGAAAGCTTTGTTGTAGAGCATTTAACACAAAATCCGGGGAGGGGCCAGCTAAGTATAAGACTACCATCTGCATATAAATGGATGAGAGAGCTTCCTACTGCCTGAGCTATGTTGTTGATGTAAATTGAGAAGAGCGTGGAACCTAGGATTGAGCCTTGGGGTACTCCCTTGGTGACAGGCAGTGGCTGTGACAGCAGATTTTCAGACTTTATACACTGCACTCTTTGAGAGAGGTAGTTAGCAAACCAGGCCAAAGACCCATCAGAGACATCAATACTCCTTAGCTGGCCCACAAGAATGGAATGGTCTACCATATCAAAAGCTTTGGCAAAGTAAATAAAAATAGCAGCACAACATTGCTTAGAATCAAGGGCAATGGTGACATCACTGAGGACCTTTAAGGTTGCAGTGACACATCTATAACCTGAGCGAAAACCAGATTGCATACCAGAGAGAATGCCATAGACATCAAGAAAGCCAGTCAGTTGATTATTGACAAGTTTTCCCAACACTTTTGATAAACAGAGCAAAATAGAAATAGGCCTATAACAGTTAGGATCAGCTTGATCTCCCCCTTTAAATATAGGATGAACTGTGGCTGCCTTCCAAGCAATGGGAACCTCCGGAGAAAGGAGAGACAGGCTTGGCAATGATAGGGGCAGCAACCTTAAAGAAGAAAGGGTCTAAACCATCTGACCTAGATGTGTTTTGGGGTGAAGTTTAAGGAGCTCCTTTAGCACCTCAGACTCAGTGACTGCCTGCAGGGAGAAACTTTGTTGCGGTACAGGGGAAAAAGAGGGAGAAGCATCGGGGATAATCGTATTAGAAGGGGTGGGAGATGAGGAAATGTTGGACGGGCAAGGAGGCATGGCTGAGTCAAATAGGAATCCTGACTTAATGAAGTGGTAATTAAAGAGCTCAGCCATGTGCTTCTTGTCAGTAACAACCACATCAACATTAAGGGACATGGGCAGCTGTGAGGAGGAGGGTTTATTCTCCAGGTCTTTAACTGTTTCTCCAGAACTTCTTGGGGTTAGACCCACAGAGGGAGAACTGCTCCTTAAAGTAACTAACTTTGGCCTTCCGGATAGCCTGAGTGCACTTATTTCTCATTTCCCTGAACGATAGCCAGTCAGCTTGAGTATGCGTGTGCTGAGCCTTTTGCCAAATGCAATTCTTGAGGTGGAGTAACTCAACAAGATCACCCTCGAACCAGGGGCTGAACCTGTTTTTAATTCTCATTTTCTTTACGGGGGCGTGTGATATTTATGACATTCATAGGATATTTGTTTTAGGATTAACATAATATTCCATTGATGGGCAACCTAATTAAATGTTCTGGGAACCTTTAACCTGTTGGGAATAGGGGGCAGTATTTGCACGATTTAATCTGGTTACTACTCCTGCCCAGTAACTAGAATATGCATATAATTGTTTGATTTGGATAGAAAATACCCTAAAGTTTCTAAAACTGTTTGAATGGTGTCTGTGAGTATAACAGAACTCATTTGGCAGGCCAAAACCTGAGAAGATTCCAAACAGGAAGCGCTCTCTCTGACTTTTTCTTGGCCTTCTTGATCATCTCTAACCAAAACAGGGGATCTCTGGCATGACGTGACATTTTCTAACGCTCCCATAGGCTCTCAGAAGGCGCCAGAACAATGAATGGTGGCTTTGCAGGCCCTGGCTGAAAAACAGTAGCGCATTTTGTAAGTGGTCGATCTGAGGACAATGAGACTGGAGGCGCGTGCACGAGCCGACACCATGTTTACTTTCTCTCTCTTTGAACAAAAACAACGACTCCCGGTCGGAATATTATCGCTTTTTTACGAGAAAAATGGCATAAAAATGGATTTTAAACAGCGTTTGACATGCTTCGAAGTACGGTAATGGAATATTTAGACATTTTTTGTCACGAAACACGTCGGGCGCGTCACACTTCTTTACCCTTCGGATAGTGTCTTGAACGCACGAACAAAACGCCGCTATTTGGATATAACTATGGATTATTTGGAACCAAACCAACATTTGTTATTGAAGTAGAAGTCCTGAGAGTGCATTCTGACAAAGAACAGCAAAGGTAATCAAACTTTTCTAATAAAAATCGGAGTTTGGTGAGTACCACACTTGGTGGGTATCAAAATAGCTAGCCTGTGATGGCCGGGCTATCTACTCAGAATATTGCAAAATGTGCTTTCACTGAAAAGCTATTTTAAAATCGGACATAGCGAGTGCATAAAGGAGTTCTGTATCTATAATTCTTAAAATAATTATGTTTTTTGTGAACGTTTATCGTGAGTAATTTAGTAAATTCACCGGAAGTGTTCGGTGGGAATGCTAGTCACATGCTAGTCACATGCTAATGTAAAAAGCTGGTTTTTGATATAAATATGAACTTGATTGAACAAAACATGCATGTATTGTATAACATAATGTCCTAGGATTGTCATCTGATGAAGATCATCAAAGGTTAGTGCTGCATTTAGCTGTGGTTTTGGTTTTTGTGACATTATATGCTAGCTTGAAAAATGGGTGTCTGATTATTTCTGGCTGGGTACTCTGCTGACATAATCTAATGTTTTGCTTTCGTTGTAAAGCCTTTTTGAAATCGGACAGTGTGGTTAGATTAACGAGAGTCTTGTCTTTAAAATGGTGTAAAATAGTCATATGTTTGAGAAATTGAAGTAATAGCATTTCTAAGGTATTTGAATATCGCGCCACGGGATTACACTGGCTGTTGAGTAGGTGGGACGCAAGCGTCCCACTGGCCCAGAGAGGTTAAAGAACTAATAAAGGCTGTTCTGTCAACATTCTTGCAACATCAAAGGAATGCTTTGTGCACCCTGATACAAACATGATCTGAATGTCAGCACAACTGGACAGTTCTAGAGTTTGTGAAAATGTATTTTGTGACGTCCCCACAATGCTCCCACTAGACTGTTCTAACAACCTAACATTTTGGGAACTTCTTGCATGAAAGGGGGCCAAAGCCATATCAATCATATCAATACCATATAATCATATGAAACAAAACACAATTGGCCTTGTATACCATACACTTTTAGATGAACAGCTATTTCTGGACCTAATGTACATAAACAGCAGGACATTGATAACGGAAGGAAATTACATCTCAATCATCACTTTCAAAATACATTACACACATACAGTAGGGTAGGCTACAGTACCAACAACACATACTACTAGAAAAACAACAAATAGTCCAGCTGGTTGTGTCCCAATGTTATAACACGTCAGGGGTGTTGAAGGGAATCGAGTGTGAAATGGCCTCTCCACAAGGCCTTCATTAGCGCACCACAGACTCCTCTAGACATTGTGTATGTGTGCGTGTGTGCTTGCATGTGTGTGGTTGTGTGTGTGCGTGTGTGTGTGTGCGTGTGTGTGTGTGTGTAGAAAAGGGGCAAAGGGGCAAAGGGGGCTCAAATAGGTTTGGGAAGAAGAAATAAAAGAAATTGAGAGATTCATTTTCTCCGTGACATCTGTAGGTTGGTTGGTTACACGTGTCAGACACTTTGGGAGGAGGGGAGAAGAGGGGGATCAGAGACCAAAGGCTGGAAGAGGAGAGAGCGGAAAGTGGGAGCAAATAGAGCTGCCACAGACAGCCACCTGGTGCCTCTCCACTCCAGCAATACTGTATGTCCCCTCATTGAGACACTCTCTCCCTAAGGCTTCCTAATCTACCACAGCCCCCGTCCACCCCATTTCCTCTCCCATCACAGCCCTCCGCCTCCTTTCCATCCTCCCCTGCTCCATCCTGGCCATACTGTATATGCCCCCATCCCCTTCTAGCCACTGACTCCCCCAAGGCTCTCCCCCTCCTCCTCCCCCTTTATCCCCAGCCTTCCCACTGTGACAGACCATCAAAGAGACCCGATGTCCATTGACATTTAAAAAAAATATTTATTTAACCAGGTAGGCTAGTTGAGAACAAGTTCTCATTTACAACTGCGACCTGGCCAAGATAAAGCAAAGCAGTGCGACACAAACAACAACACAGATTTACACATGGAATAAACAAACATACAGTCAATAACACAATAGAAAAAAAAGTCTATATTCAGTGTGTGCAAATGAAGTAAGATAAGGGAGGTAAGGAAATAAATAGGCCGTAGTGGCGAAATAATTACAATTTAGCAATTAAACACTGGAGTGATAGACGCAGAAGATTAATGTGCAAGCAGAGATACTGGGGTGCAAAGTAGCAAAATATAAATAAAATAAATAACAGTATGGGAATGAGGTAGTTGGATGGGCTATTTACAGATGGGCTTTGTACAGATGCAGTGATCTGTGAGCTGCTCTGACAGCTGGTGCTTAAAGTTAGTGAGGGAGATATGAGTCTCCAGCTTCAGTGATTTTTGCAGTTCGTTCCAGTCATTGGCAGCAGAGAACTGGAAGGAAAGGCGGCCGAATGAGGAATTGGCTTTGGGGTTGACCAGTGAAATATACCCGCTGTAGTGCGTGCTACGGGTGGATGCTGCTATGGTGACCAGTGAGCTGAGATAAGGCGGGGCTTTACCTAGCAAAGACTTATAGATGACCTGGAGCCATTGGGTTTGACGACGAATATGAAGCGAGGGCCAACCAACGAGAGCATACAGGTCGCAGTGGTGGGTATTATATGGGGCTTTGGTGACAAAACGGATGGCACTGTGATAGACTGCATCCAATTTGCTGAGTAGAGTGTTGGATGCTGTTTTGTAAATGACAGCGCCAAAGTCAAGGATAGTCAGTTTTACGAGGGTATGTTTGGCAGCATGAGTGAAGGATGCTTTGTTGCGAAATAGGAAGCCGATTCTAGATTTCATTTTGGATTGGAGATGCTTAATGTGAGTCTGGAAGGAGAGTTTACAGTCTAACCTGACACCTATGTATTTGTAGATGTCCACATATTCTAAGTCAGAACCGTCCAGAGTAGTGATGCTGGATGGGTGGGCAGGTGCTGGTAGCGATCGGTTGAAGAGCATGCATTTAGTTTTACTTGCATTTAAGAGCAGTTGGAGGCCACGGAAGGAGAGTTGTATGGCATTGAAGCTTGTCTGGAGGTTAGTTAACACAGTGTCCAAAGAAGGGCCAGAAGTATACAGAGTCCGCCCGAGAATTGAACCCTGTGGCACCCCCATAGAGACTGCATAGAGGTACGGACAACAGGCCCTCCGATTTGACACACTGAACACTGTCTGAGAAGTAGTTGGTGAACCAGGCTAGGCAGTCATTTGAGAAACCATGGCTGTTGAGTCTGCCAATAAGAATGTGGTGATTGACAGAGTCGAAAGCCTTGGCCAGGTCTCTTAAAACAGCTGCACAGTATTGTCTCTTATCGATGGAGGTTATGATATCGTTTAGGATCTTGAGCGTAGCTGAGGTGCACCCATGACCAGCTCGGAAACCAGATTGCATAGCGGAGAAGGTACGGTGAGATTCGAAATGGTCGGTGATCTGTTTGTTAACTTGGCTTTCGAAGACCTTAGAAAGGCAGGGTAGGATAGATATAGGTCTGTAGCAGTTTGGGTCTAGAGTGTTTCCCCCTTTGAAGAGGGGGATGACCGCGGCAGCTTTCCAATCTTTGGGGATCTTAGACGATACGAAAGAGAGGTTGAACAGGCTAGTAATAGGTTTTGCAACAATTTCGGGTGATAGTTTTAGAAAGAGAGACATGCTGCAACACTAATCAACCTGGACTCAGGGGTAAACGTAACATAGTAAATGTAAATCTGTCCTACTCCATTTCATATGGTATGTATTAATTTATGGATGTCCATCATCCATTTCGTATGATCTGTTACAAAAATGTTAAGAATTTGCAATATGTATGATACTGTGTTACAAATTCCAATTTGTTGTGGCTAAAGTTAGCTAGGTAGCTAAAATTAGCTAGGCTAGGGGTTAGGGTTAGGTCTTTTCTGTGAATGTATTACCGCCACACCAGCAGTCATGAGTCATGACCACATTAAAATTCCATGTGACCGCTAAGTTACAGTAATCACCTCTTACACACTCAGGACATGCTTTAGTAGTACCCAACTCGCTAACGATCATCATGTCGCTAATGACCTGGTTCTCAGGGCTCTATTGTCCCTCTAACCACTCTGACATCAATGCAAATGCAATGGAAAATCCCATCAAAAACTCGTCATCATTGATCACTTTGAAGAAAGAAGTTCAACAACAGGTTGAAACTGAGTGGAAAACTTGGTCGTTGTGGATGTTGTTTCAAAGCCAAACACAATGAAAATGGACAGCGCTCTCTAAGGTGTTGATTCATTCAAAACACTCATATGCATATTAGAGCTTATGCATACGAATAGGCCTATATTGTCACCGATCCCTCCGGTACTGTTGCTCATTCCGTGAACCAGTTTCGGAGGTCTACGTCACCGGCCTCTAGGCACTGAACTGTCTAATTACGCACACCTGGTTCCTATTTCCCATTGATTGTATTGGTATAAATGTGCCCTTTGTTCTCTATTGGCCTGTCGATTATTGTTCCAATGTCCGTTGTGTCTGTGAGTACCTGTGCTGTGTTGTTTTGGCTTTTTTGCCATTTGGGATGCGCATATATGATTACGGGTCTCGTCCCGTGGTGTATCATTGTGCGTTGTGTTTTCAGGTCTCGTCCCATGTATGTATTACGGGTCTCGCCCCGTATATTTATTCGAGGTACTCCTCGCTCTTTTGTTTGGGTTTCTACCCTGTGTTTTGTATACGTGTTTCTTTGGTCTTTGTCCCCGTGCCTTTACATGGCACGCTGTAATTTGGGTCAATAAAACCCCTTATTACGCATTCCTGCGCCTGTCTCCCGATCCTTCGCACAACGTGACATATATGTGAGCCAAGCGCAAAATAAACATGAATTAAAATATTGATTGTGCCGTTATACAATACATAGCCTACCACATATCATGCATGGCAGAAAAACTGACCTAAATGGTCTAGCCTTCTGTATACTCCAAAATTAAACAAATTCAGAGTTAGCCTACAATTATAGTGCATTTGTATTTGATTTTGAATTATTAGGCTGACACATTACCTTTTAGCTACAGCATATCTTACCACCATGCATTTCCATCTCCTCAACTCTCTTTCATTCCTTTCTCGAGCATGCAGAGAGAGGGGCTGTCAACAGTTTAATGAAATATGTTTAGTTGTGAAAACATACTATCTATGTTCCTGAACAGATTTCACTTGGTTCCCAAATTAAGAACTGGGTAGCTACAGTACCAGGGTTGGAGAGCCTATGGCATACAGAGTTTTGATCTGTCACACAGCTAGAGGCTGCATGCTCCTCAAACAGTGGTTGATGTGTGGAGTGAAATAACCGGAATAACCTACGAACCAGCCGGAAAGTGGCCTCCATTCGCTATTCGAGTGCATACAGTGTGCAAAACTAATTTTATTTTGTAAAGACAAGATTACATTTAGAATAGTATGACGGTAGAAAGAGTGACCAGCGTGTGCATCTGCGTGCTCATCGTCCTAACCAGGGTCTTGACCTGACTGCAGGTCGGCGTCGTAACCGACTTCAGTGGGCAAATGCTGGCACACTGGAGAAGTCTATTCTTCATGGATGAATCCCAGTATGAACTGTACCGGGCAGATGGCAGACAGCGTGCATGGTGCCGTATGGGCGAGTGGTTTGCTGATGTCAACGTTATGAACGAATTGCCCCATGGTGGCAGTGGGGTTATGGTATGGGTAGACATAAGCTACGGACAACAAACACAATTTCATTTTATTGATGGAAATTTGAATGCACAGAGATATCGTGAAGAGATCCTGAGGCCTATTGTCATGCCATTCATCTGTCGCCATCACCTCATGTTTCAGCATAATAATGCACTGCCCCATGTCGCAAGGATCTGTATACAATTCCTGGAAGCTGAAAATGCCACAGTTCTTCCATGGCCTGCATACTCACCAGACGTCGCCCATTTGGGATGCTCTGGATCGACGTGTACGACAGCGTGTTCCAGTTCCCACCAATATACAGCAAATTCGCACAGCCATTGAAGAGGAGTGGGACAACATTCCATGGGCCACAATCAACAGCCTGATCAACTCTATGTGAAGGAGATGTGTTGTGCTGCATGAGCAAATGGTGGTCACACCAGATACTGACTGGTTTCCTGATCCACGCCCCTATGTATCTGTGACCAACAGATGCATATCTGTATTCCCAGTCATTTGAAATCCATAGATTAGGGCCTAATGAATGTATTTCAATTGACTGATTTCCTTATATGAACTGTAACTCAGTAAAAATGTTTAAATTGTTGCATGTTGCATAAAATAATGGCATGGGACTTAAGCGTATCTTGTCTGCTAAGCCTACACCCTATGGTATGATGCATAGACAGATAACGTACAATAGGCCAACTTATATTCTGTTCTTCTGAAATCCATTTTCTTAATATCATAATGTTTCTTTAAACCTACCTAAAATAAGTTTACATACACTCAATTAGTATTTGGTTTCATTGCCTTTAAATTGTTTAACTTGGGTCAAATGTTTTCCAAGCTGTTTAAAGGCACAGTCAACTTAGTGTATGTAAACTTCTGACCCACTGGAATTGGGACACAGTGATTTATAAGTGAAATAATCTGTCTGTAAACAATTGTTGAGAAAATTACTTGTGTCATTCACAAAGTACATGTCTTAACCGACTTGCCAAAACTATAGTTTGTTAGCAAGAAATTTGTGGAGTGGTTGAAAAACGAGTATTAATGACTCCAACCTAAGTGTATGTAAACTTCCGACTTCTACTGTAGATGTTCCAAAGGTGCGGCTCAGCGGCTAGTATGTGTGGATGCCTGGAGATGCTAAACATGTTTATGCAAATTAGTGGGCAATTACCGTGACACTGTCAGTCTTTTGCATTAACCAGCTGCCAAAATTTCATGACCAGCACAGACTTAGTTAGGGTTGAAGTTAGGGTCATGGTTAGGGTTAACGTTAGGGGAAATGTATTGGTCACATACACATATTTAGCAGATGTTATTGCAGGTGTAGTGAAATGTTTGTGTTCCTAGCTCCAACAGTGCAGTAGTATCTAACAATTCACAACAATACACACAAATCTAAAAGTAAAATAATGGAGTTAAGAAATATATAAATATTAGGACGAGCAATGTCGGAGTGGCGTTGACTAAAATACAGTAGAATAGAATACAGTACATACATATGGAATGAGTAAAGCGGTATGTCTACATTATTAAAGTGACCAGAGTTCCATTATTAACCTTCGGTTGCGAGCAGTGCAGTTGATGTACCAGGCGGTGATATATTTATTCAGCCTCCTGAATAAATCACACTGTCTGTGTGGGTGGACCATTTCAGATCGTCGATGATGTCTATGCGGAGGAACGTGAAGATTTTCACCTTCTCCACCGCGGTCCCGTCGATGTGGATAGGGTCGTGCTCCCTCTGCTGCGTGCCTTCTCCATGATCAGCTCCTTTGTTTTGTTGACGTTGAGGGAGAGGTTATTTTCCTGGCACCACTCCGCCAGGGCCCTCACCACCTCTCTGTAGGCTGTCTCATTGTTGGTAATCAGGCCTACAACTGTTGTGTTGTCTGCAAAGTTGATGATTGAGTTGGAGGCATGCGTGGCCAAGCAGTCATGGGGGTACAGGGAGAACAGAAGGGGGCTGAGCACACACCCTTGTGGGGCCCCTGTGTTGATGATCAACGTAGCGGAGGAGTTGTTTCCTACCTTCACCACCTGGGGTTAGCCCGTCAGGAAGTCCAGGACCCAGTTGCACAGGGCGGGGCTCAGTGGTGGATGCTGAGCTATAGTCAATGAACAGCATTCTTACATAAGTATTCCTCTTGTCTAGATGGGATAGGGCAGTGTGCAGTGCGATGGTGATTCCATCGTCTGTGGATCTATTGGGGTAAGCAAATTGAAGTGGGTCTAGGGTGTCAGGCAAGGTAGAGGTGATTTAACTAGCCTCTCAAAGCACTTGATGATGACAGAAGTGAGTGCTACGGGGCGATAGTCATTTAGTTCCACTACCTTTGCTTTCTTGGGTACAGGAACAATGGTGGACATCTTGAAGCAAGTGGAGACAGCAGACTGGGATAGGGAGAGATTGAATATGTCCACAATTGTTCCTGTACCCAAGAAAGCAAAGGTACTTGAACTAAATGACTATTGCTCCGTAGCACTCACTTCTGTCATCATCAAGTGCTTTGAGGACGCGGCTAGGGATGTCGTCTGGGCCGGCAGCCTTGCGAGGGTTAACACGTTTAAATGTCTTACTCACGTCTGCCACGGAGAAGGAGAGCCCACAGTCCTTGGGAGCGGGCCACGTCGGTGGCACTGTGTTACCTTCAAAGCACGCAAAGAAGGTGTTTAGCTTGTTTTGTATACTCAGTATCTATTGTCAGAGCTCTCTGGTCTTCATTTCTTTTGACAGACTCCACCTGCTGACACCTCAGATCTCTGACTGACTGTTCCTTATTGAAATGAATGTGTCCCAAATAGCACCCTATTCCCAATAGGCCCTGGGCAAAAGCAAATCACTATATAGTGAAATGATTGCCTTTTGGGATGCAACCTATGACAACTTAAAAATCCCCATCACTGAATGAAAGAGGATATGAAAGGAAAAGGGATGAAAGGATTTACAGCTAAAGAGATATGAAAAGGAAAATAAAAATATCAGTCAACCAGTGATATTATAACTACTACTAATGGTGTATCGTTTGACATCATCATTGGAAGCGTTAGACACAGTGACTGAGACTACTGAGGGTTTCATGACGCAATAAAGGAGTCACGAAGGAAACAGAGATTCTGTGTGGTGTCAATGTAAATGAGAGGAATTAATATGTAATAGACTTTTTTTCCCCCTGTAAAATATCCTCGAAAAACAGTATATGAAAATCTAGGGGAATGTCTAGATGACGTGATGGATGTTCAATAGGAAGAGTTTTTGATGTCAAATATCTGCCTTATCCATGGGGTTGTCTCGAAGACATCTCGCAAAAAATATACCACACAAATGATCAAATGATACCGAAGGCACAAGTGAAAGTGTGTGATGTTTTAACGTCTTTCCCCATCTCGTTGAGTGGAAAAAGCCGGAACAACTTAGTATAATTAATGACTATGTGGTGGTAGAGTGGAGAGGACCCGTGGCTAAATAAACAGGAAAAACAGATAGACGTGATTAGAAGAAGTTGGATAAAACATTGTGGAGTGTGTGTGTGGAATGAGAAGTGTTCTGGCAGCCCTGTTTTCTTTCTCAAATGTTTCCCCCCCCCCCACACACACACACTGGTGTGTAAATCCTTGATAAGGCAAAGGGCCCCTTCTCCTGATCCATCACATACACTCTGTGTTCCCTCTCTCTCCCTCTTTTCCTTTCCGTTTTTCCATTTTCCGGGCGAGCTCTCAGCCTCTCAGGCGGGAGATTGCGATGTAGCGGCTGCAGAGCGGGGACGGGGGACGATGGCCTGACAGTAAATTAATGACTGCGATGGCGTGATTAGAAGGGACTGCCGCCCACCGTCAGGCTGCATTGGATGCTGTCATAATAATCACTGCCTTTGATTACCAGTAATTGAAAAAGTTGTCTGTGGATGGCTGCCACCGGTACAGGCAGAGCAGAGAGGGGAGAGCTCCTCTCCTATCAGGGAGAATGAGAGGGAAGATGACGAAGTGCTCCTCTCATACTGGAGAGGAACGCGGCAAAACACTTTCCTGCTAAAAGCTTAAGATATAGCCTAATACATCTGGTGAAGAAATGGCCCTATGGTCTACCGTGTATATTGTATCAGGCCTACCTATACAATCAGAACTTTGGAGGATATGAGGGTCCATGCCAAATATTTTCAGACTCCTGAGGGGGAAGAGATATTGTCGTGCCTTTACTACCGTGTTGGTGTGTAGACCATGTTAATTCCTTAGTGATGTGGACACGAAGGAACTTCAAGCTCTCGACCCGCTCCACTATAGCCCCATTGATGTGGGCGGTCCATGATCAGCTACATTGTCTTCCTGACGTTGAGGGAGATGTTGGTGTCCCCTCACCACACTGCCAGGTCACTGACCTCCTCACTATAGGCGGTCTCATCGTTGTTGGTGATCTGGCCTACCACCGTCGTGTCGTCAGCAAACTTAATGATGATGTTTGAGTCTTGCACGGCCATACAGTTGTGGGTGAACAGGGAGTACAGGAGGGTACTAAGCACGCACCCCTGAGGGGCCCCCATGTTGAGGGTCAGCGAGGTGGATGTGTTGTTGCCTACCCTCACCACCGGCTCTTCAGGAAGTCTAGGATCCAGTTGCAGAGGGAGGTGCTCAGTCCCAGGGTCCTGAGCCTAGTGATTAGGTTTGTGGTTACTATGGCGTTGAACGCTGAGTTGTAGTCAAGGAACAGCATTCTTATGTAGGTGTTCCTCTTGTCCAGGGGTGAGAGGGCAGTGTGGAGTGAAACAGAGATTGCGTAATTTGTGGATCTGTTGGGGCGGTATGCGAATTGGAGTGGGTCCAGGGTGTCTGAGATGATGGTGTTGATGTGAGCCATGAACAGCCTTTCAGAGCATTTCGTGGCTACAGATGTGAGTGCTATGGGGTGATAGTCATTTAGACAGGTTACCTTGGCGTTCTTGGGCACAGGGACTATGGGGGGGCCTGCTTAAAACATATACGTATTTCAGACTGGGTCAATATTCAAACCTTGTCTCTGATTTACAAACCAATTTAAGTCAGGATTGAGACTGGACCACTCAGGAACACTCAACATCTACAGGAAAGCCACTCCGGTGTATTTATTTTTTGTAATTGTCCCGCTTCAGATTTCTAGGGTGAGTTTTCCTCTAACATCATGCTGCAACCACAATACTTGAAAATACAGAGAGTTTCCCTCGATGTTGTGTTGTATTGGATTTGACCCAGACCTATAGTTATTAATTTATTATTTTCTTTCATTCTGAAAATGTGGAGTAAGTTGTATAGATTGGCAGGTGGGGAAAAAATCAATGTAATCCCTTTTTAGATTACATTTTAAAAGTAGCACAATTTTAAGATGTCCACTCTCTGAGAAGGCATCACCTGTTCCCATTAAGTCCTTATCTTGGGTTATAAACAGTATACAGATTGTATACAGTGTAAAGAAAACATGGAGGCTAAACAAGACAGACATACTGCACAAGAGTTTTTAATAATGAATCTTTTTGTCTCTCACTACTCAAGCCATTGTACTAAAGGAAATCATCAACAGCCTTGCTTGATGAAACGGTGAGCCAACATTTCATTAACTGTATTATATTTCCGCTGTGATGTAATGGCAGGGTGCCCACGTTATGATTTTTCATCAGACTGAGGTAATTTCAGAAATCTCTCTCTCATTTTGATAAATGAAGGAATAAACCTCACTCTGAAATAGAGGCATTCAGCTGTGAACTATTGACGTGCGTTAAGTGAAGGTGGGTTAGCGTGGAATATACCTGCTCCCAAAGCATAAAATAAAAAAGGGTGCAGGCAGGCTGCAAAGCACACACAATATAATAGGATTTGTTAATAGAAATGAGGCATAAAGAAAAGAGGCTTAATATATTATACTTGCGTTGCCTCTAATGCCAAGGCTGAAGCAGAGGCGACACAAGTGGATGAGCAAATCACTTTAGAGGAGAAGGGTGAGAAATAACTCGAGCTCAGTGAGTGGAAGGAAGGAAGCTTTCGAAACAATATCAAATGAAACAAAAGAGAAAATGTAATCATCATACATCACTCAAAGCAAAGCCAGACTGGCAGCACAGTTTACCTGGTCTTCAATGATGTGGAATAAAGAATATTAGTACAGGAGGAAGATGAGAGGAGGAGTGGGGGCCTGGTGGATTGAGACAGCCAAGTGTCGACGTGAAGCCAGTTTATCATCGCCTCCTGTCTCATCTGCATCTAGATCAGTGTCTGTGTGCGTGTGTGTATCTGTGTGTGTGTCTAAATTATAGGCTTAAATCATCATCTGTCAAACTAACCCAGGAATCTGCCCATGCACCTGTGGGTTAGTTCAGCACAAACAAAGACAGAAGAGGAGGATTGGTTTGACTTGACACCTTGCTGTATTTATGGAGAAAAAAACAGAAGCTTTTTACGCTCAGGGCTTTATTTGAACAAACCTAACGCAGTGGTAATTCTTAGCGCTCGCGGTAGTGTTATAGGTTCACGGATGAGTCCAAAATATTTGAGCAATTTTCACAACCGGGAAAGGGCAGGGTTTTGATGAATAAATAAGTTGTAGGTGAGTTGAGGCTTGGCCCCTCACTGGCCAATCAGAATGTGCTCCTTGGCTAAATATGTGGTTGCTTCAATGCTTCAATGCGAGCCAATGCTAACTAGCGTTAGCACAATGACTGGAAGTCTATTGTATCTACTAGCATGCTAGCAGTTAACATACACTTCCAGTCATTGTACTAACGCTAGTTAGTAATTGCGCTGACGCTAGTTAGCAACGTCCTTTAAAAACGTCATTGCCAAAATCCTGAAGTATCCCTTTAAATAGCCTGCCCCATATTTGCTCAATTTGTTTTAACATATTTACAGTTCCCATTGTTCTAGTTGCTTTAATATGGAAAAACATTGTTAAACATAGGCTATAGCATTCACACTGATATAGGGACTAGGCCTACTGTTAATTGTAGTCTGGACATGGACATGCCAAACGTAGTCAATAAGCAAGATTACATTCACTAGGCTATTGATAAGGCCTAAAAAGACAGTGTATAATTATAATAAAAACAAAACAACAACTTGTTTTAAATAGGCTATGTGCAGGGTTGGGTAGGTTACTTTCTAAATGTAATCCGTTACAGTTACTAGTTACCTGTCCAAAATTGTAATCGGTAACGTAATTTTGGATTTCCCAAACTCAGTAATGTAATCTGATTACATTCTGTTACTTTTAGATGACTTTCCCTTTAAGAGGCATTCGAAAAATGTATGTTACCAATTGAACGACATCTATTGCAGGATAAATCAATGCTAAAGTTTACATAGCTGGCCATATATGGATGTTAAATTTTACTTTATGGGTTGGTTATGTAGGCTTCGCTTTCTACTACATATAATAATATGACTAAATTATATTTTTACATTAAAAACAAAGTCTATGCAAATTCCAGTCATTCCAATAAATGTACTACCCCTTGATCTTCAAGAATATGACTTGGAAATATGGAAGTTTAGATTAGCCAAATTGTTTTACCTGATTTTTAATGATTTTGTTGTCATGGAGGACTGATTGGGCTCATTGATTCGAGTTGAAAATAAATCCTGCGCTCATGGAAGGGCATGCTTTGAGCACTGCTGAAAAGTACTATTTACATGTGAAAAATGAATGCCATATGCTGCATTTGCTATAGGCCTACTGTTTACCTTTTTGTTGGTGACACTTCGATATCTTGATAATATGCAGCTGTTTAAAGGGTAGATCCACAGATTAAACAATAACAAAACAGACACCCCGCCTCTGTTTTGGTAAAAAGCTGAGGAATGGGCATGGAGAAATGTAACCACTCTCAGATTAATAGACAGAGCTTTGGACGCAAGGACTGACCATGCATGATATAAAAAGATATAGCTTATATTTTGGGTTCTCATGGAGTGTGACAGTTGAACTAAGCTCATGAGGCATTTATAACTTATACTTAAGCAATAAGGCCTGAGGAGGTGTGGTATTGCTGTTGCTATTATAAACTGGTTACCAATGTAATTAGAGCAGTAAAAATAAATGTTTTGTCATACCTGTGGTTTACGGTCTGATATACCTTGGCTGTCAGCCAATCAGCATTCAGGGCTTGAACCACCCAGTTTATAATCTTCAAGAATTAATGGATTCGGAAAGTATTCAGACCCCTTGACTTTTCCCCCAAAAAAATTACGTTACAGCCTTATTCTAAAAATGATTAAATCGTTTTTTTCAGTACTTTGTTGATGCCCTTTTGGCAGCAATTACAGCCTTGAGTCTTCTTGGGTATGACACTAAAAGCTTGGCACACCTGTATTTGTGGAGTTCCTCCCATTTTTCTCTGCAGATCCTCTAAAGCTCTGTCAGGTTGGATAGGGAGCGTTGCTGCACAGCTATTTTCAAGTCTCTCCAGAGATATTCGATGGGTTCAAGTCCGGGCTCTAGCTGGGGCACTCAAAGACATTCAGGGACTAGTCCCGAAGCCACTCCTGCGAAGTCTTGGCTGTGTGCTAAGGATCGTTGTCCTGTTGGAATGTGAACCTTCACCCCCAGTCTGAGGTCATGAGCTATCTGGAGCAGGTTTTCATCAAGAATCTCTCTGTACTTTGCTCCGTTCATCTTTGCCTCGATCCTCACTAGTCTCCCAGTCCCTGCCTCTGAAAACATCACCACAGCATGATGCTGCCACCATCATGCTTCTCCGTAGGGATGGTGCCAGGGTTACCCAAGACATGACGCTTGGCATTCAGGACAAATAGTTTCATCAGACCAGACAATCTTGTTTCTCATGGTCTGAGAGTCTTTAGGTACCTTTTGGCAAACTCCAAGCGGGCGGTCATGTGCCTTTTACTGAGGAGTGGTTTCTGCCACTCTACCATGTCTACCAGTACAAAAAAAAAAAAAAAAAAATGCATGAAATGAAATTTATGAAATGTATGCACTCACTACTGTAAGTCGCTCTGGATAAGAGCGTCTGCTAAATGACTAAAATGTAAATGTAAATAAAGGCCTGATTGGTGGAATGCTGCAGAGATGGTTGTCCTTCCGTAAGGTTCTCCCATCGCCACAGATGAACTATAGAGGTCTGTCAGAGTGACCATTGGGTTCTTTGTCACCTCCCTGACCAAGGCCCTTCTCCCCCGATTGCTCAGTTTGGCTGGGCGGCCAGCTCTAGGAAGAGTCTTGGTGGTTCCAAACTTCTTCCATTTAAGAATGATGGAGCCACTGCATTCTTGGGGACCTTCAATACTAAAGGAATGTTTTGGTACCCTTCCCCAGATCTGTGCCTTGACATAATCCTGTCTCGGAGGTATACAGGCAATTCTTTCGACCTCATGGCTTGGTTTTTGCTCTGACATGCACTGTCAACTGTGGGACCTTTATATAGACAGGTGTGTACCTTTCCAAATCGTGTCCAATCAATAGAATTTACCACAGGTGGACACCAATCAAGTTGTAGAAATTCTCAAGGATGATCAATGGAAACAGGATGCAT